>NC_072379.2:149468928-149786071 GCF_028885625.2 Pongo pygmaeus | reverse complement strand
AGTCCAGACTCAACAGCTGTACAAGAACATCGAGGACTGCTACCTGCTCTCTGCCCTGGGGCCCCATGTGCTGCTTCTGGTGTTCCAGCTGGGTGTTTCACTGCTCAGGACACAGTGGCCATCAGGAAGGTGAAGGAGGTTTTTGGGGCAGGGCCGTGAGACATGTGGTCATCCTCTTCACCCACAAAGGGGACTTAGGGAGCAAGGCCCTGGATGACTATGTAGCAAACATGGACAACCTCAGCCTGAAGGACCTGGTGCAGGAATGTGAGAGGAGGTACCGTGCCTTCAACAACCGGGCCGCTGGGGAGGAGCAGAGGCAGCAGCGGGCAGAGCTCCTGGCTGTGATCGAGAGACTGGGGAGGGAGCGAAAGGGCTCCTTCCACAGCAACGACCTCTTCCTGGATGCCCAGCTGCTCCAGAGAGGCAGGGCTGGGGCCTGCCAAGAAGACTACAGGCAGTACCTGGCCAAGGTGGAACGGTAGGTGGAGAAGCAGAGGTGAGAGCTGAGGGAGGACGAGAGTAACTGGCCATGCAAGGTGCTCCCCAGAGTCAAACACCAGATGCTTTCTTAGATTGTCATGTCTGCCTTTTTATTACATGTGGTTTGATTGTTCTTGCCATTTTAATGAACTTGTGTATCACTTGTGGACACTGAGCATTTTAGGTGATTTCTACAGCCTGCCTTTTTTCTTTCTCAGAGTTGTCACATCTGTTTATGTGTGTACAGCACTTTGCTTGCTTTTTACAGAATTTCACTCCCAATTTATCTTCCTTGCATCAGACATATCATCAATTTTCCATCCAGTGCTTTTAGATAAATAAAATATTGGCTGGGTGTGGTGGCTCACTCCTGTAATCCTAGCACTTTGGGAGGCCAAGGCGGATAAATAAAATATTGGCTGGGTGTGGTGGCTCACTCCTGTAATCCTAGCACTTTGGGAGGCCAAGGCGGGCGGATCACTTGAGGTCAGGAGTTCGAGACCAACCTGGCCAACATGGTGAAACTCTGTCTCACTAAAAATACAAAAATTAGCAGGAAAATCGCTTGAACCATGAGGTGGAGGTTGTAGTGAGCTGAGATCTAGCCACTGCACTCCAGCCTGGGCAACAGAGACTCTGTCTCAAAAAAAAAAAAAAAGAAAAAAAAGAAAGAAAAATGAGTTGTTTTTTTTTTAAATTGTGAGTGTAAATCATAAACTGGCTGGGTACAGCTATGGAATATTTGGGGGCTTGCAGGAAGAAAGGTGCTTGGCTATGATGCTCTGAGAATGTCTAACCCTGGGCCCTGCTTTCTGCATTCCTGATGTCCAGGGGAGAAATGTGCTACGTGAAAAGCTGCTGGCAGAATTCCTTACTTTATTCATAGATATGCTCAGATTTATTTGCAGGTTGAAAAGGTGATGCCCTGCCCCCACCTCAGAGAGCAAGGATGGTGAGATCCATCTGCTGAACCAAGCAGAGGACCCTAGAGGTGTGGAGAAGGCTGGAGGAGAAGGGGCTGGACTTGAGGGAAAGAGAGCAAGGGGTTGCTGTGGCCAGATGGGGCCTGCCTTGGAGAAAGCAAGGAGAGCAGCTGGGAAATGCAGGACCTGGGATGTCCTGGAGTAGGACTTTTAAGGGCCAGAGAGCAGAAAACCTGGGCTCAGCAGACTATATGGTAGATGTCCCAGCTACTTATCTCACCTTTGCCACATAGACAAAGACCACTATGGATAAGATTGTAAGTGATGTGCAAGGCTGTGTCCCCTAGAACTTCATGAGCACTGCATTCTGAATTTCATGCAGTTTTCATGTGTGAAGATGAAATGTTATTTTTCTTCTGATTTCTTCAACCATTTAGAAATGTAAATACCCTTCTTAGATCATAGCTGTACAAAACAGGTGGCGGGCCAGATTTGGGCCGAGGGCTGTCCTCTGTTTCACTGATTTCCTGTTGTTGGCCGGGCTGAACTGCAATGTGATATCTCTAACCCCAAACTCAGTACCATCCAGGACAGTGGCGTGTGATGTCCGTGGGAATTTGAGGAAAGGGTGGTGTTCCCCATCTCAAGCAGCAAAGAGAAGGCAGACATGGGGCTCAAGTATGGGCAGATTGGGAATTCAGTGGAAACAGGTAATCAGATGAAGAGGAAGTCCCTGGGTCCCTCCACCACACCTTCTTCTTTGTGTTTGGTAAGGGAGACCTGCAGCCGTCCCAGACAGGCCACGGCTGGATGGGCAAGTGACTACTCTGGGGTGAGTCTGAGGTGCTCAGCTGTGATGCCCCTTAGCAGCATCCTCCAGCACTGCTGCTGGCAATGAAGCTCCATGTCTGGCTCCATGGCACTGACTCCTGCATCGTCTGGCACAGAACTGATTCCAAACATGTGCAGGGAGTGTGTTGTGTGCCAGCTCCCCAAACCCTGGGAACCCTCAGTTCTCAGACTGAGGACCACCTCCTCAATTCAGTGTTCCCAAACTGCTCCAACTGAGCTTGACTTACTTAATTCAGTCCACCTTCACAGACATTTATGACGTGAGTACTGAGGGTCAGGGCCAATGCCTGGCACCAGGAGTGTAAGATAAAAAATAACAGGCTTCTGCTCCCCAGGAGGGACAGTGGGGTGGAGGGATGAAAGCACATAAAAGTGGGGCTGTAGGAGAAGGTTTCTTTTGGAAGCAATGTCAGCAAGAAGGAGACCACGGCAGGCTCTGCAGTGGCTTCCTAGAAGGGGTGATGCTAAGCTGACTGGGAACATCCTTGCCTCTTGGGGGAAGTCACTGGAGGCTGAGGGACACGTGATTAAGGAAGGGGATGGGAGTCAGCACACAGGAGGAGGGGTGCACAGGGGGCTGGGGCTGGGTGGGGATGGGGGATCTGGGCCTCATTCTTAGGATTCAAGGGTGCCTCCTGGAATCCTCCCTGGAGGCTTCTGGGCAGGTTGGTGTGTCTTGGGAAAATCAGGTGGCAGCTGGATTGTATGAGTATAAGCCTGGGGACGGGGATAACATTTGGAGGAAATTAGCACCTGCACTCCAGCAGTAGCAGTGGGGATGGACAGGACAGATTCCAGAGAGGTGAGGAGGTGCCCTGCGGTGTGGTCTCTGATGGCAACATCGGGAGGGAACTCACCTCTATCCTGGATGACTCTTTGAAATGTGGCTCCCTTCACTGCAGCAGCCCTGCAGAGGAGGAGTGGGCTGAGCCAAGGGAGACGAAGACTGCATGTAAGTGTGGTGACCTTGAAGCCTCTGGAAACTGGTCCAGTAGATGTTGTCTGGGCTCTCCCTCCCTCCAGGGAGGCACTCTTGATTGACATAGCCATGATCTTAAGAAAGCATTACAGAGCGGCACTGCCAGAGTAGCTTCCTTCCAGTGTGGGGATGGTCCATTCCTGGGTCGTCCAGTCCACACTCCCTCTACTAACAAGGAATCACTTTCATGGTGAGCAGGATTGCCTGGTACCCAGTCAACAACCTGTCCCCCACCCCAACCCTGTGGACATTGACTTCCAAAGAAATAGAGCTGGAGAGTTGATCCAAGGACATTTTACAGTGGAGAAGGAGAAAGAGTTTGGTTAACCTTTCTCATGTGTGAACATTTGCCAAAGTGATTCCTTGCAGAGCATTGAAATGTGAGCTGTGTTTCTTTTGGGCCCCTGGCCAAACTGAGAAGAAAGCACAGAGAAAGCCCTGCGTACAGGGCACCCCATTTCCTTGACCCTCTCCCACTCCCATTCGTCAATGCAATCCATCCATCTGAAAGTGTTTTGCTTTACTCAGAGTTCAGGGAATGTCCACCATGTGGCAGGCACTTCAGTAGGAGCAGGAGGTTCTTCCTAATTTTAGGAACAAGAAAGCCAACCCTGTTCCTTTATTCTAGATGCCACTTGCTCAAAGGAAGCATGTGGACTGGGAAGTTCCAACAGATTGAAAGGATAAAAAAGAATGTGGAGAAATTTTCATTACTTCGAATGTTTTAAAATACAGGTAAAAGAGACCTGGAGCTCAAATAGCTTAAATAAGTAGGAAATTTATTGGCTAACACAACTGGAAATGCAGAGATAGGGCAGGCTGCAGGGCTGGTGGCTCAGGGCTCAGGTGGCCCCAACTCTCTGTGCTGCTCTGAGGCACTGCCTTCAATCTCAGGTTGGCAGCACAAAGCTGCTGACAGTCCCAGTGTCATGCCCAGACCCCACAATGCCAGGGACGAAGACAGGTTCTATCTAAGGAGAGACCTTCCATCCCCACCTCTGTGGACTTTTACTCACTTCTCATGGATCTGCATGGGATCTCAGGCCCGTTCCTGAAGCAGTTGTTGGCAGACAGAGTGGAATAGTGTTTACAGCAGGCAGGCAGCCTTGGAGTGGAGGCACACAACTCCAAGTCTATCAGGAAGAAGGGGAAATGGGAGCTGCACAGACAGCAAGCAGCGTGCTCCACAGACCACGAGGATGTGAGTCTGAATTGGTGATTATTAGAACAATGACTCCATGGGGTGATACGTTAGAAGTGCTGCAGGGTCCAGAGATTTAAATGTAATGAAAGATGAACAGAAAAATAATGAAAAAAAGTATGCTGCACAACAACAGAAAAACAAAAATCTCATAATGCAAAAGCATCAAGTGTTTGACTCTGAGAAGCGCCTTGTATGCCCAGTTACTCTCGTTCTCCCTCAGCTCTTGCCTGTGCTTCTCCACCTGCCATTCCACTTTGGCCTGGTACTGCCTGTAGTCTTCCTGGCAGGCCCCAGCTCCAGTTCTTTGGAGCAGCTGGGCATCCAAGAAGAGGTCATTGCTGTGGAAGGAGCCCTCTCGCTCCCTCCCCAGCCTCTCGATCACAGCCAGGAGCTCTGCCTGCTGCTGCCTCTGCTCCTCCACAGAGCCCCAGTTGTTGAAGGCACAGTACCTCCTCTCACACTCCCGCACCAGGTCTTTCAGGCTACAGTTGTCCGTGTTTGCTACATAGTCATCCAGGGCCTGGCCCCCTAAGTCCTCTTTGTGGGTGAAGAGGATGACCACATGTCTCATGGCCCCTGCCCCAAAGACCTCTTTCACCTTCCTGATGGCCACTGTGTCCTGAGCAGTGAAACGCCCCAGCTGGATCACCAGAAGCAGGATGTGGGGCCCCGGGGCAGAGAGCAGGTAGCAGTCCCCAATGTTCTTGTACAGCTCTTGGGTATCAGCCTGTGACTCAAAGATGGAGGGCGTGTCAACCACCAGGACTTTCCTCCCTTTCCATATTCCTGTTTTCACCTGGCACGTCCTGGTCACTGACTGGGCCCTCAGCTTGGACTCAAACACGGGCTGGCCAAGGATGCTGTTCCCTGTGGCACTTTTCCCGCAGCCTGTTTTGCCCACTAGGATAATCCTCAATGCTGGTGGTGTTGCAGACAAGTTATCTTCTGATCTACCTGTAGAAAAAGAAGTCTTGTATCTTACTAAGTTAATGATTCTTAAGACTGTTAGGTCATTGTTCATGGTTATCTCATGAAAGCTATGAACCTCCTCCCCAGAATGACAGACATATTTATGTGTATATAAAAGTGTGCATACAACTATGGGTGAATCTTGAATGTAGAAAGCCCCATTGGAAGCCCATGCTTGGATCCACAGCCCGGAGTTAGAACTGTTGCATTAAGGGGATGCTTTAAGCACTTCATCTGGATTGTGGCAAATAGAGCTTTCCTGAGAGAAAATGGTCCTTGTGTTTTCCCCTGTGTGGTGTTTAGGCCAGCTCCATGGAGAATTATTAGAAGGAGGCAGGGGATGAGTAGTTACAAGTGAGAAAATCCAATTACTTCTCTTTCACCCACACATTTCCAGGCACACTTGTATAGACACACTCCACACATTCATCCAAGTCTTGAGGTGAACTCAAGACTACAACCTATGTCATCTCAATTTCAAACATTTCACTCCCTATCCAGAGAGCACAGACCCAGGCACAGGCAGCTGACCCCCGGCAGAGGGTCACTATAGATCTGCCAGTGGAGACCTCTTGAGGTTGTAGTTAATGTTAGGGCAGCGTCTGGGAGATGACCCTAGGGTGGATGGCTCAAAAAGGTGGAAGATAAGCTCAATAGAAGCATGTGTGTTGAAAAGCTCATCTATGTGGCTGATTGAAGCACACAAAATTATAGCAGAAGTGGTGTTGGAGAGGGTGACACTGTGGCAGGAGCGAAAATCTTCAAGGCATGAAGAGGGGAGAACCTGTGGATTTCTAGAGCCCAAATGAATTCAAAGTGCATTTTAGGATCTTAAAAATCTATTATTTTATTTCTCCCACTCTGGGTTGGTTCTTCCTTTTCTTAAGTTATTCTGTTGTGTTTTGTAGCAAGCACAATGACTAAATCCCTATGGGGACCTTTTTTTTTTTTGAGCTGTCAGCAGACAAAGAAAGAGAAAACATATTCACCACTTGCTTCCAGACCCTTCAACCTATGACTTGGTTTCCTTTCCACATTTCCCACATACCTGATGCAGGGAGAGCATCACACTATGGTGTGTGTGTGTGTGTGTGTGTGTGTGTGATGGTTTGATCACACACACACAATGATAGTTGCCTTTATCTTCTTCATTTAAAATGCAACACAATGATAGTTGCCTTTATCTTCTTCATTTAAAATGAATGGGTTTCTGCCACTGTGTTTTAGGTGGGGGTAGGTGGGGAGAGAATTGTGATTCTCCCAAGTGTCTGGGGCTCTTGAGAACTTCAAGACTTTCTTACCTTCAGCCATAGTTCCATATTTGCCCTTCTGGAATCCTCCCATTTTCTCCTGGAATAAAAACAGGAAAAGGATAAAAAGCAGATGTACATATGGGAGCTGGTAGAGCCTGAGAGCACCTCAATTCAGACATCTAAGAATAATCATTCTCAAATGAGCCATTTCCATCACTAATTTCTAACTCATACTTTACTTTGAAACATCTGTAAATGACTTTAAACGAAGCAGGTGATGTTCGATGTTAGGTTATGCTGAAATAGTGCACGGTTGCTTCCCTCCCCTCAAATTACAGAAGATCAGAATTTCAAAGCAAATCAGGTGATTACCTCCCCCAACCAGAAAGGCATGAAATGGAGAAAGCATTCTTCTATGGAACAAAGAGTAGGCATTTAAAAAAGTTGAAATTAAAGTAAGCAAACTTACCAAAATAGAGAAAAAATATTGCCTTGCTGTAAATAAGATTGGTTTATTTGAAGTAGTGGACATTTCCAGTCCCAGAAAGTCTTTGTGTCAAATGGACATTCCAGCGGCGGAGAGTAAATTACAAGGTACTGTCCAGTGGGAAGGTGGAAGTGGGGATCAGGGACACGAAGAACTGACGTGAGAGGAAATGGTGCAGGGGGACCGGTATGACCGCCTTCCCACCCTGACGGTTGGTGGAGAGGAGGTAGTGAGGTGATTGAAGAGAAAGAATCAACTTCAGGCCGATTCAAGAACAACTCATTTCCTGCTCCGGGTTTCCAGCATTGTGCAACAGTATTGGGGATGTACATTTTCCACCTGACTGGATATTGCCAAATATGACTCCCAGGGAGTCGAGTTAACTCCTATTTGCACCACCCATTTATAAGAAGTCCCCAAATCTTCACAGGCACTTGGTAATATTACACTTTTAATTTCCTGTCATCCTTATGGGCATAAATAAGGATGTCTTAATTGGCTTAAACTTACATTTTACTGATTATCATTAAATTAAAAGCAGTTTTCATGGTTTTATTTGCTATTTCGGTTATTTATAAACTTCAATTTTTAATAACTTCTGTGATTTCTATCTTTTCCACATTTTTCTATTCATTCAGTGGATTTTCTTGGCCTTCTTTAGGTCAAGCAATCTATTTTTATATTATCAATGTATTAAGACAGCTTCCTGCCTCCCTCCCTTTCCCTTCTTTCTTTTCTTCCTCCTTTCCTCTTTACCCTCCCCTCCCTCCTTTCTTTCTTTTTCTTAAGCCCAGAGAAGAGCATTTTCCTCTCTCCCACACCCTGTTCTCGTTTCTGGTAAATTATGCTTCTGGCTTTTGCTAAAATGGCACCAGTTCCCTGACATCCTCTCTACTTTAGATGACGTTTTCTGAGGTTTGGAATCAACATAATGATGTGGTAACGGTCAAGATGACGGTGGTAATGATATTGATTATGAACATCATAATTGTAATAAACCTCTGTGAATACATTTATAATGTTCAAAGTTATTTCATCCTTCTTATTTTAATTGCTCTCTCAAATTCCCTGTGATGTGATCAAGACTGGTCTTAAAATTTCTATTGAAATGCAAGGAAACTGAGCATTAAATGACCTGCCAAAGGTCACATATTTACAATGGAGCTAGCATCAGGAAATGGCTCCTTTTGCTGTGTATTGCCCTTGATTCCACAGGCGGAAAAAGAGACTTTTCCAAAAAAGTCAACAAACCTCTTGGAACATGTGTACAATGCTGCCACTCCCTGGTCAGGAGACAAATTAATTGGACAGCTAGAAGCCTACCCTAAAACCAACACACAGAATTTTATTGCAAAATCTTGAGTGCATTTCTTATAAAAGGTTATTCAAAAATAAAATTGCTGGTGGCAGGAGTTTCTCTGAATTGAGGTCTTTTCTTTTAAAACAGCCAATTGCCTGTCACAAAAGCCAGTCAAACTATGTTATGTTAGCCAATGAACAGCAACAATAGCTCTCCCAATCCAAGCTTTCTGAGTGGATCAGGCTGCACTGAGGAATATATTTTTTGGCAGATATTCACAAATAACAAAGTGTTCACAGGTGAGTCAGAAAGGATACTGATGGCAATGCTAAAATGAGTCGTGGAGAAGATTATGAAAGAACTGAATACAGCGTGGTGGACACATCGCAGGCTTGAAGGAATGTGATACGTGTTGGTCTACAGGGCAGACAAAAGTGGAGGAATTGAGAATGAAGACAGGTGTTTTCTCCAAAGGAAAAATTTTACTAATCGTCCCACAAAAGAGACCAAAGTTCATGAGAGATTGGAAGGCAGTGTGCAAGCAAGACAGTAGCAGCCTCTGGCAAGCTGGTGGGAGGGTCTGGCTCAGGGAAAAGGGTGAAGCAAACGAACAAAATGCACATTCCAATTTTAAAATTGCATGAACCTGATTTTACCATGAGAAGAGCTTATTTTAGCAAATCACAAGAAAGCAGCCTCTTCCATACTATTTTAGAAAAGATCAAACCACTTCTTGTCTTCTTTGTTCATAAGTATTTCCTTCACCCACCTGCCCCAGCTCATATATTTCCAGGTATTGGAATCATGTGTTTTGCGGTTTGGTGTGCATCCTGCAGGGTGTCATAGGGAAAATGTGGGGCATCTAGGGGAGCATGGGGTAGTTTTCAGAAGTTGAAAGTCACAAGACAAGGTCCACTCAGGGGTCTTGTTTGGAACATGAGGCTCCTGAGGTGGGAAAATATCCCACATTTGCCCTGGGGAGCCCTAAGAATCCATCCTCAGCTCCCAGGCTTGTCTGAGACATGGTGCGTGTCTGGCTGGTCTGGGACAGGAGAAATTAGGAGGGTAAAATTGAGAAGAATGCCCCGACATGCTAGGGGAGATGGGGGAAAGCCTATCACCCTCTGGGAGCTTCAGTTCTCCCATCTGTCCCACTGATGACAGGATCAATGCAGCCTTACTCCCTGAGAGTTTCATGGAGATTGAGTTGGCTAAGTAATGGGCAATGGGGCAGCAAAGCCCGCTGTCCTGGGACTGGGCTGTGAGTGCACGCACAGATTCTTCAGGCTGTGCTCCACCAGCTGTGCACCTGCTGATGCCCGCAACACTCACCACCATTGCCCCGTTTTACTGACCAGGGAACCCAGAAGTGAGGGGATCTGTGCAAGGTCATGTCAGAAATGAACAGCTGTGACCAAACTGTGATCCTTCCAATTCCCAAAGTCTCTGTGAGCATAAACCCAGTTCTCCTTACCAGAAATGGCTGTTGTGCCCTGTCCTCCAGGGTGGCAGTCACTGAGGCTCTGGCCGGCTGGTCCTCTCTCAAGAAGGTGAAGTGGCAGCAGAGAGAGCCCTGCTCTGTGGTCTGTATGTGGGGAGGCTGTTCACAGGGCTGAGGGAGGTTGAGCAGATGCAGTTAAGGAGGAGCCACGTGCTGGAGCTGAAAGCTCCATGACTCAGCTGCATAAAAAGAAAAGTAGAGATTATGGAGTGTGCCCCCCACACCTCTGCGGACTAGGACACCCTGGTGTTGGCTGGAAACTGATTGGGAACAAGACCCTGAAAACCAGCCGAATGCAGCGATGTGCTGCTTCCTTAACGGGTCACTTCCTGTCATGAGCCTGCCCTGGGACAGTGTGCCCCGTCCCATTTCCTTTTTTTTTTTTTTTTTTTACTGTTCTAAGCAAGCAGTATTTGGAAGAAGGAGATATGAAGGGAATTACAGACTCTCCCACTTCCAAGTTCAGAAAAGGCCCCTGGTGACTGGAAAGTTCTGGGCAGCAGCTGCTGCCCTCAGCACCCATCACTGGGGCACCTGCTCCTCCCAGCACTCTTGGGCCCCTTCTCACAGGCTCTGCTTCTGGAAAGTTTCTGCTAACCAGGATCAGAAAGGCACTCTGGTCCACAGAGTACCAGAACAAGCCCTTTCAGGGTTTGACTCTGGGCTCGTGACTGACCCCGGTAAGCTGTCTGGCACGTGATGGAGCCCACTCTGTGGGGACATTGTGGAGTCTACGTGTCAGTTTATCTGGTAAGGGTTGAAAGCAGGGTGATAGAACCTCTATTTTTGAACTGATTGCCATTTAAGGCTAGAGCAGTGGACATAAACCTGATTGCCATTTAAGGTTAGAGCAGTGGACATAAAGCAATTATGAGATGGAGAACCCAGTGGGACTTAGGCGGAGGGCCATCATGGCCCAGAGAATCCCCATATCCTTCTCTGATGACATGTGAAGTGGGGCTTACAGTCATGTGGTAACAATTGTCTAAGACTTGATGGGTAAAACAATTTTAAACAATCTCCTGCCAGCCCAGAAAACCTCTCCACAGAGGCAGAAGAGAAAGAAAACAATTTTATTATTGAATGTCCATTGAACCAGAATGTGATCTGGATCCCAGACAATCCAGGAAGAGATTGCAAAGACGGAGAGGGATGTCACCTGGTCATATAGCCAGGCAGGTGCCACCCATTACACACATGTTCTCAAGTTAAACTGTAACTAGTCCTCAAGTAAGAGGACTTGACAGCACCCTTTGCCTTACATAGTTCATCCTAAATTCACTCAGTAATCATCTATGTTAGCTAATTGTCTTTCCAGAGGAAAAGTAAACTTCTCATATCCTCTACGGCAAGAGAAAGATTTGCAGCTCAGAAAGGTGCTGGCAGATGTCAGGCTCCTACCTAAGTTAAGTCAGGCTCCTAAATTAGGCCCCTATTTTCACACAGAGACTGGGAGGTGGGGACGCTACCTTCCTTGATGTTTGCATTTCAAAGGGCTTCCAGATGCTCTACAGACAGCCCTGGGCTGTCAAACAGCTTTTAAAAAGATTTGCATTAGGTAGAGAAAGAATTCACACTTAGAAGGTTTCTAAAGAAAATGCTCTAAGAAGGGAGGGGTAATTCTTTTCCACTTTGTTTTTTCCCCAGAAAAGAGAATTCACGTTTTCTCCTTATTTTTTATTTTTATTTGCCCTTACACTTTTAAATTCTTCAAGGACTTTCAACCTAGTCAGCACTCATAATTTGTGTGAATTGAGCAGAGCAGGGCAGGAAGTGGGCTGTAATCTGACCAGGATTTCACCCTTGTTAGAAAGGGACCAGGTACTCTCCCAGCACCTGCCTGGAATCTCTCAAAAACTTGACGGACAGAGTTCACATCAAAATCTTATAAACAGTGAGGGGCACCCATGCTAACCATTCCCATCAATGTAGCAAATTCACTTAATTCTGGTGACATCTTCAAACTCCTTCTCTTCTTTCCTTTTAGTTTGAACTATTTCCAAACATTATTTTTATCCACTTAACTGGGTGCTCTGGCACCCCAGCTAAGGACTGATTTTCTGCTTTGAGTTCTGTTCTCTAAGTCTTATCTCTTCTTCTCTAGCAGTTCCCAGGCTCCTCTTATGGCTCAAAGAGACCCCAGGGAGTCAATGATGAAATGTGTTAACTGGTCTCTATCCGTTTTCTGGGTGAGATCGTGGGCTTTTTACAGGCCAGGGACTGTCTTTAGGTCAGGATCTTGCTAGAACTTAGCCCTAGGAAGTGCTCAAAAATACTTACTGAGTAAATGAGTAAAACATACGACTTAAATGCTCTAACTCTTCCCTCATGTCCCCTTTTGTAGTTACATTTAGTGCTAGAAGAATAATCTTAGGTAGCTACTTTCGGAAAGTAGGATTGTAGAAATTCGTATATATCCAGATACGAAAGGATTTCCAAAACTAGACTCTTTGTGCCTTTTTTCACACCCTCTCTATTCCTCTGTTCAGATTTGCAAAACAAACAAACAAACAAACAAACCCCCAGGAAACCTGGGACACCGAGGAAGTGGCCATTTTCCCTACCCTTCTGTTTGACACCAAATTCAATCTCTTTTCAGCCTGGACAGAGACAGTTCTCTACCAAACCTGACATAGTACAAAATATGATGAATCATTACTGAAAGCATGTCTCTATCCATCCCCAGCCACCTCTGCTATCCCTGCTTTCTCTCTGTGATGCTCCCTGGGGCACAGAACTGAGCATGCTGAGTTGCAACTCATGTGCTCTAGTTATGTGATGAAGTTTCCGGAGTTCTGAGCGCAGTAGCCATCTCAGAGTAGATACCTGTAGGCTGCCCTGAGAATCAGCTTTATTAAGCTGAGGAGATGCGAAAGCTCCATCTCGGAGACATTTTGGGCAGCCACCTTCCCTACCAACTTGGAGTGATTCAAGGACCCCTGGGTTCAGGCCTTGGACCTTCTGTTTGAAATGGGAGACAGACAATTATTGCCTTCTGATGAAGGAGGAAGGGAGAATGAGGGAAAGAGGAGGCACGGCATTTACCACTTTCTCCTGAGCTACTGGGCTGAGGTCCTAGGTGACCAACCACCCAACTTGCCCTGAATTTGACTGGATTTAGTACTACAAGGCCCACGTCCTGGGAAACCCCTTAGTCCCAGTCAAACTGAGCCTGTTGGTCACCACATGGTCTCCTAACACTTAGTCATGCTTGCTGTCTTTCACCGTCTGGCCTCTGTCTCTTCATCCATCATCTCACCCTATTCCATGAAGGTCTCCTATGAACATGACTAGTGGGAAATGTGGAAATGAAACCCCAAGTCAGGGTTGGGAGGTGCTGAAGCCAAATGCTGAAGTGTGATTTCTCTTCCTTGTCGGTAGTCACTCTAAAAAAAGTTCTTTCTTGGAACTTTTTTTTAGAACATTGTGTTCTTATGAAAATCAAAGAGCAGGTAAAAGATGCTGAAAAAAAGTATTAAAATGCAGGCATTTCTATATTATCAACATTATTATTTCCTTTGTGTCTGGACAAGGTCATGGCTACTCTTTTCAGGGCTGAGAGGGGCCAGGTCAAGGGCACCTCTAATTGGAGGTGAGGAAAGGAGCCTCCTGGATCAGGGTGCTCTACAGAGACCACAGCTGCTGAAGAGGCTTCATGGTGGGGGCAGAGATCATCTAGGGGTGAATCCAGGAGGTAGAGTTGAGGACTCAGAAACATCCAGGTCAATAAAAGGGGCCGCTATTTGAGCCCACAGTTGACATACAATATGGAGGAAGGATTAACGATGCCATGAAGTACACTCTAAGTATCTAAATATTGCATCTTTTGAAGCAAATTGACCCTATTCTCCTGAGCCTTTGCACCACACCAGACCTAATGGGTGGTAAGTCCAGACAGCACCCATGGGAAGCAGACAAAAAGCTCTTAAGGAATCTGAAATCTTATTAGACAGACAAGACTTATGCAAACGAAAGACAATGAGTAAGGGTCCCAAATGAATGTTTTGGACAAGTGTATTTCATACACCCCATTATAGAGCATTAAAAAATGAAATAGAGTAGAATAGAAACTATCGAAATTAATCACACAAAATATGAGTGTATGTAAGTTCTGGGAAGCAGTATAAAACTGAGGGTCATGGTAAAAAATACATGAAAGCACAGTTTTACACAATGTATTAAGCAGGATTTTGGGAAGAAAAGAGGTCAAAACGGACCAACCCCAAGAAGAAAGCTCTGAGGTGTGGAGTAGAACTCAGAGATGTGATCAAGTTTGACTGGAGGTGGAGAAGGGGCCCTTTGAAGCAGTTATTTTAAAGGAAGCAGAGAGTATGTAGGTGTCAGGGCAGGACAGTGCCTAGAGCAGGTTTAAGAGCTTGTTGTCATGACCTCTGGAGTTGTCTGGGTAGCTGGTGTCTAGTTGTCTAATTCCATAGCATTGCATTTAGAGTAGAACCTTCACCCATTTAGTTAGCCCAAAAGGCCAAGAGGGAGCAGCAGGACTGAATGCATGCCTTGACGCTCTCCTCTAGTTGTTTATCAGATGGGTTAGATGAGGTCCAGATGGGATGACAAGGTCCCTGGAGATTTCCTGGCCGGCACCATGGAGGACTGCTCCTGTTGTATCTGGAGTGGGGTGGACCCTCCTGAAAGCCTAATGAGACCCTCCCCTACCCTGACATTATCACCTGCAACTGAATGTCTCCTGGTGAGCGTCTTGGGATCCACAAGCTGATATCTTCCTGTCACGAATAATGTTTCTGAGCTTGCTGAGGTGTACCCTCACCAGGCTGATTTCCTTTTGAGTCATTACATTGGAAATTCTCGGCCCTTGAGCTGTCAATCAATTATAGGTTTGTTGAGATATTTTCCCCCTCACCCCTCAGAGGGGAGACAAAGAGCCCCCCAAAACCTCAAGGTGGCTCGAGGCCTGAGATCAGTGGCATCTGAGGTTGAGAGCAGCCTCTTCTGTTTACACACTATGCTGTGACAAATGTTACCATGTGGACATCGACGTGAAAAAGTTGGGAAGCTCTACTTTTGATGAAAAAAGTATAATATACAAAGTCCTGCTGTCTGGGTCTTGCTTTCCTTCTGTCTGAAATTACTATTGACATTTGACATCATAGGGTATCAGAGTTACCAACAGGCACATCTGTAGGACTGGCCCAGGCTTCTTGGGGTGCACATTGTCTTTTAACATATCCCACCCCAAGATCTCTGGTTCCTCCTCTCCTGAAGGTATCAGACCTTACACACAGTCAGGAGATTCTGTCAGATTCTGCCCCAGGCAGTGCTCCCAAGCTGCCCCACAGTCTCTGTCAAGGCCAGGTTCTTCCAGACCCAGGACATGGGGTTCCTGGCCTGGGGATGCCTCTGTATCCTGGGAGCCTAAGCAAGGACCACAGTGGCTGCCTATTTGCTTTTTCAGAGAAGGGAAAACAGAGCAAGAGCAATGATAAAAAGTGGAGGCAAAGCTGAACGTGTAAAGGCAGTTGATTTGCACAAGAAGTGTTAGAAACAGTTCAGTGACAACATAAGAAGTCATACCTCCTGTGGCTTTTCTATGAAAACTACAGCCTGTGCTGCCATAAGCCTCATGGAGACTTGCATGCACACGTCTTTCATTTGAGTTTAACCCAGTGAATAACTGAGTTGTGCGGAAGGGAAAGGAAAAAAGCACAGGCACAGAAGGTGAGAGCTAGAAGAATCTTGGGGATCATCTAAACTAGTCCTTTCCTCCCCCATATTACAGATAAGGAGACTGCAGTCTAGAAAAATGGTTTTCAGAAGACCGCATTAGTTAATTTTAGTATATGGTGTGAGATATAAATCAAGATTTTTTTTGCAAATATATGTCAAATTTTTCATTCCATCAACTTATCTTGTAGGGAGTATCCTTTTTTATTAAATTACTTTGGTAGCCTTTCAAAAATTAATTAATCATATATATATAGGTCTATTTCTGAACTGTATTCTGTTCCATTGATCTTTATGTCTGATTTTCACCAATACCTCACTGTTATGATGATGGCAGCTGTATATAAATCTTGTGATCAGGAAGTGGAAATTCTCTTTTTCTTTTTCAAAATGGTTTTGGTTTTTAAATACAAATTTTAGAATCAGCTTGAAAAATATATAAGAAAATCCTTCCAGATTTTGATTGTGATTGCATGACTCTACAGATTCATTTGGAAATAATTGATATCTGAATATATTGAATCTTCTGATTCATGGACATGGCATAATATTGTTCCACTTATTTAGGTCTTGTTTGACTTTCCTCATCAATGTTTTGTAGTTTTCAGTGTAAAAACCTTAGATTAATCCCAATATTTTACAATTTTAATGGTACTATAAATGGTATTGATGATTTAATTTCAGTTTCCAGTCATTCATTAAAAGTATGCAAGAATATAATTGATTTTTGTATGTTGACCTTGTATTTTCTGACCTTGTTAATTTATTAGTTCTAGAATTTTTTCTTGATTCTTTGAGATTTTCTTCATAGAAAATTATGTCATCTGCAAATAAAAACAGTTTTTATTCTGTTCTTTCCAATCCGTGTGCTTTTAATTTCTTTTCTTTGCCTCCTTTCACTGGCAGGATCTCTATCAAAACATTAAATTGGAGTGGCAATGAGGGACATTCTGGCCTTTTCCTGAACTTAAGGGAATGCATCCAGTCTTGTACCTTCCGTATTCTTATGGATTTTCTGTCTACATGTTTTATTGATTACTGAGAAAGAAGGTTTAAAGTATCCAAGTATAATTTTGGATTTGTCTATGTAACTTTTTGGTTTCTTTAGTTTTGATTGATGTATTTTGAAGCTCTGTTTTTAGTTGCAAATATTCTAAGGATTGTTACATTTTTCTGATACATTAACACATTTATCATCATGTAATGTCCATCTTTATCCTTGACAATATTCCTTGGTCTGTAGACTACAGATCTATATTATATTAATGTAGGTACTCCAGCTTTCTTTTGATGAGTGTTTTCATGATGTTTATTTCCTCATTCTTTTACTTTTAAGCCATCTCTATGATTTTGATAGGCAGAATTCTAAGTTGGGCTCCAAGATTCCCATAAACTAGTATACATGCCCTGGATAATCTCTTCCTCTTTAGTGTGGGAAGACCTGTGAACAGAATGAATGACATTCCTATGATTGGTTTACATGGTAGAAGTGAAGGGATTTTGCAAATTTAATTAAGGTCTCTAATCAGCTAGTTTTGCATTAGTTAAAAGGGAGATTATTCTGGGTAGGTCTCACCTAATTAAAAGAAGTCTTAAAAGCAAGAGATAATTCCAGCTTTTAAGAAAGCAAACATTCATGCTTTAAACCGCCTGTGAATATATAGAGAGGGGCAGCCTCTAGGATCTACCCACAACAACAGTCTTTCAACCACAAACAACTGAATTCTGCCAACAACCCGAATGAAGTTGGAAAAGGACCTGAGCTCCAAATGGCAGCATGGGTAACACTTCGATTTCAGCTTCACAAAACCCTGAGTAGAGGATCCACCTAAGCCATGTCTGGATTCCTGTGCTAGGCTGTTTTTGCATTGGTATAGAGAAATACTGAGACTGAGTAATTTATAAAGAAAATACATTTATTTTGGCTCACAGTTTGCAGGCTGTGCAGGAAGCACATTGCTGGCATCTGCTTCTAATGAAGGCCTCCGGAGGCTTCCAATCATTGTGGAAGACAAAGGGGAACCGCATGTCACATGATGAGAGTAACAACAAAGTGTAGGGGAGGTGCTACACACTTCCAAATAACCAGATCTCACTCACTGCAGTGAGGACAGCACTAACCCTTCTATGAAAGATCCACTCCCATGACCCAAACACCTCCCACCAGGTCCTGCCTCTAACATTAGAGATTACATTTCAACATGAGAACTGAGGGGCCAAACATTCCAAAAATATCAACTCTTGATCCACAGAAACTGTGAGATAATAATTGTATGTTGTTGTAAGTTGTCACATTTGTGGTAATTTGTTATGCAGCAATAGATAACCAATTCAGTCATTATATTTAAAGTGCATTTTTTTGTAGATAGCATATGGTTGAATCTTGTGGTTCTCTTGTGGTTTTAACCAATCTAAATGGATTTTAGACCATTTATCACAATCTACCTGTAAAAATTTCAGGCCACTTCACATATATTTTAAGAAAGTTACAATAGTGTATTTGCAATTCATCCTTCCCATTTTTGTATTATTGTCGTAAACTTTCACATATTTTATAACTTCCCTAATACACTATTACTATTTTTGTTAGAGCTATAAAATGTAAAAGAAATTTCTTTTATATTTATATTTATATTTTCCATTTCTAGGGCTTTTCATTTCTTTGTGTAGATTCAAATTTCTATCTGGTGTCATATTCATTCCTTCTGCCTGAAAAACTTCTTTTAACATTTCTTATAGTGAAGATAAGTTGATAATTAATTGTTCCAGCTTTTGTTAGTTAGATTCTTTATTTCACCATCATATTAGAAAGATTTTTGCTGGCTATAATATTCTGGGTAGTTTTTTGTATTTCAGTATTATAAAGATGCTATTCAATTGTGTTCTGAATTGTAGTTTCTGACAAAAAAAACAGCTGTAATTCTAATATTTATTCTTCTAATATAATGTCCTTTCCCCCTAGTTATATTTAAGACTTCCTCTTTATCATTGGTTCTCAACAGTTTGAGTATAAAATGTCTAGATTTTCTGTTTTGCTTTGTTATGTGTTTACCCTGCTTGGAGCTCTCTGTTTCTTGGATCTGTAGTTTTGTGTCCTTCAATACAAGTCTTAACCACTTCCTTTTCAAATATTTCTTCTGTCCATTCTCCCTTTTTGACAGGTATGTTAAACTGCTTGATATAATTTCATAACTCCTAGGTATTATTTTCCCCTCATTTGTTTTTCCCCTTTTGCTCATTTTGAACAATTTCTATTAACTTATTTTCAAATTCACTGATTCCTTCCTCAACTGTGTCAAATCTACTGATGTAACCCCTAAGGATTACTTCATTTCTCATAGAATGTTTTTAATTTCTAGCATTTACATTTGACTCTTATAGTTTCCATCTCTCTGTTGAAATGCCTAAAATTTTATTACATGTTGTCTACATTTTTCACTTCATCCTTTAGCATAGTAATCATAATTATTTTAAGGTCCCTGTCCCACTTCTGGATTATTGCTGAGTCTGGTTCTGTGGATTGTTTTGTCCTTTCATTATGGATTATTATACTTTTGCTTTTCTGAATACATTATAATTTTATTAAATTGTAAATATGCACAGTAGGAAAGTAGATTGGGATAAATAGTATTTATACCTAGAATGGTTATGCCTCTTCTTCTGTCAGGCTGTTAAGTGTTCAGTTGAGTCAATCTAATTAAGAGTTGAACTGGGTTGGGGTTGTTGCTATGGTTACCTTCAGTGCATCTTAGGTTTTTAATTTGTTCAGTGTTGCCTTGTGCTTAGGTGGGGACTGAAATGCCATAGGGCTTTACCTGGTGTTCCTGTTCCATTCACCCTCAGATTTCAGTCATCTCTGCATAACTCCACTTCATAGAGGGTGGTTCCAGGCTTTGACCCTTCCCTATCGTAGACTGGATTGCTTGTTAATCACCCAGTATTTTTTTAGATATATGGCAAGGGCAGGGAAGTGTTCTCTGTTATTCTTACATAGCTTCAGTCTTAGGCATGCCCTGTGTGCCTGGGCTTTGGGCACTGTGCTTTCTCAGTGATCCTGACCTTCTTCCTAATGGCAGCTGTATTCGTGAGGGTTCTCCAAAAATAGAGAACCCAGTGTGTGTGTGTGTGTGTGTGTGTGTGTGTGTGTGTAGTTGGTCTGCATGATTATGGAGGCTGAGAGCCCCATAATATGCTGTCTGTCAGCTGAAGAACTAGGAAAGCTGATGGTGTAATCCAATCTGAGTTCAAAGGCCTGAGAACCAGGGAAGCTGATGATGTAACTCTCCCAGTTTGAGGCCAATGGTCCAAGAACCAGGTGTGTGTGTGGGAGGTTGTTGGTGTAAGTCCAAGAGTTCAAAGGCTTGAGAACCAGGAGCTCCATTGTTTGAAGGCAGGAGAAGATGGATGTCCCAGCTCAAGAAGAGAGAATGAATTGCCCTTTGCTGCCTTTTTGTTCTATTTGGAACTTCAACTGACTAGACGATGTCTGCCCATATTGGTGATGGCAGAACTTCTTTACTCGTTTGAATCTACGGATTCAAATGCTAATCTCTTCTGGAAACACCTTCACAAACACACACAGAAACAATATCTTACTAGCTATCTGGGCATCCTTTAGTTCAATCAAGCTGACACATAAAATTAACTATCACAGAATCCAGGGTGTTCTTTGTATATGTGTAATAGAAGTCTTGTGCAGAACAGAGGTTTTTTTTGCCTCTTTTTAGAAGTCAGTTGTCAGTCCAACTTCTACTCCTTTATAATATCTCTTTTTTCTGCTTTAAGTTTATTGGTTTAATTGAATTAGTGGATTGATATATTTTATCTGTTCTGGAAAATTCTCATGTTTTCAGATATTGTCTTAACTCCTGTTTTTCTATTCCTTTTTTTCTTTTTGCCTTATCTCTGTGAACCTATGTTTTTCTATTCTTTCAGAATGATGATTAGTATGTTAAATCTTCTCACTCTTTTCTCTATATTTCTTACCCTCTCTCCACATTGCCTATCTATTTGGTATCTCTGGGCTGCATTCCATGTTTTCTTCTATCCTGATTCTCTCTTCAGCACTGTTTAATCCATTAAATCTGTCCACTGAGTTGTTAATTTCAGTTATATATAAGTTCAGGTTTGTGAAGGAGGAAACACCAAAACTGGATTAGATGTACAAAAAATTTAATGGAGGCAGAAGCAGGTAGAGGGAAGGATAGATTTCAGACCATAATGGTTTGACACCTGTGAAGGGAGAGTGGAAAGAAACAAGGTTTGGTTAGGAAGAGTCGTGGGCAGTGCAGTTCCAGGAAAGATTCAGATAGCCAAGAGGGAGTCTTTGAGCCAAGCCGCCAGTTAGAGGAAGCTCATGTCTTTCCAGGAGGAGCCTGAGTACCCTCACCATGCCAATGTGCTAGCTCACTGGCTGGGAGCAGTCTGCAGGTGGCATGCCTTTGGCACAAACATGGTGGTGGGTCCAGAGGGGCAGAAGCAGGGCCATTTACCAATCCTACTTGCCAGAGCTGGTGACATGGGTGGCATGTTTTATGGCTGCCACATTCCGTTTGTCAATTCTAATAGTTTTATTTGGTATGTTTGCAAATGTATCATGTCAGTTTTATATTTTCCCATTTTCTGAAGACATTTTCGAGATTGCTTAAAAATTGTCTTAGATATTGTAAGTATACTTATTTTATACCCATATCTGATCATTATAGTATCTCAAGTTTTTGCTTATTTGTTTCTGTTACTTTTTGTTGGTTTTCTCATTGCATCATGTTTCTTTTGGTGTTTGGTTTTCTCTGAGTGCTAGACATTACATTTAAAAAGAAGTGTTCAAGGGAAAATTTAAGGCCCAAAATATTAGTATCATCCTCCAGGTAGAATTCCTTTTTAATGCCAAATCTTGAGACACTATTGGAGAAAGACCGCTTTAATCAAGTCTAAGGACAGTCACACTGCAAGTCTACTGGAAGGATGATTTACATCTGAGAATTTATCACTTTGGGATCCTTTTTTTTTCTTTTTTTTGAGATGGAGTCTCACTCTGTCACCCAGGCTGGAGTGCAATGGCACGATCTTGGCTCACTGCAACCTCCACCTCCCATGTTCAAGCAATTCTTCTGCCACAGCCTCCCAAGTAGCTGGGATTACAGACATGCACCACCACGCCTGGCTAATTTTTTGTATTTTTAGTAGAGACGTGGTCTTACCAAGTTGGCCAGCCTGGTCTCAAACTCCTGACTTCAGGTGATCCGCCTGCCTCAGCCTCCCAAAGTTCTGGGATTACAGGCGGGATCCTTTCTAAAAGTAAGGCGAGGATGACATTCTTCACTTTGGATGGATTGTGGATTTTACTTTTATCCTGATTATCCTATAAAATTACCAAATCCCAAATTGGGGCTCCATCTTTAAGCTGTTTCTACTTGACCTGAAAATACCTTAAGGGCAAAAGTGGCTCCTTATCAGGCTTAGGTTTCTGGGTTTTCAATTTTCTTAAGTTTGTTCTAGAAATTCCTCACTCTCTTGTTAGGTCTTTGAAGCTTACTATTTAATTTATTTTATCCCGAGTGAGTGTTAACATTATTCTCTATGGGAGTATTGTACTAATTATCTAGCCACATTTGCCATAAGATCTATGTTCCACTGATTTTTTTTTTTTTTTTTGAGATGGAGTCTCATTCTGTCACCCAGACTGGAGTGTAGTGGTGTGATCTTGGCTCACTGCAACCTCTGCCTCCCGGGCTCAAGCGATTCTCCTGCCTCAGCCTCCTACGTAGCTGGGACTACAGGCTCGCACCACCACACCCAGCTCATTTTTTTTTTTTTTGGTATTTTTAGTAGAGATGGGGTTTCACCATGTTGGCCAGGATGGTCTCGATCTCCTGACCTCATTATCCACCCACCTTGGCCTCCCAAAGTGCTGGGATTACAGGCGTGAGCCAATGCACCCGGCCTCCATTGATCTTATTGATTCTGAGTAACCCTAACTGAGCATCAGAGACAATCTTGATCTAGGTCTTCATGTGCAAGCTGTTATAGAGGGACCTGCAGAGAATATTAGTTATCTCCTTTAACACAAGAAAGAATCAGTGGCTTTCCAGGAAGAAGGCCTTCTCTGCCTACTGGAGACAAATTCTGGTAATTCAGGCTTAAAACTTGGAGTTGATCCTTCTGCAGAACTGGAAGTCAGAAAGTCTTTCTTTCCTTTTTATTTCTTGAGATTGAGATGTCTGTCCTTGGTGTGTGTGTGTGTGTGTGTGTGTGTGTGTATGTGTGTGTGTGTGCGTTTGCATGCATGCAAGTGTGTGTGTTTAATTTTTGAGCAGTGGTATGCAATTCTTTTCAGTGTTCATCATGATACATTCTGCTAGCATGTAGCAGAAAAGATAGTCTAGGAGTCTTCAGATGTATGAAATCAAGAAGATATGCACAATATAACACCATTTTGAAAGTAAAAAAAGTCCAAGTGCCTAAACTTATGGTATGTAAAGAGAATTATGAGGAGGGAAAGAAAATATAAAAATATGAGAAGAATTAGGCAAAGAATGTGATTGAAAGTATAAAAATAAGACTCAAACCAATAATTATAACTAAACATCCAGTATATGGAGTGATAACTGCTTAAAGATATAAAGAGGAGGGGACAAATTTGTAAGCATCTCAATAAAGTATCTTATTGGTAGAATAAGCAAGAACCAAACCTAGTTGCCTAAGAATAGGCCAACATTGCCACTGTTAGATTAAGAATCACGGGGGGAAAATGAGTGTTGAGCCATAGTCTAGCTGTAGCTTCCCCAAGAATTTACAGGAATTCTCTTCTGGGGTACTGAATCCATAGGTGAATCTCTGGAAGGAGCACTGGTATTTGTTAGGGCTACTGTGCGGGCTGGAACTGAATATTGATAGTGTACGAATATGTAAGAATCTACTCTGCCTGAAATCTTTTGCTCTAAAAGTTCATCATGGCCAACACTAGCTTTCAGAAATAAGCCAGATACAAGTCTTTTTGTGTAGAACAAAAGCTGATCCAGGTACCAGGGCATTAAAATATGAACAGAAACATCATCAGCACAGGACCCATACATTTTTATCCTCCAAGAGATAAAAGGAGAGGAGAGGAAGGGTGACAATTGAAATGGATATATATTCATACAATTTTTGAGGTATTAGACAGTATTTTTACTGTGTCTGGTTAAAATTAGCAAGCAAGTTTTTCCTACAGGAAGCAGTGCTGTTTTATGCTGTAATTTAAATATAAAATTGATTTGTGCTATCAAATCACTCAAATTACATAAGTGAGGTCACAAGGCCTAACATTGAGCTATGGGGGAAAAAGCATCCTTTAAGCCACAGCCTAAAAAAAGACTTTACTGAAGAGAATGGTGAATGCCAACTGTTCTGTAGTAGGAGAAAAGGATAAAATAAGCTGAAAGAGGTGGAAATACAGTAATTTGGGGGACCCTGTGCTTGAAGGGAAGTAAATTTCCTTAGGGCAGGAGAATATCATTAATACAATGGCACACTTGCACGAAAGAATTTTCTGTTATCTATGGTAGAAAATTTAGAAAATGGTCAAAAGTCTGGTAGTTACAAATCTAATATTAAAAAGGTACAGGAAAGTCAACTTTACAATTCATTTTCCAAACATTTGTTGATCCCACTTTATATGCCAGGCACTGGGTTGTATAACGGGGTTACAAAGATGAAAAAAAAAAAAAGATCATAATCAAAGTATCTGAAAAAGAAAACCACTAAAGAAATGTTATTGCGTGTAAAGGAAAACTGTAATTTCTTTAATAATACATTATTCAAATTCAAAGATGATAGCACATTTTGAGATTCAGACTGGTAATATATCTTTGATTACACTTTGCAAATGTATTTGACAATTAACCATATACTACTACTTTTTATTACTGAGGTAGGAGGCAGGACCAGACTCTGGAGGTGGGGATTGGGCTCCAGACCACACTGAAGACGAGCTGAAAGGGAAGAGGTGAAAGAGTCTCTCCATAAAACACACTCACCAGTGCCACGTCAGGTTACCATTGCTAAGGCAACCCCTGGAAGTTTTGGCTCCTTTCCATAGCAACAATCCTACGACCTGGAAGTTACCACCTTTTTTCTAGAAATTTTGGCATAATCCACCCCTTAATTTGCATATAATTGAAAGTGGGTATAAATATCATTGCAGAACTGCTTCCGAGCTGCTACTCTGGGCACATTGCCTGTGCAGAGCCCTGCTCCACAAAGCAGCTTTGTTGCTGCTGTACATTAAACCACTTTGATAAAAGTTGTTGTCTAACACCACCAGCAGCACTGGCTCGTGCGCAAGTGGCCGTGGACGACCACGCTGTGCCCTCCCTGCTGTCCCCTCCGGTCGTCAAAGGATCCCTCCCTGGCTCGAGGCCCCTGCATGGGCCCAGTATGGCTGCTGAGGAAGCGAAAGGCAGGAATTAAACATGGGTTTTTCTTGAGCCACGCTTCAAAAAGTCCAACTCCCTGCAGCGGTCACCAAGGCCCTCAGGACCCCTCACCATAGCCTGCCAGAAGCCCGCAACCCACCTGGAACCTCCTGCAGTCCTTAGCCTGACCTGGCAATTGTGCGCATGCTTGCAGACCCCTCCTTCCCAACGTGTGCTGGGGAAGACCCTAGGGCGCCTGCGCACACTCCCTTCCTCCTCCTCTTCCTCTTGAATGGAGCTAATGTGAATACCTGCTTCCCGTGTCTCCATGACCTCACTAGAGGTTGGCTGATTTAAAGACAATGAGTTCCCTTAAAGGGTTCTCATTATGCTCAGAAATAGAAATAAGGACATCCTATTGTTTGATTCGCACAACCAGTCAGCGTCACATTTTCTAATCACGTGGCATTCAAGAACCTTCCTGGACAGGCCCATCCCGAAAAAACCGGATGCTTTCGCCTCACAGCATAGGATGCTCAGGTGTCTGCAGTCTCAGCCTATGCACCTGGCGCTCTGCCTCTTCTCCATAACCAGAGAGGAGCTCGAGATACAGACTGTGTGTGTGTGTGTGTGATAAAAATATGAATAACCATATAGAAGATATTATATGTTATTTTCCCAATATCCTACTCTTTCTTTTTTTTATTTTTGAGACAGATTCTTGCTTTGTCACCCAGCCTGGAGTGCAGTGGCATGATCTTGGCTCACTGCATCAAGTGATTCTCCCGCCTCAGCCTCCTGAATGACTGGGATTACAGGCGAGTGCTACCACGCCTGGCTAATTTTTGTATTTTTAGTAGAGATGGGGTTTCGCCATGTTGGTCAGGCTGGTCTCGAACTCCTGACCTCAGGTGATCCACCCACCTCGACCTCCCAAAGTGTTGGGATTACAGGCGTGAGCCACCTCGCCCGGCCCTTACTTCATTTTGGAATGCCATGAACCATAATATGTTCTAGAAAAGTGGAAACTGTTATTTTCCACTTTGTAACAGTACAATTACATTCATCTTCTTGGTAGTAAATCATTGTACTATAAACTGATGTCTCAGAAGTAACATTCACATGTGTAACCCCCACATTTCTTTTATGGATGCTAAAAGTCTACAAGGATCACAAAGGAACCTATCTACCCATGTATAAGAACTAGAAAATTATCAAGGTGGGGCAGTCTAAATTTTTTAAAAAGCTCGAAAATAATGGCACTTGTTTTCCCTGTGCCATGCATTTGTCCCCACTACAAGCTACTTGACATTGGACTACCAAAACTACCAAAGGAAGTTATTGTTAGACGCATTTATTTTAAAACTCTGCATACACATCATTTAAAATGAGTTAAAAACTTAAAAAGTGAACTCTGAGCCTTGGCAAAGTTGCAAAGATGATGCAGCATTCAAAGTTTTCTGAGTCATTAAAACTATGCCTGAAACTACAGGATTCCTTCCGTTGGAATGAAGTTTTCCCTTCAGCTCCAAGAATTCAGCCTCTCTTAACCAAGTTGCCTTCAGTCTTAGGACCTGCGCTGTCAGTCAGGCCCGACCTCCTCAACAGCCTCCGACCAGCGCCAGTGGAGCAGCACCCAGAACAGGAGCGCGCCCCCCAGCAGCAGGGCCAGGCCCAGCCTCCAGCTCCTGGGGGGCTTCAGCCACTTCCACAGCCCGGCCGACAGCCAGGCGCCCCACGGCCTCCTACGCACCCTGGCGGCCACGCGCTCCGCCAACCTCCGGAGCCGCTCCTCGGGGACTGCCCAGCTCAGCTCCTGCGCCAACTCGTACACCTCATTGGAGTAATGGGCGCCCCTGTGCTCCCGCACCATGCCCTCCACCATCCCCAGCAGCTGCTCCACCTGGGCTTCCTGCTCCCGGCCGGTGGCCCGGTTGTCAAAGGCACAGACCCGGCCCCCGCACTCGGCCACCAGCTCGCGCAAGGCCCGGTTCTCTGTGTTGCTCACGTAATCGTGCAGGGAGCCCCCGGCCAGGTCCTCCTTCCTGGTGAAGACGATGATCATCCATTTTAGGACGTCCTCACCGAACATGTCCCTCACCTGCCTCACTGCCTGCTGGTCCTGGGTGGTGAACCGGCCCAACTGGGTCACCAGGAGCAGCGCGTGGGGTCCGGGGGCCGAGAGTAGGTAGCAGTGACCTCTCTCCTCACAGCCAGGATCTGTCTTGGACACTTGGGAGCTGAAAATGTCCGGAGTGTCCACGACTTCCACGTGGCACTTGTCCCACGTGCGGCTGCCCGTGGTGCAGGCCCTGGTCACAGACGTGGCCCCCAGCCTGGAGAGGAACCGTCTCTGGCCCAGGATGCTGTTCCCAGTGGCGCTCTTCCCGGCCCCTGTTCTCCCAACAAGGATGAGCCTCCGCGTGGACTCCTGCCGGGACTGAGTGTTCTCTTCTAAACCTGTGAGACCAAGTGTTATAATCTTACTTAAGTTTAACTAACTTCCCCTTGGGAACTGGAATCTTCTTGCCTTTAGCATAAGTGGTTAAGAATAGAGATTTGAACCCCTGGGCGTTCATTTCCACCTTTTCCTTTTGTATTTGGGTTGTCTGCCTGCACCGGTAGATGCTTCAACTATAGCTGATTATCATAGAAATGCTTCTTTATCAGTCCAGCCCAGTAGTTCATCTGACATTTCTGGTCATCCACACACATGCAGACATATTTATTTCATATTTGAAAATTTTGATGGACTCTGAAATATTCTCCCAGAGACCGTCCCCAGAGACAGGCAGTGGGGGCAGTACTGCCTGGTAGTGAAGAGCTGTGTGGAGTCCCAGATACCCTGGTTTGAATCACAGCCCCACCATGTGCTGGTTGTGTAACCTTGGGGAAGTTGCATAATCTAAGTATTAAGCCTCTTCGGCAAAAGTGGGAGTGATAATAGAGGCCTGTTTCTCAGAGGACTGTTGAGGGGATGACATAAGCCCTCTTTCCTTCTTCCCTCCTTCTCTCCCTCTTTCTCTCCTTCCTCTCTTCTTTCTCTCTTAAACTGGCTGCCTAAAAAGAATATATGTTTTAACCCTCTATCCTTGTTCTCTAAACATTCTACCTCACAAATTATGTTCACGGTAGTGCATGATTTAATCCCCTCTGCACTTCTTCTGCGGTGATCGGAGTAGGTTTATTATCCTTATTTTATACTGTGGAACCAAAGGAGCAGGCTAGTCACAGAACTTAACTTCTCACAGCAGAGATCCAGCTAAAATGCAAATCTCAGGGCTGGTGCTGTTTCATCCCAGGGTTGAGACACCTCTGGAACTTATCTCTGTTCAGTCTTGAGGAAGCCCCATTCTCCTTATTACCCTAAGCTCAAGCCTAGGGGGGCAAGTATGAGGTGTAGAGATATGGTCTTACCATAGACATTTTCTTCATCTGTCGCCATCTTCCTTCCTCCCATGCTTATCTGGAAGAGTCCCAAACACAATTTGTTAATTCATTTATTTATTCCTCAAATAGGTGTAACCACCTACAGGGTGTCAGGCAAAGTCCAAAGAGCTGGTGACAGCACAGTGAAAAGACATGGTTTTTGCTTGCAAGGATCTAAAAATCTAGGTGTATGTCTTGGCAGAAGGGCATGTGGCTAGAGAGAAGACAGGTAAATTTAGTCAAATGTAATACATTGTGCTAATCCTTCTTTAAGTAAGGATTATATCAGAACTTGAGAGAATGGCCTTGGAAGGGCCAACACCCTGCCCTTGAGTTGGTAGGATGCTGTGAGAACATTGGGTGAGGTTGGATTTGTCTTTTCAGGAACTCCAAAAGCAAAAAGCAGAGGGTCGGTTATACCATTTACTCAATGCCAATGGGCTTTAGGTATTACTTTTCCCCGGGTGATTCTATATCACTGACATAAGCTAGAGATATCAGGGAATTCAGCAGCTGGGGGAAGTTTAGGTAAACCCTCAGAACCAGAAAATTTGCCCAGTGACTTAGGCACCCACCTAAGTGGCTGACCTGGGAAAAAAGAAGAAAATTGGGATTTTTCTTTTGGAAATTGAACAGATCTCCCAAGTAGATCTGGAGGGCCCCTGACTCTGTTTTCTTAAAATCAAATAATTTGGTTTGTCTAGAGATGTCTAAATATATTCGTGCTGGAGAGACTTGAACACTTCCCTTCAACTCCTGAAGTTGTTTCCCTTCCAAATATGATTATGCTGAAATCTAACATTGTGTAATACAGCTAAACACTCTGTTATCCAGTTTGCCTGATCACACAAGCTCCTGAACACAAATGCACTTCTCCCCGCATCTGCGTTTCCAGCCTCATTCCCAGACAATCCCACACTCGGTCAGCTACTTCACAATCAGCAGATTTCAGGGCCTTTCCAACCCACTCGGCTTCCCCTCCTAGGACTATTGATCCTCCCCGACCATCTGTCTGTGCCTCACCATCCATGTCAAACTTGTTGTGTCTTGCACCCTGGTCACTCGGGTACCTGTGTTCCCTCCCATTGGCACCACACATGAAGGAAGGACACAGAGAGAGGCTGGCTGAGTAACTTCTTTGATTGAAGGACTTGGAGAACAGATTTGCCTCATATTAGATCTAGAGCTGTTTCTGTTTCTGCAGGAACTCTACTGGCCCTCCCCAAAGCCTTCAATAAAATTCACTCCATGGGCCTTATGTGATAATTATTTTGCGTGTAGGAATGAACAGACGATCATAAATGACATCAGAGCAGAAACGAAGAAACAGTTGCAAGATTCAGAGAAAAGAATTTAGATGAAGCAAAATGTCCTTGTCAACCAAGAAAATGAGAATGTGTGCTGCAGAATTCTGGATAGGCCACTGGAATTTTCCATAGTTTGGAAGAGGGGTTGAAATGATTTTAAATAGTTTTTTTTTTTTAAAGGAAAGTAAGACCCAGCTGAACTCTGAGGTGACAAATGGCCCTTAATCATTGAGGAATGTACACTTACAGAATCCTATATTACTAACACTTTAAGAGACCACAAAGTTTATTGAGTTCTTCACCGCTCAAAAGTGCTGCTTCTCAGAATTACTTGAATGCTCTTTAAAAATGTACATCTCTTGGATCCATCCTCAGAGATTCTGATTCATGAATTAAATGTTTCTGATGTCCACAGCTCAGAACTTGGACATCAGTCATTTTTGCACCCCCCTTTATTGTACAGATGGGAATTTGAGGTGTCCCTGTGGCTGGAGCAGGAGAAGCTTGAATTAAGGGAGCAGATGTTTAAGGGACCATGCAGGGAAAGGGGTTGAAGACCAAGATATTAATCTCAGATGTCTCCTCAGGGGCCCCTTCTGTGGACAGTGAGGAGGAGAGTTCAAATGTACCCAGTCTTGTCACGTTGTAACTCACTCCAAGGTTAGATGGCTTATGGGGCCACAGAAATATCTTTTGCCTTTGCTCAATAGGGAGCTTGAGGCATGTTTAATGCCTTTCAAACTGTATTTTATTACTGGAGGTGGTTCCAGCACACTCTTTTCTTACTTTGTTAAGGGAATGTGGGAGGAGACAGGTTTCACTTCTCACCAAGAACATGTGTGCTCCAGAGCTGGAGAAGATGATCCTAAAATTTCCTCTGAACTTTGCCTACTTAAAAACCTGGAAGCATGTCCTTGATTGTTCCAGATCTTGCTTGCCTGCATGATGCCTGCATGATGCAAGTGTTCAGGCAGTAAACACTCTAGGAATCATGTTCTTTCTGGTTCTCAGAGCACCCCCAGCCCCCACCACTCCCAGGCTCAGGCTCACCTTTCCTGGTGACAGGCTCTGAAGTTGGCCACAAGAAGCCCCAACCTGCTGCTTTCCCTTCGGCTGTGAGTGCAGAAGGCTGTTTCCTCTCAGCACACAGAGGAAATCACTCAGACTTCACAAATCAGGAAGCTCAGGGTGGGCCCCATCGTTACGATTTAAAAAGACAGAAACATTTCCCATTGAGCTGTGGGTTGGCAATACTTCTCCTACCGACTCTACTTTCTGCTGTTATGTGCCTCCAGCAGGGCCTTATGATGTGAAATATCTTGCCATGCTCTAAGAAGGGAGGGATGTTTTAGTCCCTGAGGCCTGACTGTACTTCTAAAATTGATTACTGAGCTAATCTTTAGTTGCCTTTGCCCTTTAAGGACGTTTCCGCATATAAAATAGGCCCAGAGAGTCTCCTGCCCCAGAACAAATAACATGATAGCTGTTCTCATCATCTGTCCATTAATTAGACATTCATGTGGCCAGCACCAGCCCCAGATCCAGTCTGCAAGAAAAACCTGAAGGCAAAGTCTTACCATTTTCTGAGAGAGGAGGGCTTTCCCAGCTATTGAAGGACTTGAGGGTGAACTGGTATGTTGAGGATGAACACCTTTGCACTATCTTCAAATTAGCCTTATTAGGAGGCTTAGTCTAGTCGTCTATGTTGGTATCACCAGTTCTAGTTATTCTATCTTCTCTCAAGAGCATCATGAGGTCAGCAAAAAAGCGAATCATTGGGTGGTGAGAAGGCTACAGAGGAGCAGGCTGCATATCTGGTTAGGTCATTAACCAGCTATAGGACCTCACCTAACTCATTTAAACTTTCTGGAGTTGGCTTTCCGGAGTATATGGGAAAGACAATAACCCGAGTCTTACCCTACTGGATAGGATCTGCTTTTTAACCTCTTTCATGCCAGCCTACTTTTTTTCTCGTAGGGAAGAGACCCAGCTTTTACTGTTTCCCATCTTTTTGGGGGCACAGAGTCTCCTGGATATCTGGCATGTCCACTGTTTCCATTCATCATTGCTGAAACAGGGAGCCTGTCATTCTCCCAGTAGACCAGCAGGGCTGGGACTATTGTGAGGCAGGTGGGGCATCTAGAGCACACAGCTTAAGGAGGCACTCACTCTCAGGTCACCCAAGTGCAGATCCTGTAGGTGGGTGACCCTGGGAGTGAGTGTTTTCTTAAGAGTGAGGTGCCTAGGGCTTCTCACTAGCCTCATCCTAGCCCAAGCCACGTAGATCAGCTTTGAATAAGTCTTTGATACTTGACGTGTACCTTTCATAAAGACGCTTTCAGAGCCTCTTCAACAGCTCCCTGCCATTTATTGTTTCCATGCATGTGTATGATGTCTTACTTCAGCCACTCATAACTCTCTGTCAGAGGGTTTATCTGACTACAAAAGTAGGTAGCACATGCAGCAGTCTGAAGTTGTCAGAACTGATATCCTAGGAGCAGATTTCAATCAATGTCAGTTAGGACTTATGGATAAACACCACAACTTATCAAGTTGTCCACCAAGTGAGACAACTCTGTGATGTACTGCATACAAATTGCTGAGTCCCCAGCAGGACTGAGACCCAGCTGTCTGCAGTGGGAACATCCTTATCACCGTATACAGTGGTAATGTGCTCATTAATGCAACTTGCATTGGCTACTATCCCTTCCTGTTCCACATTTCCACTTTCCTACTGGTGCTTTCTGGGATCTTCTTCCTACTGAAAAGTAACCATTTCTGTCTTTATTTTCCTCTACATTTCCGTTAGCTCTTGATTATGTCTCACTGTCTCTGGGCTTTGTTGCCTATTATTATTCATTGATACTTACTATCAGTTGTGGAAACCCAGGTGAAGCTCAGACCCTGACTACACTTGAGTCTCAGAATTATATCTAGAACTCTGGCTTCCTTTTCTACCCTGTATTAACGCTTCCTTCCTCTCTTTCCAGTCTTTGCATGTTCATTGTTTTCTTCTCTATCCTTATAAATGCAGTGAAGAAAATGTATTAGTCTGTCCTCACGCTGCTTTAAAGAAATACCCGAGATTGGGTAATTTATAAAGAAAAGAGAGTTAATTGGCTCACGGTTCCACAGGCTGTACAGGAAGCATGCTGCTGGCATCTCCTTGGCTTCCGGGGAGGCCTCAGGAAACTTACAATCATGGCAGAAGGCAGAGGGGAAGCACACACATCACATGGCTGGAGTAGGAGCAAGAGAGTGGGAAGGAGCTGCATACTTAAAAATTTTTATTTAATGTACTTTACGTTCTGGGATACATGTGCAGAACATGCAGGTTTGTTACATGGGTATACATTTGCCATAGTGGTCTGCTGCACCCATCAACCCGTCATCTAGGTTTTAAGGTATTTGTCCTAATGCTCTCCCTCCACTTTCCTCCCCACCCTCCGACAGGCCCCCATGTGTGATGTTCCCCTCCCTGTGTCCATGTGTTCTCGTTGTTCAACTCCCACTTATGAGTGAGAACATGCAGTGTTCGGTTTTCTGTTCCTGTGTTAGTTTCCTGAGAATGATGGTTTCCAGCTTCATCCATGTCCCTACAAAGGACATGAACTCATCCTTTTATGGCTGCATAGTATTCCATGGTATATATAGGCCACACTTTCTTTATCCAGTCTATCATTGATGGGCATTTGGGTTGGTTCCAAGTCTTTGCTATTGTGAACAGTGCTGTAATAAACATATATGTGCATGTGTCTTTATAGCAGAATAATTTATAATCCTTTGGGTATATACCCAGTAATGGGATTGCTGGGTCAAATGGTATTTCTGGTTCTAGATCCTTGAGGAATTGCCACACTGTCTTCCACAATGGTTGAACTACTTTACACTCCCACCAACAGTGTAAAAGCATTCCTATTTCTCCATATCCTCTCCAGCATGTTTCCTGACTTTTTAATGATCGCCACTCTAACTGGTGTGAGAAGGTATCTCATTGTGGTTTTGATTTGCATTTCTCTAATGACCAGTGATGAAGAGTTTTTTTTTTATATGTTTGTCACATAAATGTCTTCTTTTGAGAAGTGTCTCTTCATATCCTTCACCCAATTTTTGATAGGGTTGTTTGTTTTTTTTCTTGTAAATTTGTTTAAGGTCTTTGTAGATTCTGGATATTAGACTTTGCCATGGATACATTGCAAAAATTTTCTCCCATTCTGTAGGTTGTCTGTTCACTCTGATAATAATTTCTTTTGCTATGCAGAAGCTCTTTAGTTTAATTAGATCCCATTTGTCAGTTTTGGCTTTTGTTGCTATTGCTTTTGGTGTTTTAGTCATGAAGTCTTTACCATGCCTATGTCTTGAAGGGTATTGCTTAGGTTTTCTACTACGGTTTTTATGGCTTTAGGTTTGACATTTAAGTCTTTAATCCATCTTGGGTTATTTTTTGTACAAGGTGTAAGGTGTGAGGAAGGGGTCCAGTTTCAGTTTTCTGCATATGGCTAGCCAGTTTTCCCAGCACCACTTGTTAAATAGGGAATCCTTTCCCCATTGCTTGTTTTGGTCAGGTTGTTGAAGATCATGCTTGTATATGTGTGGTGTTATTTCTGAGGCCTCTGTTTTGTTCCATTGGTCTATATATCTGTTTTGGTACCAGTACCATGCTGTTTTGGTTACTGTAGCCTTGTAGTATAGTTTGAAGTCAGGTAGCATGATGCCACCAGCTTTGATCTTGATCTTTTTGCTTAGGATTGTCTTGGCTATACAGTCTCTTTTTTGGTTCTATATGAAATTTAAAGTAGTTTTTTCTTGTTCTGTGAAGAAAGTCAATGGTAGCTTGATGGGAATAGCATTGAATCTATGAATTACTTTGGGCAGTATGGCCATTTTCATGATATTGATTCTTCCTATCCATGAGCATGGAATGTTTTTCCATTTGTTTGTGTCCTCTCTTATTGCCTTGAGCAGTGGTTTGTAGTTCTCCTTGAAGAGGTTGTTCACATCCCTTGTAAGCTGTATTCCTAGGTATTTAATATTCTTTGTAGCAATTGTGAATGGGAATTCACTCGTGATTTGGCTCTCTGTTTGTCTGTTATTGGTGTATAGGAATGCTTGTGATTTTTGCACATTGATTTTGTATCCTGAGACTTTGCTGAAGTTACTCATGAGCTTAAGGAGTTTTGGGGCTGAGATGATGCGGTTTTCTAAATATACAATCATGTCACCTGCAAACAGAGACAATTTGACTTCCTCGCTTCCTATTTGTATACCCTTTATTTCTTTCTCTTGCCTGATTGCCTTGGCCAGCACTTCCAATACTATGTTGAATAGGAGTGGTGAAAGAGGGCATCTTTGTCTTGTGCCAGTTTTCAAAGGGAGTGCTTCCAGCTTTTGCACAGTCAGTATGATATTGGCTATAGGTTTGTCATAAATAGCTCTTATTATTTTGAGATACATTCCATCAGTACCTAGTTTATTGAGTGTTTTTAGCATGAAGGCGTTTTGAATTATATTGAAGGCCTTTTCTGCATCTATTGAGATAATTATGTGTTTTTCTTCATTGGTTCTGTTTATGTGATTGACTACATCTGTTGATTTGTGTATGTTGAACCAGCCCTGCATCCCGGGAATGAAGCCAGCTTGATTGTGGTGGATGAGCTTTTTGATGTGCTGCTGGATTCAGTTTGCCATTATTTTATTGAGGATTTTTGCATCGATGTTCATCAGGGATATTGGCCTGAAATTTTCTTTTTTTGTTGTGTCTCTGCCAGGTTTTGGTATCAGGATGATGCTGGCCTCATAAAATGAGTTAGGGAGGAGCCCCTCTTTTTCTATTGTTTGGAATAATTTCAGAAGGAATAGTAGCAGCTCCTCTTTGAACCTCTGGTAGAATTCGGCTGAGAATCTATCTGGTACTGGGCTTTTTTTTGGTTGATAGGCTATTAATTACTGCCTCAATTTCAGAACTTGTTATTGGTCTATTCAGGGATTTGACTTCTTCCTGGTTTAGTCTTGGGAGGGTGTATGTCTCCAGGAATTTATCCATTTCTTCTAGATTATCTAGTTTATTTGCATAGAGGTGTTTATAGTATTCTCTGATGGTAGTTTGTATTTCTGTGGGATCTGTGGTGATATATCCTTTATCATTTTTTTAATGTGTCTATTTGAGTCTTCTATCTTTTCTTCTTTATTAGTCTGGCTAGTGGTCTATGTATTTTGTTAATCTTTTCAAAAAAAAAACAGCTCCTGGATTCATTGATTTTTTTGAAGGTTTTTTCATGTCTCTGTCTCCTTCAGTTCTGCTCTGATCTTATTTATTTTTTGTCCTCTGCTAGCTTTTAAATTTGTTTGCTCTTGCTTATTTAGTTTTGTTAATTGTGATGTTAGGGTGTTAATTCTAGATGTTTCCCACTTTCTGATGTGGGCATTTAGTACTATAAATTTCCTCCTTAACACTGGTTTAGCTCTGTCCCAGAGATTCTGATACGTTGTGTTGTTGTTCTCATTGGTTTCAAAGAACTTCATTATTTCTGCCTTAATTGCATTATTTATCCAGTAGTCATTCAGGAGCAGGTTGTTCAGTTTCCATGTATTTGTGCAGTTTTGAGTGAGTTTCTTAATCCTGAGTTCTAACTTGATTGCACTGTGGTCTGAGAGACTATTTGTTATGATTTCTGTTCTTTTACATTTGCTGAAGAGTGTTTTACGTCCAATTATGGGGTTGATTTTAGAATAAGTGCTATGTGGTGCTGAGAAGAATGTATATTCTGTTGATTTGAGGTGGAGAGTTCTGTAGATGTCTGTTACATCTGCTTGGTCCAGAGCTCAGTTCAAGTCCTGAATATTCTCGTTAATGTTCTGTCTCATTGATCTGTCTAATATTGACAGTGGGGTGTTAAGGTCTCCCATTATTATTGTGTGAGAGTCTAAGTGTCTTTGTATGTCTCTAAGAACTTGCTTTATGAATCTGTGTGCTCCTGTATTGGGTGCATATATATTTAGGATAGTTAGCTCTTCTTGTTGTATTGATCCTTTTACCATTATGTAATAACCTTCTTTGTCTTTTCTGATTTTTGCTTTTTAAAGTCTGTTTTATCAGAGACTAGGATTGCAACCCCTGCTTTTTTTTTTTTTTCTGCTTCTCATTTGGTAAATATTTTTCCATCATTTTGTCTTGAGCCTGTCTTTCCATGTGATATGGGTCTCCTGAATACAGCACACAGATGGGTCTTGACTCTTTATCCAATTTGCCAGTCTGTGTCTTTTAATTGGGGGCATTTATCACATTTACATTTAAGGTTAATATTGTTATGTGTGAGTTTCATCCTGTCATCATGATGCTAGCTGTTTATTTTGCACAATAGTTGATGCAGTTTTTTAATAATGTCTTTGGTCTTTATATTTTGGTATGTTTCTTGCAGTGGCTGGTACTGGTTTTTCCTTTCCATATTTAGTGCATCCTTCAGGAAGTCTTGTAAGGCAGGCCTGGTGGTGACAAAATCCCTCAGCATTTGTTTGTCTGTAAAGGATTTTATTTCTCCTTTGCTTATGAAGCTCAGTTTGGCTGGATATGAAATTCTGGGTTGAAAATTCTTTTCTTTAATAATGTTGAATATTGGCCCCTACTCTCTTCTGTCTTGTAGGGTTTCTGCAGAGAGATGCACTGTTAGTCTGATGGGCTTCCCTTTGTAGGTAACCCGACCTTTCTCTCTGGCTGCCCTTAACATTTTTTCTTTTGTTTCAACCCTAGAGAATCTGACAATTATGTGTCTTGGGGATGCTCCTCTTGAGGAGTATCTTACTGGTGTTTTCTGTATTTCCTGAATTTGAATGTTGCCCTGTCTTGCTAGATTGGGGAAGTTCCCTTGGATAATATCCTTAAGTGTGTTTTCCAACTTGGTTCCATTCTCCCCATTACTTTCAAGAACACCAGTCAATCGTAGGTTTGGTCTTTTCATATAGTCCCATATTTCTTGGAGGCTTTGTTCATTCCTTTTCATTCTTTTTTTCTCTAATCTTGTATTCACATTTTATTTCATTAAGTTGATCTTCATTCTCTGATATCCTTTCTTCTGCTTGATTAGTTTGGCTGTTGATACTTGTATGTGCTTCACGCAGTTCTCATGCTGTGTTTTTCAGCTCCATTGGGTCATTTATTTTCTTCTTTAAACTGGTTATTCAAGTTAGTAGTTCCTGTAACATTTTATCAAGGTTCTTACCTTCCTTTCATTGGGTTACAACAATCTCCTTTAGCTCAGAGGAGTTTGTTATTACCCACCTTCTGAAGCCTACTTCTGTCAATTTGTCAAACTCATTCTCTGTACAGTTTTGTGCCCTTGCTGGAGAGGAGTTGCAGTCATTTGGAGAAGAGGCATTCTGGTTTTTGAAATTTTCAGCATTTTTGTGCTAGTTTTTCCTTATCTTCATGTGTTTATCTACCTTTGATCTTTGATGCTGATGGCCTTTTGATGGGGTTTTTGTGTGGGTGTCCTGTTTGTTGCTGTTGATGTTACTGCTTTCTGTTTGTTAGTTTTCCTTCTAACAGTCAGCCCCCTCTTCTGCAGGTCTGCTGCAGTTTGCTGGAGGTCCACTCCAGACCCTGTTTGCCTCGGTATCACCAGCAGAGGCTGCAGAACAGCAAAGATTGCTGCCTGCTCCTTCCTCTGGAAGCTTTGTTCCAGAGGAGCACCTGCCTGATGCCAGCCAGAGCTCTCCTGTATGAGGTGTCTATCGACCTCTGCTGGGAGGTGTCTCCCAGTCAGGAGGCATGGGGGTCAGGGACCCATTTGAGGAGGCAGTCTCCCTTAGCAGAGCTTGAGCACTGTGCTGGGTGATCTGCTGCTCTCTTCAGAGGTGGCAGGCAGGAATATTTAAGTCTGCTGAAGTTGCACCCAGAGCCACCCCTTACCCCAGGTGCTCTGTCCCAGGGAAATGGGAGTTTTATTTGTAAGCCCCTGACTGAGGGTGCTGCCTTTCTTTCAGAGATGCCCTGCCCAATGAGGAGGAGTCTAGAGAGGCAGTCTGGCCCCAGCCGCTTTGCTGAACTGTGATGATTTCTGCACGGTTTGAACTTCCTGGCTTCCGTAACATTGTCAGGGGAAAACCGCCTACTCAAGCCTCAGTACTGGTGGACACCCCTCTCTCCTCCGAGCTGGATTGCCCCAGGTCGACTTCAGACTGCTGTGCTGGCAGTGAGAATTTCAAACCAGTGGTTCATAGCTTGCTGGGCTCTGTGGGAGTGGGACCCACTGGGTGAGACTACTTGGCTCCCTGGCTTCAGCCCCCTTTCCTGGGGACTGAACAGTTCTGTCTCACTGGAGTACCAGTTGCCACTGGGGCACGGAAAAAAAAAAACTCTTGCAGCTAGCTTGGTGTCTGCTCAAACAGCTGCCAAGTTTTGTGCTTGAAACAGGGGGCCCTGGTGGTGTAGATACACGAGGGAATCCCCTGTTCTGCAGGTTGCAAAAGCTGTGGGAAAAGCATAGTATCTGGGCCAGATAGCACAGTCCCTCATGGCTTTCCTTGGCTAGGGGAGATGGTTCCCCAGCTCCCTGCACTTCGCAGGTGAGGTAACACTCCACCCTTCTTCTGCTTGCCCTCTGTGGGTTGCACCCACTGTCTAACTAGTCCCAGTGAGATGAACCGGGTATGTCAGTTAGAAATCACCTGCCTTCTGCATTGGTCTTGCTGGGAGCTGCAGGCCGGAGCTATTCCTTTTTGGCCATCCTGCCCAGTACTGCATACTTTTAAACAACCACATCTCATGAGAACTTGCTCACTCTCGTGAGGACAGTACCAAGGGAAAGGGTGCTAAACCATTCATAAGAAATCTACCCCTGTAATCTAGTCACCCCTCACTAGGCCCCACCTCCAACACTGGAGATTACAATTTGATATAAGATTTGGTGGGACACAAATTCAAACCATAATCAGAAGATATGGAAAACATTGAATTCATGAATATTAAGGAAAACATCCTTCTTGAATAGACCTTCAGTAATAAGAAGTTCAAACCTTTTGAGGTCATGCTTCAGCCCCAGTGTCTCCCCTGTCTTTTCTTGATATGCCCAGAGCTCAACCAGAAGAATCCCTAGGGCCAAAAAGGAATAAGGGACCTCATACGTGGTCCAAATAGCATTTCAGAAGATAAGGCTATAGGGAAATGACTTCAATCAAATATTGATTATCTGAAAGATACTAGCTCCACTGCGCACCAACTTATAGAAGCACTATTTCAGTGTCCATGTAGATCCTGCTTTCTTTTCAGTAGGGTGGGGAAGAGATTGTGGCAATCAAGGTTTACTTGTTAGAAGTACCAGCCAAGTAGATAGAATTCAGGATTCATTTTCACAGGAGAGAAACCAGGGTTGACAGCATGATATAAAGGATGCGGCGAGGCGCAGTGGCTCATACCTGTAATTCCAGCACTTTGGGAGGCTGAGTTCAAGATCAGACTGGTCAACATGGTAAAACCCCATCTCTACTAAAAATACAAAAATTAGCTGGGTGTGGTGGAGCATGCCTGTAGTCCCAGCTATCAGGAAGCTGAGCTGGGAGAATCACTTGAGCCAGGGAGGTGGAGGTTGCAGTTAGCCGAGATCATGCCACTGCACTCCAGCCTGGGTAACAGGTCAACATTCCGTCTCAAAAAAAAAAAAAAAAAGAAAAAGAAAAAGAAAGGCTACGGACATTTGTAAACCAATTCAGAAGTTAAATGCTGTGTATTTTATCTTCAAATACCAGGTCCAATGGGACACTGAAGTCAAAGGTGTAAAAACAGTTCAGAATGAGAGAGACACACGCATAACAATAAACCTACACTTGCTCAATAATCTAGGATGAGTTTCAATTGACAAAGGACCAGCAGAAAGGATTCAGCAGGAGGTATATTTAAAGAGCATCAGAATGCCATGAAAAAGACAAATGAATGAGGAAAATCACTCAGATAAAATAGGTACAATATTTAAAAAAAGAACTGAAAGCAGAACCCCAAAGACCCTTATAAGCCTGGAACCATTAATGGGAGAATGGTGCAAATGTTAGAGGATAATAACTGAAAAGCAGGATGATAGCTGAAGAGTGTGTTATTAAAAACAAGGCTAAAGGAAGTTTGAAAACAAAAAGGGAAAAAAATCAGTTAAATTGTTTTTTCTTCTGGTTAAGTTAAAGATGCAAAAGCCTGTACCTTCCACCCTGACGATGACAAATAGAAAGAATCAACACATACTTCTGTGTAGCCAAGAGTGATGAAGCATTGAGGTGCCAAATTCCAGAGGGAAGAGAGCTCTATGTAGGTGATCAGAGGGCTGAGGTGCTTTCTATATCTACCCTGGATGTAAATAAATGGAGGCATTGGCCTACTGCAGACAGACTTTGCAGAGTAGAGAAATTAGATAAGCCTTTGATAACAATGTGTGTTATTAAAATAGATTGGAATCTATGTGATCCTCCCTCCCCCATCACAATTTTTTTCCCTGAGAGCAGCAACGAAGGATCAAAAAATCAGAGAGAAACTATTCCATTTCATAATTATCCATAGGTCTTACTAGTGAAGTAAAGCCATTTTTAAATTGAAGTCCTTTACCCTCCCAGTTCAAATGTTGACTAGATAGAAAAGCAGGCAGTAGTTGCATAAGAGGTTGTTGTGGGTTGCATGAATCAGAAATAAACTAAATCTATGTAAAATGATGGCTTATTCAAACTTCAAATCAAATTTAGGAGCAAATGGTGTGGTCACTCTAACCACTAGGCAGATAAATGAACTTGCATTCTCCAGGAAAAAACTGAAGCAGACTAAACATGTAGTTTAGATTTCAGCTTTATTGTGTGCAATACAATAAAAATTTACATGACATATGAAGAATCAGGAAAATATGACTCATAATCAAAAGATTAAACAGTTAGTAGAAACAGAACCACAGATGACTCATTCATTGTAATCACCATATAAGAACTTTATAATAAATGTGATAAGGAATTTAAAGAAAAATAAATATAATGGGTTAAGAGATGAAGAATTTCAGGACAGAAATATAAACTCTGAAAAGAACGAATTCTGGAACTAGAAAATAAAATATCTGAAATGAACAAACTTAAGTGGATGGATCTAATAGCATACTGGACATTGTAGAAATGATACATTAATTTGAAGGAAGTTCAACAGAAATTATTTGGACTGAAGCTTAAAATGAAAAAAAATTGAAAAAAATGAACATGGCATTAATGATCAGTAAGATAATATCAAACAATCTAATATAAATAAAATATAAGAAGAAGAAAAAAGAATGAACTGGCTAGAAAAAATATTTGAGGAGATAATAGACAAAATGTTTAAAATTTCTTGAAAAACTTAAACTCATAAATCCAAAAATCTTGAAGAACCTCGAATAGTAAATACAAAGAAAAACAAACACAGGTATTTTATAGTCAAATTGCTGAAAACCAAAGAAAAAGATGAAAATAAAAATGTTAAATAAAGGAGAGGAGAATAAAAAGACACATTACACACAGGGGAATGACATAAGAATAATGGCTGCTTTTTAAAAAAATAAGAAACAATTTAAGTGAGAAAACACTGGCATATGTTCATACTTTGCTGAAGAAAAGTAACAAATCAACTTAGATTTTTATATTCAGCAAAACTACCCTTAAATAATTGAAAATTTAAAAAAAAATTGAAAATTTTAAAAAGACAAATGAAAACCAGAGATAAATTATCTTGTTTCACAAGGCTTGTATTAAAAGAAATTAAAGAAATTGTTCAGGTTGAAGAAGAATGATACCAGACAGAAACTTAGATCAACAAGAAAGAATAAAGATTGCTCGAAATTTAAAATATGTGGGAAATAGGAAAAAATTATTATTTTGATTATTTAATTTCTTTAAAATTAAATTGACAAAAAATAAGAACATATTGTGAGTTTTAAACATATGAATGAGGAAAAAATGACTACACTATCATTAAGGAAGGGTAGCAGTTAAATGGAGCTACACCACTTTCAGGTTCTTACATTTTATTTGAAGTGGAACACCATTAACTCAAGGTAGAGAATAAATACCTTAGTCCCTAGACCAACCACTAAAACAATGAAAGCCCAAAGAGGTGATAAAATGGAATAAGTTTTAAAAACCAATTAATAGAAAAGAATGAGATAAGAAGGAGCAAAGATAAGATGGGGTAAACAGAAAGCAGGAGCAAGACGGTAGACTGAAATCCAACCATAGCTCTACTTGCATTAAATGTAACTGATTTTTGACAAAGGAACAAAAGTAATTCAATGGAGAAAGGATGGTCTTTTTAACAAATGACTCTGGAACAACTGTACTTTTACTAACTCAAAATAGATCATAGATGTAAATGTAAAATGTGCGGAACTATAGAATTCCTAGAAGATAACACTGGGGACAATCTAGGTGACCTTGAGTTTAGAGATAACATTTTATACACAATACTAAAAGCCCAATTCGTGAAAGAAAAAAATTGGTAAGTGGGACTTCAATGAAATAAAAAACTTCTGCTCTGCAAGAGACACTTTTAAGAACATAATAAAATAGAACACAGAAAATACAATAGATTAAAACAAAGCTAGATTTTTATAAAGTTTAAAATAATAGATAAACCTCTAGTTAGGTTGATCAAGAAGAAAAGAGATTAAGTCTGAATTTTTAATACCAGACTTCAAAGAGGAAAATTACTATAGTTCCTATGTGTATTTAAGGGATAATAAGAAGATTTTATGAGTTTGTCCAAAGAAATTCAATAATTTTAATATGATCAACAAATTCCTTTACAAGGATAACTTACCAAAATAAGCACAAGAGGAAATAAAAAATAAGAACAGCTTTATATATTTAGTTTAAAAATTGAATATGTAATTAAAGGTTTTCTCACAAAGAAAACTCTAGATTCAGATAGCTTTACTGATGAATTCGGTCCGATACTTAGGGAGAAATTACACCAGTTTTACACAGCTCTTATAAAATAGAGGAGGAGGGGAGCTTTCCAACTCAGTAGAGGCATCATAACCTTGATAGGCTTAATACAAGGCTTAATAACCTTGTGTTGAAAAATTACAAATGTATCTGGGCCCCAACTATTTTGTGTTGTAAGATAGGTGTAGATTCTCCCCTGTACTCACTTCATTTCCCATTTGGTCTGGAGGAAGACAGCAGATGTTGAATCAGCTGGCATGGTGAGAACTAAAATTAAACCAGCCACAGAAGGAAGATATCCCATGAAGGTTTTCTGTACAGAAGCGTTGGAAATGTTTCAGGAACCATCCGATAGGAAGCCAACCTGTGTCATAAGTCCTGTGGTCTCTTCAGGAAACCCACAGCCTCAGCTACCTCAACCTCCCTTCTGACCTCTGTAGGGACGGGACATCTGAGAAGAGGCAAGAGGCCGAGGTGCTGGGGACCATTAGGAAAGAGTGGGAGGACTGAAAACTGCTTAGGGAAACATCTAGTCGGTTTTTCACAAACTTAGTTTTTAAAAAAATAAATTCATGCCTCTGATATACAAAGTTTTACAGTCTCAGGGATTGTGCTTTGCCTTTCAAAGGAGGCTCTATCTTCTGTGAATTTTCATCAGGGCATTAAAAAAATTAGGTCTTACTGTTTTCTTTTGAACGGCAAAAAAAAGTGGTGGGTATCTTTGAAACAGAAAATCATAAGGTTGAGTAGACATTATCAAACCATGGAAACTTTGAAATGAGTATACATTTCTCCTCTATACTCTTCTAATATTTGAATATCACTCATATAATTTAACAGATTAATATTAGAGATGATTACATTACGGCTGATAGTTAAACGACCTGTGCCAGTTGGCCCATAGATTTAGTGGCAGAGAAAAGATGAACACTCAGGTCTTTTTATGTCATTTTTCACTATTTATTCCCTAGTGGTTCATTCATTATCATTTAAAGCATGCTACATGTTGGTATTTCGTTAGTGAAAACCGCTTCTTCACATTGTCTAGCAGAGGAGGCCTATGCTGACCTCAGGTGAGCAGTTGGGAGGTTTTCCTTCCTTCTCAATTTTCTACAGCAGTTTTTATAGAGCAGCATGTAATGTATCTCTCTTCAGATAGTTACTTTTTTTATGGTAGGAACACCTGAGATCTACTCTCTTAGCAATTTCCAGGATACAATACACTATTATTAAATATAATAACTGCCCTTGGTAATCACTGTTCTACTCTCTGCTTCATGTATTCAACTTTTTTAGATTCCACATATACGTGACATCATGCACTATTTTTCTTTCTATATCTGGATATCTGGGTTATTTCATTTAGCATATGTCTTCCAGTTTCATCCATGTTGTTGCAAATGGCAGAACCTTCCTTTTTGAAGTCTGAATAATATTCTAAGAGGACATGAGTGGATGAGCAGATAAAGACATGGTTATCAGCTTGTCCATTGACATACATTTAGGTTGTTTCCAAATCTTGGCTATTGTGAATAATGTTGCAATTAACATGGTTAGTTTTCCTTTGGATATATACTCAGAAGAGGAATTTCTGAACCATATGGTAGTTCTATTTTTAATTCTTTTGAGGAACTTTCATTCTGTTTTCCATAATAGCTGTACCAATTTGCATTCCCATCAACAGTGTACAAAACTTCCTTTTTCTCCACACCCTCCACAACACTTGTTATCTATTGTCTTTTTGACAGTGGACATCTTAACAGGTGTGAGGTGGTATCTCATTATGGTTTTGATTTGCACTTTCCTGATGGTTAGTGATATTGGGTACCTTTTTATATACCTATTGGCCTTTTATATGCCTTCTTTGGATAAGTATCTATTCAGGTCATTTGTCCATTTAAAAAATCAGATTATTTGTTTTCTTGTTATTGAATTGTGTGAGTTCCTTATGTACTTTGGATATTAACGCCTTATCAGATACATGGTTTGCAAATGTTTTCTCCCAGTCTTTAGGTTGCCTTTTTGTTTTGTTGATTGATTCCTTTGCTGTGCAAAAGTTCTTTTTAGTTTGATATAGTCCCATTTGTTTAGTTTTGCTTTTGTTGCCTAAGCTTTTGGTGTCATATTCAAAAAATCATTGCCAAGGCCAATATCAAGGAGCTTTTTCTCTGGTTTTTTTTGTAAGAGTTTTATGGTTTCAGGCCTTATGTTAAAGTTTTTAATCCATTATGGCTTGATTTTTATGTATCATGTAGGATAAGGGCCTAATTTCATTCTTCTGCATGTGGACACCCAGCTTTCCCAACATTATTTATCGAAGAGACTATTCTTTTCCCATTGTGTCTTCTTGGCACCCAGGTAAAAATTTAGTTGATGATACATGAGTGGATTTCTTTTTGGGCTCTCTATTCTGTTCTACTGGTGTATGTATCTGTTTTATGTTAGTATCATACTGTTTTGATTACTATAGTCTTGTAATATAATGTGATACCTCCAACTTTGCTCTTCTTCCTAAAGAGTGCTTTGGCTATTCAGTCTTTTGTAGTTACATACATACAAAGGATTATAAATACATCCAATTGTTTTATTTCTGGAAAAGGCCATCGGAATTTTGATATGGATTATATTGAATCTATATATTACTTTGGTTAGTATGGATATTTTAGAAATCTTAATTCTTCCAAACCATATACATGGCTATCTTTACATTTATTTATATATTCTTCAGTTACTTTTGTCAATGTTTTACAGTTTTCAGTGTACAGATCTATCACCTCCTTGGTTAAATTTATTCATTGTTTATTCTTTTTGGTGTTATCAAAATGGGATTATTTCACTATTTCCATTCTGGATAGATTGTTATTGTGGTAAGGAAATGCAACTGATTTTTATGGGTTGATTTTGTATCCTGCCACTTTACTGAATTCACTTGTCATTTCTAACAGGGTTTTTTTGTGGCATGTTTATAGAGTTTTCTACACATAAGATCATGTCATCTGCAAACAGGGATCATTTTACTTTTTCCTTTCTGACTGGATTGCCTTTTATTTCTTTTTCTTGTATGATTGCTCTTGTTAGTATTTCCTGTGCTAGGTTGAATAGAAGTGGTGAGAGTGAGCAACCTTGACTTGTACCTGATCTTAGAGGAAAAGCTTTCAGTTTTTCCCCATTGATTATAATGTTAGCTGTGAGCTTTAAATAAGTGGCCTTTATTGTGTCAGGGGAAATTTTATTCTATGACTATTTTGTTGAGAGTTTTTATCACAAAAGGATGTTTAACTTTGTCAAATGTTCTTTTTTCTGTGTCTATTGAGGTGATCATGTGGTCTTCATCTTTCATTTTGTTAATGTGGTGTAACACATTGATTTGCATACGTTAAACAAACCTTGCATTCCAGGGATAAATCCCACTTGGTAATGGTGTATAATCTTTTTGATGTGTTGTTGAATTTGGTATGCTAATATTTTATTGAGAGTTTTTGCATCTGTGTTCACCAGAGATATTAGCCTGTAGTTTTCTTTTCTTGTAATTTTGCATGGCTTTGGCATCAGGATTATGCTGGTCTCATAAAATGAGTTTGGAAGTCTAATCTCTAATTCTGTTTTTGGAAGAGTTTAAAAATCATTGGTATTAATTATTTTTGGAATGTTTAGTAAAATTTAGCCTTGAAGTTGTCTGGTCCTGGATTTTTCTTTGTTGGGAGGATTTTTATTACTGCTTCAATTTTATTTGTTATTGATCTGTTTAGGATTTCTATTTCTTCTTGATTCAATCTTTGTAGGTTGTATATTTCTAGGAATTTATACACTTCTAGTTTCCCAGTTTGTTGACATATAATTTTTCAAATAGTCCTTTATGATTCTTTTAATTTCTGAGGCATCCGTTGTAATGTCTTCTGTTTCATTTCTGATATTATTTATATAAGTCTTCTCTTTTTTTCAGTCTAACTAGAGGTTTGTTGACTTTATTTATTTTTTGAAAAACCAACTCTTAATTTTGGGTTGTTTTTCCTATAGTTTGCCTATTTTCTCTTTGATTTATTTCCATTCTGATCTTTATTATTTTCTTCCTTCTGCTACCTTTGGGTTTTATTTGTTCTTTTTTTTCTTTTTAAAATTTTTTCTTATTATGCTTTAAGTTCTGGGATACATGTGCAGAATGTGCAGGTTTGTTACATAGGTATACACGTGCCATGGTGGTTTGCTGCACCCATCAACCTGTCATCTACATTAGATATTTCTCCTAATGCTATCCCTCCCCTAGCCTCCCACCCCTCGAAAGGCCCTGGTGTGTGATGTTCTCCTCCCTGTGTCCATGTGTTCTCATTGTTCAGCTCCCACTTATGAGTGAGAACGTGTGGTGTTTGCTTTTCTGTTCTTGTGTTAGTTTGCTGAGAATGATGGTTTCCAGCTTCATACACATCCCTACAAAGGACATGAACTCATCCCTTTTTATGGCTGCATAGTATTCCGTGGTGTATATGTGCCACACTTTCTTTATCCAGTCTATCATTGATGGGCATTTGGGTTGGTTCCAAGTCTTTGCTATTTTGAATAGTGCTGCAATAAACATAGGTGTGCATGTGTCTTTATAGCAGAATAATTTATAATCCTTTGGGTATATACCCAGTAATGGGATTGCTGGGTCAAATGGTATTTCTGGTTCTAGATCCTTGAGAAATCTCCACACTGTCTTCCACAATGGTTGAACTATTTTACACTTCCACTAACAGTGTAAAAGCGTTCCTATTTCTCCACATCCTCTCCAGCATCTGTTGTTTCCTGACTTTTTAATGTTTGCCATTCTAATTGGTGTGAGATGGTATCTCATTGTGGTTTTGATTTGCATTTCTCTAATGATCAGTGATGATGAGCTTTTTTTCATATGTTTGTTGGCTGCATAAATGTCTTTTTTTGAAAAGTGTCTGTTCATATCCTTTGCCCACTTTTTGATGGGGTTGTTTGTTTTTTTCTTGTAAATTTATTTAAGTTCTTTGTAGATTCTGGATATTAGCCCTTTGTCAGATGGATAGATTGCAAAATGTTTCTCCCATTCTGTAGGTTGTCTGTTCACTCTGATAATAGTTTCTTTTGCTGTGCAGACACTGTTTAGTTTAATTAGATCCCATTTGTCAATTTTAGCTTTTGTGGCCATTGCTTTTTGTGTTTTAGTCATGAAGTCTTTGCCCATGCCTATGTCGTGAATGATATTGCCTAGGTTTTCTTCTAGGGTTTTTATGGTTTTAGGTTTTAGGTTTAAGTCCTTAATCCATCTTGAGTTAATTTTTGTATAAGGTGTAAGGAAGTGGTCCAATTTCAGTTTTCTGCATATGGCTAGTCAGTTTTCCCATCACCATTTATTAAACAGGGAATCCTTTCCCCATTTCTTGTTTTTGTCAGGGTTGTCAAAGATCAGATAGTTGTAGATGTGTGGTGTTATTCTGAGGCCTCTGTTCTGTTCTGCTGGTCTATTTATCTGTTTTGGTATGAGTACCATGCTGTTTTGGTTACTGTAGCGTTGTAGTATAGTTTGAAGTCAGGTAGCATGATGCCTCCAGTTTTGTTCTTTTTGCTTAGTGTGAAAATGGCCATACTGCCCAAAGTAATTTATAGATTCAATGCTATCCATATCTCTTTGTTGTCTTTATAGTAATTTGACGTGTAAAGTTAGGTTGCTTATTTGAGATTGCTCTTCTTTTTTTTCTAGTTTTATTTTGGGTTAAGGGAGTGTATGTAACAGGTTTGTTACATGAGTACAGTGTGTGTCACTGAGGCTTGGTATATGAATGATCTCATCATCAAGGTAGTGAGCGCAGTACCCAATGGTAGCCTTCCAACCTCTCCTCCTTCCCACCCTCCCCACTCAAGTAATCCCCAGTGTCTATTGTTCCCATTTTTGTGCCCATGTGTATTCAATGTTTAGCTCCCATTATAAGTGAGAACATATGGTATTTGGTTTTCTGTTCCTGTGTTAGTTTGCTTAAGATAATGGTCTTCAGATGCATCCACGTTGCTATAAATTTCCTTCTTGGAACTCCTTTTGCTGTATCCTGTAACTTTTGATAAATTATATTTTCATTTTTACTTTTCTCAAGATAGTTTTAAAATTTGATTTCTTCTTTTACCCAGTGATTATTCAAGAGTGTGTTAGTTTTCATGTATTTGTGAAATTTCCCATTTTTCTTGCTGTTATTGATTTCTAGCTTCATTCTATTGTGATTGGATAGTATATCTGGAATGATTTCAATCTTCTTAAATTTGTTAAGATTTGCTTTGTGACCTGAAATGTGATCTGTTCTGGAGAATGTTCCATGTATGAATGAGAAGAATATATATTCTTCTGATGTTGGTTAAAAAGTTCTGTATAAGTCTATTAGGTCCATTTGGCCTATAGTTTAGTTCCATTGTCTGTTTGTTGATTTTATGTCTGGATGTCCTATTCACTATTGAAATTAGGATATTGAAGTCTTCTACTATTATTGTATTGCTGTCAACCTCTCCTTTCCAATCTGTCAATATTTGCTTTATATACTTAGATGCTCTGATGTTGGACACATTTATATTTAGTATTGTTATATGTTTCTGTTAAATTGACTCTTTTACCATTATGTAATGATCTTTTTTGTATCTAAAAACAGTGTTTTTTTTTTTTACCAAAAATCTGGTTTATCTTATGTAAGCAGAGCCATTCCTGCTGTCCTTTGGTTACTGTTTATATGAAATATCCTTTCTCATCCCTTTCCTTTCAGCCTCTGTGTGTCCTTAAATCTAAAGTGAGTTTCTTGTTGAAAGCAGATAGTTTGATCTTGATTTTTTTAATCCATTTAGTGACTCTATATCATTTTATTTGGAAGTTTAGTTCATTTACATTTAAAATAATTATTGATAAGGAGGGATTTATTATTACCATTTGATTAACTGTTTTCTCTTTGTCTTACAACCCTTTTGTCCCTATTTTTATCTCTTGCTCTGTTTCATTTTTAATTAATTGGTTTTGATTTCTTTATGTTTTTCTTTTGTGTAACTTCTATAGGTATTTTCTTTGTGGCTACCAAGGAGCTTACATAAAATGTCTTATAGTTGTAACAGTCTATTTTGAGCTGATAATAACTTCATTTGCATACAATAACTGCTTTGATCCCTCTTCCCTCCACATTATATTCTGTTGATGTAACAATGTACATCTATTTGTATTATGTGTCTATTAATATCATTTAGTTATAGACATTTTTAATATTTTTGTCTTTTAGCTTTTATAGTAGAATTAAAAGTGATTTACTACCTCCATTATAGTAATACAATATTCTATTTTTGTCTATATTTACCTTTACCAGTGAACTTCATTCTTTCTTATGCACGTGTGTTGCTGTTTAGTACTCTTTTAATTAAACTTGAAGAGCTCTCTTTAGCATTTCTTGTAAGGTAGGTCTAGCAGTAATAAACTCCCCGAGCTTTTGTTTTTCTGAGAAAGTCTTAATCTCTTTTGCATTTTTTAAGGTTAGATTTGCTTGATACAGTATTCTTGATTGGCAGTTTTCCACTCCCAGCACTCTGAATATATCATACCATGTACTTCTGGCCTGCAAGGTTACTGCTGAAAAATCTACTAATAGTCTTATGAAGATTCCCTTGTATGTAGTAGGTTGCTTTTCTCTTTCTGATTTCAAAATTCTCTGTCTTTAACTTCTGACAATTTAATTATAATGGGTCTTTTAGGATTCACTTTATTTGGCATCCTTTGGGCTTCCTGGATCTGGATTTCTATTTACTCCCCCAGGCTTGGGATGTTTTTAGCTATTATCTCTTGGAATATATTAGGTTGGTGCAAAAGTAATTGCATTTTTTTGCAGATGTATTGCAAAAACTGCAATTACTCTTGCACCAACTTAATATTTTCTTTCACTTCCTTTTTTCTCTTCTTTTGGGTCTCTAATAATGTATACATTGGTACGTTTTATGGTGTCCCATAAGTCCCTTAAGGTATCTTCACTCTTTCATTCTTATTTCTTTTTGCTCCTCTGATTGGATGATTTCCATTGGCCTGTCTTCAAGTTCACTGATGCTTTCTTCTGCTTGGTTTAGTCTGCTGCTGAACTTCTCTGTTGAATTTTTCAGTTCAGGCATTGTATTCTTCGGCTGTATCACTTCTGTTTGGTACGTTTAAATATTTTCTATCTGTGTGTTGAAAGTCTCACTTTGTTCGTGCCTTTCTTTCCTGACCTCAGTGAATATTTTTAAGACCATTATTTTGAATTCCCTGCTGGGTAAATGACTTGTCACTATTTTATTAAGTTGAATTCTGGAGTTTTATCTTTTTTTGTTTTGTTTTGTTTTTTGTTTTGTTGTCGTTGTCGTTTGAAACGTATTTTCCTGTTTCTTCATTTTCCTTGATTCTGTGTTGGTTTCTGTGCATTAGATAAAACAGCTACCTCTCCATTCTTGTGTAGAATAAACCACACAAATCAGGCTGGCCAGTGATTCTGGATGCCTCCCAAACCTTTGTGCTTGTCCAAACCATTGCCTATGTTCTTCATGGGCCCCAGAAGATTAATATGTTCCAGATCCCATTAGTGCCCTGAGACAATTCAAAAAGAAGTCAATACTTTGAGAAGAAGCTGGAAAATTTGTGGTGCTAGATGTGTGGTCCAGTTTTTTTTTCTGTCTTCAGGGAGAAGCTTGGAACTGAAGTGTATTTGCCCTTGTTCTGGAATAAGGCATGGAGACTATCTGTGTCAGATTCCTGTAATCTCATTCAGACTGTACACTCTTTCAACCCTTTGGTCTGCTCTTTGTTTCCCTCAGGGGCCTAATGAATATTGATTCCCATTGGCTGTCAGAGACAGGTGAGTCAGATGGAGGCTTGGTACTATCTCTAGAGCAAGCCGAGAAGAGGATTTGTGGGAAGTGACTATAGTTCCACTCAGGCTCCCAGAGAAGTACTTATTGCCTGCCCCGTCAGCTCCCAGATGCAGGCTAATTAAAGGCCTGACCCTGGGAAGCAGCTGTGAAAGTTGAGATGTTAGGTGTGCAGTTGAACCCCTTCCAGGGAGAAACTGGAAACTGGGTGTTTTGCCTTCTTGCTCTGTGCTGAGCCAGGGGAAATAGCCACTACAAGTGCTCCTATTCCCATTTAAAATCAAATCAATTCTTCGTTCTCTGTGGTCTGGGGGGACTTGTAAATGCCAAGTCATGTCAGTTCCCAGAGATAAGTGATTTAGGAGCTAGTCTCTCAAGTGGGAGCTGTACAAGTTGGGGTGCTCAATGTGCAGACAAGCCCCTTCCAGGCAGAAGCTAGAGGCTTGGTTTTACTGCTGGAGTAATCTGGGGGAAAAGGTTGCTCATTAGCTGCATTTAAAATAGATTATTTTGGATTGTCTGGGTACCCCAGTGTAATCACAATGGCCCTTAAAAGTGAGAGAGATGCGGAAAAGAAGTTCATAGTGATTTGATGTGAGAAGGACTCGATCCATTGTCATTGGCTTTGAAGATGGAAGTGGGCCATAAGGCAAGGAATGCAGGTGATCTCTAGAAGCTGCAAAAGGCAAGGAAATTGACTCTCCAGTACAGCCTCCAGAAAAGAACTCATCCTCACCAACAACTTGAGACTCATTTTGAACCTCTAAGTTCCAAAACTGTAAGATAATAAATTTTTGTTGTTTTAAGCTACTAAATTTATGGTAACAGCAGCAACAGGAAACTTAGCATATTGGACTTGAAAATGTGTATTCTGCTGTTATTAAGTGGAATGTTCTATAAATGTCAATTAGGTCAAATTGGTTGACAATGTTGGCACACTGAATAATGCCCCCAAAGATATCCATGTCTTATTGCCCAGGACATACCTGTGGATGTTACTTTATATGTCAAAAAGGGACATTGAAAATGTAATTGAGTTAAGGATCTTGAGATAAAGAGATTATTTTTGATTGTCCAGATGGACTCTAAATATAAATTTTAAGAGAGAAGCAGAGGGAAGCCACAGAAAAAGAGGGCAATGTGGGGACTGAAGCAAGATGCTGTGCTGCTGGCTTTGAAGATGAAGGGAGGGGCAATGAGCAGCTCTAAAAGCTGCAAAAAGCAAAAAAATATTTCCCTTAGAGATTTTGGAGAAGTAGGGCACTACCATCACCTTGATTTCAGCCCCATGAAACTGATTTTGGACTTTCGATTTCCAGAACTGTGAGAGAATAAATGGGTTGTATTAAGACACGAAGCTTGTAGGAATTTCTTGCAGCAGCCATAGGAAACTAATACAATGGTGTTCAAATCTTCTCTATCTTTACTAATTTTTTTGTCTACTTGTACTATTATTATTATTTTTCCATACCTATCTTCTATACTATTAATTATTGAGAGGGGCATTAAAATCTCTGGTCATATTTGTGAGTTTTTCTTTTTATTATTGCAATTCTGTCAATTTTTGCTTCATGTGTTTTGGAATTCTGTTATTACACACATAAAAGTTTTAGATTGTTATGTCCTCTTGATGAATTGATGGCTTTATCATTGTAGAATGTCCTTCTTCATTCCTGATAATATTGTTTCCTTCGAAGTCTACTTCGTCTGATATTAATATTGTCATTCCAAGTATATTTTGATTAGTGTCATTATAGAATATCTTTTTTCATCCTTTTCTGCTTAAGCCAGCTGTCTTTATATTTAGTGCAAGATTCATGTAGGCAAAATATAGATAAGCTTTGCTTTTTAAATCCACTCTGACAATCACTGCCTTTTAACTGAGGATATTCAGACCATGTACTCTAATATTTAGATTATTGACTTCTTTAGATTTAAATCTATCATCTTACTATTTTTAAAATTTGTCTCATTTGTTCTTTGTTTCCCTTTTTACTGCCTTCATTTATATTAATTGAACTTTTTAAAAATTCCATTTTTCCTCTCTCTGTTGGCTTATTATCTATAACTCTTCGTTTTGTTATTTTATTGGTTGACTTAGAGTTTATAGTATAGAGCTTTCACTTAGTTCACCTTGAAGTGATATCATATCACTTTACATAGAGCATAAACATTTTATAATAGTATCTTTTCATTTTTCCTCTCCTGATTTTTTGTCCTATTGTTCTCACATGTTTTACTTTTGCATATATTGCAAACCTCAATCTATATTGTTATTATTTTTGTTTAAGCAGTGAATTATATTTTAAAGGTATTTAATTAATAAGAAAAATACCCTATATATTTACTCATGTGGTTACCATTTTTGATGTCTTAATTCCTTTGAATAGATCAGTATTTTTCTCTGATATCATTCTCCTTTTTTAACTTTTTTTTTTTTTTTTGTAGTTCAGGTCTGCTGGCAACAAACTGAGCTACTGAATGTCTGGAAAAGCTTTTATTTTGCCTTCATTTTTGAAAGGTAATTTTGAAAAATAATTCTAATTTGACAGTTTTTCTTCTAATACAGTCATGTGTCACATAATGATGTTTTGGTCAACAACAGACCACATATGCGATGTTGGTCCCATAAGAGTATAACACCCTATTTTTACTGCATTTTTTTTCTGTGTTTAGATATGTTTAGATACACAAATACCAGTGTGTTACAGTTGCCTACAGTATTCACTACAGTAGCATGCTCTACAGGTTTGTAGTCTAGGGGCAATAGGCCATATCATATTGCCTAGGTGTGTAGTTAGGCTGTACCATTTAGGTTTGTGTAAGTACACTCTACAATGTTCACACAATGATGAAGTAGCTTAATGGTGCACTTCTCAGAATATATCCCCATTGTTAAATGACACATGATTGTACTTTGTAAATGTTGTTTCACTGTCTTCTCTGTCACATTAATTCTTCAGAAAAATCTGTTGTCATCCTTACCTTTGTTTCTCTGGACATAACATATTTTTTTTTCCTCTGGCTGCTTTAAGAATTGTCCTTTTATCATTCATTTTGATCAACCTGATTATAATGTTTCTTTGTGTGGATGTTTTATTTGCTTGGGGTTCATTGAACTTCTTGGGTTTTGTGCTTACAGTTTTCATAAAATTTGGAAAATTTTTGGCCATTATTGATTCCAATATTTTTTCTGTCCTGACCCGCTTTTATTTTTAGTGAATCCAGTTACATATACATTCCACTTGAGGTTGTCCCAGAGCTCACTGAAGCTCTGTTCTTTGAAAGTGACTATTATTCTTTTTTTTCTTTTGTGTTTTCTATGTTGGGACATTTCTATTGCTGTGTCTTCAAGTTCATTAATCTTCTCTGTTTTCTAAATTTTTAGGTTCAGGGGTAAATATGCGGGTTTGTTATATAGGTAAACTTGTGTCACAAGGGTTTGTTGTACAGATTGTTTTGTCACTCAGATACTAAGCCTAGTACCCAATACTAGGTTTTTTCTGTTCCTTTTCCTCCTTCCATCCTGCACCGTCAAATAGGCCCCAGTGTCCGTTGTTCTCCTCTTTGTGTCCATACGTTCTCATCATTTAGCTCCCACATGAGAACATGTACTATTTGGTTTTCTGTTCCTGCATTAGTTTGCTAAGGATAATGGCCTCCGGTTCCATTCATGTTCCTGCAAAGGACATGATCTCATTCTTTTTTATGGCTGTGTGTATTCCATAGTGTATATGTACCACATTTTCTTTATCCAGTCCAGCATTGATGGGCATTTAGGTTGATTCCATGTTTTTGCTATTGTGAACAGTGCTGCAATGAACATACATATGCATGTGTGTCTTTATGATAGAATAATTTATATTCCTTTGAGTATATATTGAGTATATACCCAGTAATGGGATTGCTGGATTGAATGGTAGTTCTGTTTTTAGCTCTTTGAGGAATCGCCACACTGGTTGAACTAATTTACACTCTCACCAACAGTATATCAGTGTTCCCTTTTCTCTGCAGCCTTGCCAGCATTTGTTAGTTTTTGATTTTTTAGTAATAGCCATTTGGACTGGTGTGCGATGGTATCTCATTGTAGTTTTGTTTTGTATTTCTCTAATGATCAGTGATACTGAGCTTTTTTAAAATATGCTTGCTGGCCACATGTATGTCTTGTTTTGAAAAGTGGCTATTCATGTCCTTTGCCCACTTTTTAATGGGGTTGTCTTTTTTTCTTATAAATTTGCTTAAGATTCTTACAGATGCGGAATATTAAACTTTTGTCAGGTGCATAATTTGTAAAAATTTTCTCCCATTCTGTAGGTTGTCTATTTACTCTGTTGATAGTTTCTTTTGCTGTGCAGAAGCTCTTTAATTGGATTCTATTTGTCAGTTTTTGCCTTTGTTGCAATTGCCTTTGGCATCTTCATCGTGAAATTTTTGCCAGTTCGTATGTCCAGAATAATATTGCCTAGGTTGTTTTCCAGGGTTTTTATAGTTTTTGGGTTTTACATTTAAGTCTTTAATTCATCTTGAGTTGATTTTTGTATATGGTATAAGGAAGGGGGGGTTCAGCTTCAATCTTCTGCATATGGCTAGCCTGGTTAGCCAGTTATCCCAGCACCATTTATTGAATAGGAAGTCCTTTCCCCATTGTTTATTTTCGGCAGATGGTTGTAGATGTGTGGCCTTATTTTTGGCCTCTCTATTCTCTTCCATTAGCTATGTGTCTGTTTTTGTACCAGTACCATGCTATTTTGCTTACTGTAGCTCTGTAGTATAGTTTGAAGTTAGGTAGCATGATGCCTCCAGCTTTGTTCTTTTTGCTTAGGATCACCTTGGCTATTAAGGCTGTTTTGATATCATATGAATTTTAAGATAGGTTTTTTTCTAGTTCTGTGAAAAATGTCATTGGTAGTTTGATAGGAATAGGATTGAATTTATAAATTGCATTGGGCAGTATGGTCATTTTAACGATATTGATTCTTCTTATTCATGAGCATAGAATGTTTTTTCATTTGTTTGTGTCATCTCTGATTTCTTTAAGCAGTGTTTTGTAGTTCGCATTATAGAGATCTTTCGCCTCCCTTGTTAGCTGTGTTCCTAAATATTTATTCTTTTTAAGGCAGTTGTGAATGGGATTGCATTCATGATTTAGCTTTCGGCTTGACTGTTGTTGGTATATAGGACTGCTAGTGACTTTTGTACATTGATTTTGTATCCTGAGGCTTTGCTGAAGTTCTTTATCAGCTGAAGGAGCTTTTGGGCTGAGACTATGGGATTTTTTAGATACAGGCTCATGTTGTCTGCAAACAAGGATAGTGTAAATTTCTCTCTTCCCATTTGGAAGAGAGAAACAAACTCTCTTTTGTTACTCTCTTTTATTTCTCTCTCTTGTCTGATTGCTCTGGCCAGGACTTTCAATACTATGTTGAATGGAAGTGGTGAGAGAGGACATCCTTGTCTTGTGTCAGTTTTCAAGGGGAATACTTTCAGATTTTGTCCATTCAGTATAATGTTGGCTGTGGGTATGTCATAGACAGCTCTTATTATTTTGAAGGTATGTTTCTTCAATATGTAGTTTATTGAGAGTTTTTAACATGAAGGGATTTTTGAATTTTATCAAAAGCCTTTTCTGCATCTATTTAGATGATCAGAAGTTCACTAATCTTTTCTTTTTCAGCCTAATGTTTTGCTAACCCTATTCAATGTACTTCTTATATCTTTTATGGTAGTTTTTATCTCTAGAGGTTAAACTTGGATCTTTTTAATGTCTTCCATCTTATGACTTAAGCATATAAGTTTTAACATATAGCACACAGTTGTAATAACTGTGTTAATGTCTTTGGCTGATAATTCTAACACTTTTTTCAGTCTGGGCTGGTATTTATTCATTGATTTATCCCTTCACCATTGGTCATATTTTCTTGCTAATTTTCATGTTTGGTATTTTTTTATTGGATGCCAGACATCTGGTTTGGACTTTCTTATGTGCTGAATATTTTCATACTCCTGTAAATATTCTTGAGCTTTCTTCTGGGATGCATTTAAGTTACTTGGAAACAGTTTGATCCTTCAGGTCTTGCTTTTAATATTTGGTAGGCATACTTGATAAGTTTTCAGTCTAGAACCAATTATTTCCCACTAGTGAGGCAAGGCTCTTCTGTGAAATCTACCCAGTGCCCCACAAATCACAGGCTTTTTCAGTTTTTATGGTCCGTGGTGAGTGCAGGACACTGTTTCCTCTAATTTTGTTGACTGGTTCTTTTTGTCACCTCAGAGGGTTTCACCACATGCATATGGTGATCAGTATTCAATTGAAGACTCAAGGGGGACTGTCTGCAGGTGTCTGGATTTCTCTCCGTATAGCTCTCTCCTCTCTCAGATTCTGTTATGTGAACTCTTAGCCACCTTCGTATCTCCAGAATCTCAACTCTATCTTCTCAAATCAGGGAGTCTGCCAGGCTCCACCTGGTTTCCATAAATGTTAGTTTTTTAATGCTGCATAACAAATTACCACGAACTTAGCAACTTAAAACAGCATAGATTTATTATCTCAAGATTAGTGTGGGCAAGGAGTGTGGACATAGCTTAAGTGTATGTTCTCTGCTTTAGGGTTTCACCAGCCTGTAATGCTAGCTTAAGTCTAATCAGAGGCTTGACCTGGGGAAAGATCTGAACCCTCAGGATGTTGACAGAATTTGTTTCTTTGTGGCTGTGACCAAGGATTTTGACTTTTTCCTGGATGTTGGCTAGAGGCCACCTGCAGTTCTCTGCCATGTTACCCCTGTACATAGGCAATTCACAAAACGGAAATTTGCTCCTTGAAGGGCAGGAGGAGAGGAAAAGCAAGTCTTTGTGCAGCTATATGAATCACTGGAGTGACATTCTGTCACCTATGCCATGTTCTATTGGTTAGAAATAGGTCTCAGCTCCCACCCACACTCAAGGGAGGAGTTCTACAAAGGTGTGAACACCAGGAGCTAGGAGTCATTTGAAGTCAACATAGGGTCTGTCTGTTATATCCTCTCTGTGTTGTGATCTGAAAATTCTCTCAAGACAGGAGGCTGGGAAAATTGAAACTCTTGTCTTGTTTTCCAATTCTCAGTGATTACTGTCTTTTGTTACCTGATGTTCAGTGTCTTCAACACTGTCATTTTATACCATTTGTCCATTTTTTGATTGTTTCACATGGGGCACGAAGGGGGTATCTGGTCCTTGTTGTGCTATTTTGATCTGACAAGGAAGTCTGAACTCTATTTTTTTTTTTTTATTATTATTATTATTATTATTATACTTTAGGTTTTATGGTACATGTGCGCAATGTGCAGGTAAGTTACATATGTATACATGTGCCATGCTGGTGCGCTGCACCCACCAACTCGTCATCTAGCATTAGGTATATCTCCCAATGCTATCCCTCCCCCCTCCCCCCACCCCACAACAGTCCCCAAAGTGTGATGTTCCCCTTCCTGTGTCCATGTGTTCTCATTGTTCAATTCCCACCTATGAGTGAGAATATGCGGTGTTTGGTTTTTTGTTCTTGCGATAGTTTACTGAGAATGATGATTTCCAATTTCATCCATGTCCCTACAAAGGACATGAACTCATCATTTTTTATGGCTGCATAGTATTCCATGGTGTATATGTGCCACATTTTCTTAATCCAGTCTATCATTGTTGGACATTTGGGTTGGTTCCAAGTCTTTGCTATTGTGAATAATGCCGCAATAAACATACGTGTGCATGTGTCTTTATAGCAGCATGATTTATAGTCCTTTGGGTATATACCCAGTAATGGGATGGCTGGGTCGAATGGAATTTCTAGTTCTAGATCCCTGAGGAATCGCCACACTGACTTCCACAAGGGTTGAACTAGTTTACAGTCCCACCAACAGTGTAAAAGTGTTCCTATTTCTCCACATCCTCTCCAGCACCTGTTGTTTCCTGACTTTTTAATGATTGCCATTCTAACTGGTGTGAGATGGTATCTCATTGTGGTTTTGATTTGCATTTCTCTGATGGCCAGTGATGGTGAGCATTTTTTCATGTGTTTTTTGGCTGCATAAATGTCTTCTTTTGAGAAGTGTCTGTTCATGTCCTTCGCCCACTTTTTGATGGGGTTGTTTGTTTTTTTCTTGTAAATTTGTTTGAGTTCATTGTAGATTCTGGATATTAGCCCTTTGTCAGATGAGTAGGTTGCGAAAATTTTCTCCCATTTTGTAGGTTGCCTGTTCACTCTGATGGTAGTTTCTTTTGCTGTGCAGAAGCTCTTGAGTTTAATTAGATCCCATTTGTCAATTTTGGCTTTTGTTGCCATTGCTTTTGGTGTTTTAGACATGAAGTCCTTGCCCATGCCTATGTCCTGAATGGTAATGCCTAGGTTTTCTTCTAGGGTTTTTATGGTTTTAGGTCTAACATTTAAGTCTTTAATCCATCTTGAATTGATTTTTGTATAAGGTGTAAGGAAGGGATCCAGTTTCAGCTTTCTACATATGGCTAGCCAGTTTTCCCAGCACCATTTATTAAATAGGGAATCCTTTCCCCATTTCTTGTTTTTGTCAGGTTTGTCAAAGATCAGATACTTGTAGATATGTGGCATTATTTCTGACGGCTCTGTTCTGTTCCATTGATCTATATCTCTGTTTTGGTACCAGTACCATGCTGTTTTGGTTACTGTAGCCTTGTAGTATAGTTTGAAGTCAGGTAGTGTGATGCCTCCAGCTTTGTTCTTTTGGCTTAGGATTGACTTGGCGATGCGGGCTCTTTTTTGGTTCCATATGAACTTTACAGTAGTTTTTTCCAATTCTGTGAAGAAAGTCATTGGTAGCTTGATGGGGATGGCATTGAATCTGTAAATTACCTTGGGAAGGATGGCCATTTTCATTATATTGATTCTTCCTACCCATGAGCATGGAATGTTCTTCCATTTGTTTGTATCCTCTTTTATTTCCTTGAGCAGTGGTTTGTAGTTCTCCTTGAAGAGGTCTTTCACATCCCTTGTAAGTTGGATTCCTAGGTATTTTATTCTCTTTGAAGCAATTGTGAATGGGAATTCACTCATGATTTGGCTCTCTGTCTGTTATTGATGTATAAGAATGCTTGTGATTTTTGCACATTGATTTTGTATCCTGAGACTTTGCTGAAGTTGCTTATCAGCTTAAGGAGATTTTGGGCTGAGACAATGGGGTTTTCTAGATATACTATCATGTCATCTGCAAACAGGGACAATTTGACTTCCTCTTTTCCTAATTGAATACTCTTTATTTCCTTCTCCTGCCTAATTGCCCTGGCCAGAACTTCCAACACTATGTTGAATAGGAGTGGTGAGAGAGGGCATCCCTGTCTTGTGCCAGTTTTCAAAGGGAATGCTTCCAGTTTTTGCCCATTCAGTATGATATTGGCTGTGGGTTTGTCATAAATAGCTCTTATTATTTTGAGATATGTCCCATCAATTCCTAATTTATTGAGAGTTTTTAGCATGAAGGGTTGTTGAATTTTGTCAAAGGCCTTTTCTGCATCTATTGAGATAATCATGTGGTTTTTGTCTTTCGTTCTGTTTATATGCTGGATTACATTTATTGATTTGCGTATATTGAACCAGCCTTGCATCCCAGGGATGAAGCCCACTTGATCGTGGTGGATAAGCTTTTTGATGTGCTGCTGGAATCTGTTTGCCAGTATTTTATTGAGGATTTTTGCATCAATGTTCATCAAGGATATTGGTCTAAAATTCTCTTTTTTTGTTGTGTCTCTGCCAGGCTTTGGTATCAGGATGATGCTGGCCTCATAAAATGAGTTAGGGAGGATTCCCTCTTTTTCTATTGATTGGAATAGTTTCAGAAGGAATGGTACCAGCTCCTCCTTGTACCTCTGGTAGAATTCGGCTGTGAATCCATCTGGACCTGGACTTTTTTTGGTTGGTAAGCTATTGATTATTGCCACAATTTCAGCTCCTGTTATTGGTCTATTCAGAGATTCAACTTCTTCCTGGTTTAGTCTTGGGAGGGTGTATGTGTTGAGGAATGTATCCATTTCGTCTAGATTTTCTAGTTTATTTGCATAGAGGTGTTTGTAATATTCTCTGATGGTAGTTTGTATTTCTGTGGGATCGGTGGTGATATCCCCTTTATCATTTTTTATTGCATCTATTTGATTCTTCTCTCTTTTTTTCTTTATTAATCTTGCTAGCGGTCTATCAATTTTGTTGATCCTTTCAAAAAACCAGCTCCTGGATTCATTTATTTTTTGAAGGGTTTTTTGTGTCTCTATTTCCTTCAGTTCTGCTCTGATTTTAGTTATTTCTTGCCTTCTGCTAGCTTTTGAATGTGTTTGCTCTTGCTTTTCTAGTTCTTTTAATTGTGATGTTAGGGTGTCAATTTTGGATCTTTCCTGCTTTCTCTTGTGGGCATTTAGTGCTATAAATTTCCCTCTACACACTGCTTTGAATGCATCCCAGAGATTCTGGTATGTTGTGTCTTGGTTCTCATTGGTTTCAAAGAACATCTTTATTTCTGCCTTCATTTCGTTATGTACCCAGTAGTCATTCAGGAGCAGGTTGTTCAGTTTCCACGTAGTTGAGCGGTTTTGAGTGAGATTCTTAATCCTGAGTTCTAGCTTGATTGCACTGTGATCTGAGAGACAGTTTGCTACAATTTCTGTTCTTTTACATTTATTGAGGAGAGCTTTACTTCCAAGTATATGGTCAATTTTGGAATAGGTGTGGTGTGGTGCTGAAAAAAATGTATATTCTGTTGATTTGGGGTGGAGAGTTCTGTAGATGTCTATTAGGTCCACTTGGTGCAGAGCTGAGTTCAATTCCTGGGTATCCTTGTTGACTTTCTGTCTCATTGATCTGTCTAATGTTGATAGTGGGGTGTTAAAGTCTCCCATTATTAATGTGTGGGAGTCTAAGTCTCTTTGTAGGTCACTCAGGACTTGCTTTATGAATCTGGGTGCTCCTGTATTGGGTGCATATATATTTAGGATAGTTAGCTCTTCTTGTTGAATTAATCCCTTTACCATTATGTAATGGCCTTCTTTGTCTCTTTTGATCTTTGTTGGTTTAAAGTCTGTTTTATCAGAGACTAGGATTGCAACCCCTGCCTTTTTTTGTTTTCCATTTGCTTGGTAGATCTTCCTCCATCCTTTTATTTTGAGCCTATGTGTGTCTCTGCATGTGAGATGGGTTTCCTGAATACAGCACACTGATGGGTCTTGAGTCTTTATCCAGTTTGCCAGTCTGTGTCTTTTAATTGGAGCATTTAGTCCATTTACATTTAAAGTTAATATTGTTATGTGTGAATTTGATCCTGTCATTATGATGTTAGCTGGATATTTTGCTCGTTAGTTGATGCAGTCTCTTCCTAGTCTCGATGTTCTTTACATTTCGGTATGATTTTGCAGTGGTTGGTACCGGTTGTGCCTTTCCATGTTTAGTGCTTCCTTCAGGAGCTCTTTTAGGGCAGGCCTGGTGGTGACAAAATCTCTCAGCATTTGCTTGTCTGTAAAGTATTTTATTTCTCCTTCATTTATGAAGCTTAGTTTGGCAGGATATGAAATTCTGGGTTGGAAATTCTTTTCTTTAAGAATGTTGAATATTGGCCCCCACTCTCTTCTGGCTTGTAGGGTTTCTGCCGAGAGATCCGCTGTTAGTCTGATGGGCTTCCCTTTGATGGTAACCCGCCCTTTCTCTCTGGCTGCCCTTAACATTTTTTCCTTCATTTCAACTTTGGTGAATCTGACAATTATGTGTCTTGGAGTTGCTCTTCTCGAGGAGTATCTTTGTGGCGTTCTCTGTATTTCCTGAATCTGAATGTTGGCCTGCCTTGCTAGATTGGGGAAGTTCTCCTGTATAATATCCTGCAGAGTGTTTTCCAACTTGTTTCCATTCTCCCCGTCACTTTCAGGTACACCAATCAGACGTAGATTTGGTCTTTTCACATAGTCCCACATTTCTTGGAGGCTTTGCTCGTTTCTTTTTATTCTTTTTTCTCTAAACTTCCCTTCTCGCTTCATTTCATTCATTTCATCTTCCAGGGCTGATACCCTTTCTTCCATTTGATCGCATCGGCTCCTGAGGCTTCTGCGTTCTTCACGTAGTTCTCGAGCCTTGGTTTTCAGCTCCATCAGCTCCTTTAAGCACTTCTCTGTATTGGTTATTCTAGTTATACATTCTTCTAAATTTTTTTCAAAGTTTTCAACTTCTTTGCCTTTGGTTTGAATATCCTCCCGTAGCTCGGAGTAATTTGATCGTCTGAAGCCTTCTTCTCTCAGCTCGTCAAAGTCATTCTCCGTCCAGCTTTGTTCCGTTGCTGGTGAGGAACTGCGTTCCTTTGGAGGAGGAGAGGTACTCTGGTTTTTAGAGTTTCCAGTTTTTCTGCTCTGTTTTTTCCCCATCTTTGTGGTTTTATCTACTTTTGGTCTTTGATGATGGTGATGTACAGATGGGTTTTTGGTGTGGATGTCCTTTCTGTTAGTTTTCCTTCTAACAGACAGAACCCTCAGCTGCAGGTCTGTTGGAGTACCTGGCCGGCCGTGTGAGGTGTCAGTCTGCCCCTGCTGGGGGGTGCCTCCCAGTTAGGCTGCTCGGGGGTCAGGGGTCAGGGACCCACTTGAGGAGGCAGTCAGCCCGTTCTCAGATCTCCAGCTGCGTGCTGGGAGAACCACTGCTCTCCTCACAGCTGTCAGACAGGGACATTTAAGTCTGCAGAGGTTACTGCTGTCTTTTTGTTTGTCTGTGTCCTGCCCCCAGAGGTGGAGCCTACAGAGGCAGGCAGGCCTCCTTGAGCTGTGGTGGGCTCCACCCAGTTCAAGCTTCCAGGCTGCTTTGTTTACCTAAGCGAGCCTGGGCAATGGCGGGCGCCCCTCCCCCAGCCTCGCTGCCGACTTGCTGTTTGATCTCAGACTGCTGTGCTAGCAATCAGCGAGACTCCGTGGGCGTAGGACCCTCTGAGCCAGGTGCGGGCTATACTCTCCTGGGGCACCGTTTCCTAAGCCCGTCGGAAAAGCACAGTATTCGGGTGGGAGTGGCCCGATTTTCCAGGTGCCGTCTGTCACCCCTGGAAGGGGAACTCCCTGACCCCTTGCGCTTCCCGAGTGAGGCAATGCCTCGCCCCTGCTTCGGCTGGCGCACGGTGCGCTCACCCACTGACCTGCGCCCACTGTCTGGCACTCCCTAGTGAGATGAACACGGTACCTCAGATGGAAATGCAGAAATCACCCGTCTTCTGCGTCGCTCGCGCTGGGAGCTGTAGACCAGAGCTGTTCCTATTCGGCCATCTTGGCTCCTCCCCCCTGAACTCTATTTTTTAAATTCAGTTTTTGTCTGTTGTCAGGATATGGAAGTGTTGTAGCTTTTAAAAAGTTGATATTATATTGAGATTCGTTGCTCTTCTTTTATTACCTTTAATTATCTATCTAAAATTATTATTTTTCTTTCTCATCAGTACTCATACCTTTTATTTTTATTTCTTTTTTTTAAGTTATTAGATAGATAAGACCTGTGGTAAAATGCTAAATAAAAGCAGTGATAGTCTGCATCTTTTGTTGCTCCAAATTTTAATACAAATCCCTGCAATGTTTGAGAGAAACTCTCTTTTTTCATCTGTCCACTTTTAGATGTTTTCCAGTATCTTTACATTGATTTAAAATTTTTATAACTGCTACCCATGGAGGAATTTATGTAATCAATATGCTTCTCCATCATTAATAGGAGTATTCATCATTAACTTTTAAGAAATCAATTATAATTTGATTTATTAAAATTTCATGAGTTTTTTCAAAAACAGCTCATCATCTTTGGTAGTTTTTTGTTCCTTTTTAATTTGGGCTTTGTGTGTATGATATTTTAAGAAATATTTCATAGCTACTTAGTACACTGCAACTAGTACTGTGATATTAAAGTTTCTGTGTCTACTTGTGTTGGGTTTTTTAATCTTTTTGATCTTGTTCATAGGGACATGATTTGGGTTCACTTTACTGAATTAATTCCATCTGAATACTCAAGTAAATTGGAGACGTTTTCCTCTAGAGAAGATTTGTATTTGCTTCTACTGGATGTCAAGAATTCAACTAATTTTGGATAACTTTAGTCTCCTGGAAGGGCCTAGATTAATACAGAACGCTCCAAATCAGCTCTCCAATTTTACTGACAGCCCAAGATTGGTTTCTTCATCTTAGGATTGGTACCGGCATTTGTCTATCGGTCAACTCTGCCTTCCTTGTTCGTGTATTCCTCATGGGCCTCGACTCCAGTTCATGCCCCTCATTTAAAAAAAAAATATTGTTTGCTCCACCTTTGGAATTTTCTTTATTTTTCTGGTGAACTCATCAATTATAAAAATTCTGTTTCTTTTAATAAATGTAGCCTCTATTTGCATCTAGCAAGATGATGCTTCAGAATATCCAGTCCAATTTGCTATCTTTTCTGACATTTGTCTTTACCTGTGTTTCAGTGATAAATCTGAAGGACGTCAGGGCTAAAATCTGGCTAAAATGAGTCATGTGTCCACTTACCATTTTCTAAGGAGAAAACTATAGAAGAGAATTAACAACATATGATCAAAGGAACTTTACAGTTTATGTAATATTATTTTATTGCCATTTTCATTATATTCAGTAGAAATAGTAGTACTAGAAAGAAGAAAATGAGATTTTAGAAACATAAAACTGTCTTTAGATATTTGAAAATGAGAGGAATTTTATGTTTACGGATTTCAAAAGGCTTTGATATTATATTTCAATGCAAACAGTAACTTATCGTATGATTTGGTTCATTAATAATTGGAGTGATGTTAAGATTTAAACATTTCATAGAATCTCAAATATGACTTCAGGTACCACATTTTACAGGGAAAGCACTGTGATTTGCCCACTAAATGATAGTGAGTAAATAATAACTGGGATCTGTAACTATAACCTAGGAGTCCTGCGTTCTAGTCTAATAACTGTTCTCAAAAATATCATTAACTTTTTGGGTATAATAAGCAGCAAGCTGCAGAATAAATTGCACATACTAAAGAGTAAGCAACAAAACAAATTGCACATGCTGTGCAGTATGCAAAGCAACAGAATTAGCAATCTGAGAAACAACTGAATACAAAATAAAACACACAGTTGTGTTTTGATTAAGGCTCTTTTTAGGCAATTTGCTTCAGCCAAGGCTGTGTAACTTCTTTGAGTTTCCATGTACTTTATAAGGCTCTCTTTGAATTCCTTTAATCTTTCATCTGATGCCACAGGTCCACATTTAGACCTCTGTATTAGGTTGTACAGCCCATTGGTATAGTGATCACCATTTTTCTCCATCAACAGATCCTCAATACAGTCCATTAGTTCCTTCACTTGGTCATCCTGATTGCTCCCTTCAGCACGGTTATTAAAGGCACAGATTCGCCCACCACATGCTGCCACAAGCTTGCTTAGGGCTTTGTTATCTGAGTCACGCATGTAATCCATCAGGGAGCCACCATTGAGGTCTTCCTTGTGGGTAAAGAGGACAATTGTGTGTCCCATGGCATCCTCTCCAAAGATCTCCTTCACCCTCTGTGCAGCCTCCTGGTCCTGTGAGGTATAGCGGCCCAGCTGAGTCACCAGGAGCAGCACATGGGGTCCTGGTGCAGAGAGCAAGTAGCACCTCTGCACCTCTTTGTACAGAGCTTCACAGTGGCCCTTCCAAGAAAACATATCTGGTGTGTCAATAAGGACAATCTCTCTATTTCCCCAGCTTCCCTGAGTTTTGCTGCAAGTCTTAGTCAAGGTCTGGGAACCCAGCTTCGATTCAAATGCTTGCTTCCTGAGGATGCTGTTCCCTGCAGCACTTTTGCCGGTTCCTGTTTTGCCCACCAGGATGATTCTCAGCTCAGATCTGCTGGCACATTGGCCCTTTGCATGTGGTCCTGTGAGGAGCAAGTTTACTGTGTTATCACTACACTGATCATGGCAGTGGAATATTTTTTTTTCTTTTCATTTCTTTTTTTCTTTTTTTTTTTTTTTTGAGACGGAGTCTCGCTCTGTCGCCAGGCTGGAGTGCAATGGCGTGATCTCGGCTCACTGCAAGCTCCACCTCCCAGGTTCACGCCATTCTCCTGCCTCAGCCTCCCAGTAGCTAGGACTACAGATGCCCACCACTGCGCCCGGCTAATTTTTTTTTTTTTTTTTTTGTAGTTTTAGTAGAGACAGGGTTTCACCGTGATCTCGATCTCCTGACGTCGTGATCCTCCCAAAGTGCTGGGATTACTGGCGTGAGCCACTGGGCCCGGCCAGTAGTGGAATATTTTTAATGATAAGGCGGTATTCCCCGTTATGTAAAAAGATACTAGCACATCTATTTCATGTATGAAATGAAAGCTAACTTGATTTCTCTAGGAATGCAGGGTATTGCCATGTTGGAGCCTAGGAAAACATGCTTGGGGATGAGATGGATTTAGAAACATTTCTCACCATGTAATGGTTGCCTGAATCACTCAGTCCTGGATCTCTAGAAAAAAAGTTTTCTGGAGATCAGAGACGTGTAGGCAAAGCCATGGGTTCCATCTCAATGTGGGCCAAGTGACCTGGCTCTGTTTCAACGCCAGACGTTGCTACTTTGACCTTGGCTGGGCAGAGTGGGGTCATGACTACCAGGGAAGTGGCTGGACCAGCAAAATGTTAAAATGAGCAGAGTAAAATTATTTTTATTAGTGAAGAAACAACTGATATCTTATAAAGGATATCATAATTTTGCTTAGAAAGGATGGCATAATTTTTGTATAAAATAGTCACAGAATATGGTAAACTTCCCTCTCTTCTTCCCCATTTCCCTTCAACATGGGTAAGGTTCTGGGGAGAGGAGTGAATGGGGACAGAGGTATGAACGAGCTTGAGGCTTTAGGGAAAAAATGTGTTTCAGACACATAAAAGGGGAAGGCATAGGAGCCATGGTGCCATTTCTGCTGGTCCATATGGCAGTGAAAGGAATGACTTGTCTAGGGTGGGTTCATGGAAGAATCAAGATGCAGCTTTGTAGTGGAGAGAGGAGCAATTTAACTTGCAAGGCAAGGGTGACTCTGGCTCTTGAGGGTTAACCCCTTGATTCCTTTACTGTAAGGGAGGAACATTTGACCTATATGAATGAAATGGAATACCATGATAACAGAAGAATCTTTCTGGAGGGAATATCCAAACAAACTAAGACTCTCCTGCTAAGCCCATTGCCTTTTGGGGTTTAGCTGTTCCTTACTCTCATGTTGCAGAGAGAAAGTTGGAGAAAGAAAGTCTACATTGACTACAGAATATCAGAGCTTAGAAAGAACTTAGACTGTACAAAGAAAATGAGCTTTCTGAGAGGCAGCATGCAGTGGTGAAGAAAAAAAGAATTTGGAGCTGGATTGCTTAGTTTTAATTGTCTTTCCTTTGCTAGTCATATGATCTTGGACAACTGATTAATTTCTCTGCATCTGGAGAAGATGATGGTTTACTCCATGTGGTGGTGTTCTAAGGATTAAATAAGTTTTGAACAATGAGAACACATGGACACAGGAAGGGGAACATCACACTTCGGGGACTGTTGTGGGGTGGGGGGAGGGGGGAGGGATAGCATTGGGAGATATACCTAATGCTAGGTGACGAGTTAGTGGGTGCAGCGCACCAGCATGGCACATGTATACATATGTAACTTACCTGCACATTGTGCACATGTACCATAAAACCTAAAGTATAATAATAATAATAATTTAAAAAAAAATTTTTCCTAAAAAAAAAAAAGGATTAAATAAGTTAATATATGTAAAGAACTTAAAAGAGTGCTGGTGCACTTAAGCACTTGGTGAAAATTAGGCTAGGATTGTTTATAGCAACCTCCTTATAGAGGAAGTAACTTGTATGCAAGGGTTAAGTAACTTGGACAGAGTCACCTAAATAGTTAGTGAAATCTACCATTTATTGAGCACTTTTAATGTACCAGGATCTGTTCCAAGTGGTTTACCTGCATTACCTAATTTACTCCTCCTAGCAATGATATGATTTAGGGTTAGGTGATGCAATGTCCACCAGGGGTCTTGTTCTTAGTTGGTTCAAATGACCTCTCGGGCTCACAGGACTGCCATGGGCCTCACTGGGACACTAGTCTACTCAGAAGAATGGAAAACTTCACTTGCCAGAGGGACAATGTTGGGCCTTTCACCTAGTGGAAGTCTATGCAGCAATTCATGGAACACTGCAAACTGTCACCTAGGGAGGTCCCAGGGCAAGGAGATGGCATCTTGAGCAGTTATAGAAGCCACCTGGACTCACAGGAGCCAGTGTCTCTTGTAGCAACTCCGGGGTTTAGCTTCCAGATTCCCTGCAAGGAGCATGAGAGTTACAAGAGTCACCCTGCTCGGGGAAGTTCGAAACATAGCTTCCTAGCATGTATTTATAGTTCTTCTAGCATAGATATAATTCACCCATCAAGAGAAGTTTTCAACCATAAGCAAAGTTCCTAATAATGTTATAGACATTTTACTCTTATTAAATTATTAGAGAATCGGAGCTAAAACATTTAACCAAAGATTAAATTCTCAGGCAGAAAGGGAAAGGGTTTGTCAACCTTTTTACCCATGGGTTCCTTTTATTCACCTTATTTTACACATAAATCTGCAACTTCCCCAAGAACTTAGAGTTACTAAAAGTAACCAGTTTTGTAAATGAAAAAGCTGGCATTTGAACCTGCCCGTTTTCTATGCCTGAAGTATTAGTGCTTTGCCATGCTGCTACGCCAACACTTGTTGCATATATTTAAGTATTTTCTCTTCCAGCCAAATTGGCCAAAATTTATGGACATTTAATCTTATTTTCTGTAGGCCAGTGAAGTTATGGCCTCACAGTAGACATGCAATGGACATTTTTACTTAAAAGGAAGCAGGCATTACATTACACATTTCTATATTCTGAAAACAGCAGCCAGGCAGCTCCTGATACACCACGCTGGAGCTTGCTTAGAGGCGGCCAAATTGCACCTTTAACCTTCCTCTCGCCTATGAAAACAGAAATCAAGGGAGTCATTGAACAGAAGCGGTGGGAGTCCTGAGTTGCTGGCCTCCTAGGGAGTGCTACCTCATTCTCTCCCATGGGGAGGGTATAGGGAAGAGAATTCTCTGCATCCAAAGTCAAGTGAGAGGGTCTCTAAAACACCCACTCATAAATATTGGGCATGTCACCAAAGTTGAGAAATAGGTAGGTCATTTCCCAGATGGGTGTCTGCTGAATGACAGAAACTGGTAAGCCTATCCAAGTGCAGCAAAGTGAAGAGAATTCTTGAGCAAATGTTTGGGAGGAGGTAGATGTAACCCGAAGTTTGGAGACACGTATAAACGTGGAAATTGGTGTCTATTTCCTTTCTGGAGAATTCGAAATTTTGAAGGCTGACTAGAACCACCTAAGAGACCAGCATAAGAAGTAAGCAGCAATGGCTTAGGGGGTTTCCCATGCACAGAAGGGATCTTACAGAAAAGAACTAGGCACAGCTGCCTTGATGAGGCCCTGTCCAAAGGCCTGCCTTGTATGGCAAGGGGAGTGCAATAGTAAGAGGAAGCCAGGGGTGCCATGAGGGTTGGAGCAGAGGCCTAGTTGGAGAATTCAGCCAGAGAGGGCACAGCCTCTGGCGGGAAGCGTGCAACTTAACCCTGTGGGGAATCCACAGTGTTCTGGCACAGTGGAGGGTGTCTGCTGTAATGGGGCATGGGATGGCGGTGAGGACCAGCCAGGAGATGACTGCAAGGACAATAGGACTCAAGCACTCCACCTTCTTTCTCCAGTCACCCATCCTCCTGCCTGATGGGGAAGGAGGGACTAGCATGAGGGTTGAGGGGGCAGAGCTGGAAGGGAGAGGAGGACTTTTGGAAGGTCCCAGAGTTCAGGCTGAGGCTGAGGTAGAGGAAGGAGAAACTCAAATTGAATGTAAGTTTGATGTTAGACGGCACCGAACAGTACAACACCTGATACATGTGTCATAGTGACTTTAATAGACTATTCTTCTAGTCTCTATTAATCAGAAAGGCAACTGCCTGAGATGGCATCAATAAATCAAGATTGTGGCCAGGCGCGGTGGCTCACGCCTGTAATCCCAGCACTTTGGGAGGCCGAGGTGGGCAGATCACTTGAGGTCAGGAATTTGAGATCAGCCTGGCCAACATGGTGAAACCCTGTCTCTACTAAAAATATAAAAATTAGCCAGGCATGATGACACATGCCTGTAATCCCAGCTACTCAGGAGGCTGAGGCAGGATAATCACTTGAACCTGAGAGGCAGAGGTTGCAGTGAGCTGAGATTGCACCAATTCACTCCAGCCTGGGCCACAGAGCCAGACTCCATCCCCTCCACCCCCCAACCAAAACAAAAGGAAATCAGGGTTGCATAATAAGAGGCAGTGGCTGGGAGGAAAAAAAGTTGTTTCTCATTTGGATCTCAGAGTTCAGCTTGATCAATAAACAAGTTCCATACACAATGAAGCCAGAGACCTCCTATTTCTCACAGGTGAGGGTTGAGTGTGAAGGGAACTTGGTAAGGAGGAAGATCTGGGCTCTTCTTGATGTAAGAGACTGAAGACAGGGCTGGTGAGGGGCAGAGAGTGAGGGGGAGGGAGTGGGAAAGGGGAGGTCAAGATACAGAGTGAGAGATGCCCATACCATACGGATAGCAGAAACAGGTGCAAGAAGAGGAGAGAGAGAGAAAGGACAAGGGAAGAGAAGGGAATGATAGAGACAGACAGAAAGACAGAGAGAGAGACACACACACACACAAAGAACCTATAGAAATGTGAGAGAAGGAAGAGAAGACTGAATGGTAGGAGAAGGAGTATTTCAAAGAGATCTGAAAGATTTGTGCATAAGGGAAAAGCCTGGATGCATATTTTGGATCCTGGTGAGTATTTTAACAATTTTCGAGCCAGACTTGTGGTTCATGCCTGTAATTCCAGCACTTTGGGAGGCCGAGGTGAGTGGATCACAAGGTCAGGAGTTTGAGACCAGCCTGACCAATATGGTGAAACCCCGTCTCTACTAAAAATACAAAAACAAATTAGCTGGGCGTGGTGGTGTGTGCCTTTAGTCCCAGCTACTCGGGAGGCTGAGGCAGGAGAATCACTTGAACCTGGGAGGTGGAGGTTGCAGTTAGCTGAGATTGCGCCACTGCACTCCGGCCTGGGTGACAGAGAGAGAGACTGTCTCAAAACAAACAAACAACCAACCAACCAAAACAAAACCCCACAATTTTCAGCTGCTGGTGGTGGTAGTTGTGGGAGTTAGAATAAGATCCTTCACCCTTGTTTATTTTGCCCCAACATCATCAGGAGAGCCAAACACACACACACACACACACACACACACACACACACACACACACATACGTGAAGTCACTTTCTTACCCCAGTGACTGTGTTCATTTTGGTCCATTGCTGTTCCTGAGAAACAGAGAGACAAGAAACTTATTTTTCAGTTCTAAATCATGAAAAATTCTTATATTTCTTTTCTTTTCTTTTTCTTTTTCTTTCTTTTTTTTTTTTTTGAAACACAGTTTCACTCTGTCACCCAGGCTGGAGTGCAGTGGTGCGATCTTGGCTCACTGCAACCTCCACATCCTGGGTTCAAGTGATTCTCCTGCCTCAGCTTCCCGAGTAGCTGGGATTATGGGTGTGCACCACCATGCCCGTCTAATTTTTGTAGTTTTAGTAGAGACAGGGTTTCACCATGTTGGCCAGGCTGGTCTCGAACTCCTGACCTCAAATGATCCACCAGCCTCGGCCTCCCAAAGTTCTGGAATTAAAAGTGTGAGCCACCGCGCTAGGCCAAGATCCTTATATTTCTAAACAACCATGTTTCATTTGTCTACTCATAAGGGACAAGGTGGGTGGGAAAGGAATGACTTCATACTTTACAGAGAACTGGAATCACTTGCTGAGGAGCTGAGAAGAGGGTTTCATTCGTAAGCCTCACGCCCAGCTCTCTCTCGCTTTCTTCCTCCCGTCCTCTCACAGATCAGCCCGGCTCCCTTCTGTTTTTGTTTTGCCTGCACACTCTTCCCTTCTGTCACCTTTCTTTGTAGGTGTGCCTTCCCTTACACCTGAGGCTCAGTCCTCCCTTTCCCTCTCTTTCTTTTCCCACCTTGCCTCCTTCCCTCCTCTACTCTCTCCAAACCTCCTCCCTCATGTTGAGTCTTTGCTGAGAGACTCAGTGAATGAAGATTATGACTCTGGGAAACCGTGCAGTCCTTTAAGCCAGAAATACACTTCACTTGATCTATTAATTGCTTGAATTTTTCTCATTCCCCAACAGCCACTGGTTATGAAGCCCTTGCAATGTAGGAACTACTATGGAGTGAGAAATATCAGTACGTTTTCATCAGCTAGTTTCTCTTGCTTAAATCTGGCAGGCATAGACCAAGCCTACAAGCACAGAAAACTGAAAGCCACAGGTTAATGCCCAAATTCTTCCCAGTTAGCACTTTTTATTGGCTTTATACTATGGAAATTCTTTCTTTGCCAGTAATGTGTAAAGTAAATTACATCGGTTTCCTGTAAACTGGCTTCACTTAAGGAAAAGGCAGTCACTCTAAATTGCTTCTCTTAAAATAGGACAAATTTGTTCTAAGAAAAATGAAAACGTTTGTGCATGGCTTGGGACCTAGAAATCAACACTGCAGACCTTTTCATAAATCTAGGCTTACCTGATTTACTGTGTAAAGAAACAGTTGGCTCCCTGTTCAGTCCTGTTGTCTTATAGCTCAGCTCCAAGAGAAAAAGAAAGTAAAACTGAGACTCCAGTCAGTCTTCTTCCTCTCTTGAATCTTCACTGAGCTTCCTGACTGCTAACAAATCCCACCACGTGCCTGTGTTTGAAATTCTCTTTCATGCCATTAGACAAAATCAACAGTTTAAATGGAAAGTTAATCAGTAGTTATTTGCTGTCATATGGGCCAACTGTCTCTTCTTCTTAAAAGTGAAAAAAGAGTGTTTTAATGATTTCATCTGGACTGGAAAGAAAGGCACAAATGCCAAGGAAGTTGGTGGATTTCAGTCCTTCCCAGCTGGGATATGTCCCAACAGTTAGAAGTTTGTCTAGATGCAAATGGCCCCCTAAGAAGGGCTTAAACCTTATTGACACCGGCAGCAGGGATTGTTCTAAAGCAGATGCCACTGGGAGAGAAGAGGAGCCTCTGATAGGCACTGCCCATGGGAAGAAGGGCACAGAAAGGGGAACCTGAGAGGGGCCGTTTTTATCTGAGTCTGATTGTAAGGATCATTAACCTTCAAAACATTTTTACATAACTAATTCATGACTTCTAGGATTCTGGGCCTTTCTTCCCTGTCCAGCTCTGTAATTTCAGAGAACCTCCCTGTGGGGAGAAATTGTCTAGGAAATGTCTATAGTAATAATCTGGAGTGTTTATATTCAAGAAGAATAATGCAAATAATTGAAGTTGAAATCATCCAAATATTCTTTTTCTTATACATAGGGCAGTTGCCGCAGCAGGGGAAGAAAGACATGGAATTTGTATTGCCTTTAAATACCCCCAGATTAATAGTGACACACATTGCTTTCTTTTCAAACTCATTGGTCAAGAATAATCACATAGCCCTAGGCTCCTGATCACATGGCTGTCCTATGAGGGAGGCTGGAGAATGCAGTGGACCCTATGGAACCTGGGTGAACACTACCACCTTTATAACATGTGACTGTTGCTTTGTTTCATTTGCTTCCAGATCCTTTACTGTACAATCTCGTAAGCGTGCTTGAAAAACAATACAACACAGGCAACTACTGCTTGATATCTATAATCTGAAAGTCTATAATTTAGTCCGAAAAATAAAACATTCTATGTAAAAACACTAACTGGGGCCTATTTCTTATTGTTTTATGTGTAAAACAAATATAATGCAATATGCATCAAACTGAAAGCTTACCAATTTTCTAAATCATAAATAAATTCTGTAAAGCACCTATATATGAGAAAAACTGTCAACTTAGAATACCAGAATTATAATACATGCTTTTCTGAATACCAAAAAAATACTTTAGGCTTATTTTATTTTATTTTGAGATGGAGTCTCACTCTGTTGCCCAGGCTGGAGTGCAGTGGCGCGATCTCGGCTCACTGCAACCTCAGCCTCCTGGGTTCAAGCGATTCGCCTGCCTCAGCCTCCTGAGTAGCTGGGATTACAGGCGCCCGCCACCAAGCCCGGCTAATTTTTTGTATTATTATTATTATTTTTTAGTAGAGACGGGGTTTCACCGTGTTAGCCAGGATGGTCTCGATCTCCTAACCTCATGATCCGCCCGCTTTGGCCTCCCAAAGTGCTAGGAATACAGACGTGAGCCACCGCGCCCGGCCCAATAATTTAGGTTTATAAATAAAAAATATTGGATAATGTAAGTGGGAGTGCAAGGCATCTACAGGACTGATGAATTCAGTGGATCGTCTGCATGACCCATGTTCATTTCGTCTCTCTAACTGTCCATTTTCTGTGTTGGCTTTACCTTACTTCGGTAGAAAGATGGATTTGTAGTTCCATAAATTATGCTCAGGAATGGCAGTGTCTAGAGAAAAGTTATAATTTTCCTTTTCTGTGACTGTTTTTTAAGGAAAAAATAAACTTTTTAATAAAAAACAAAAATGATAAATATATATAATAACAGAGCTTCAAAATTGTCAGGACTAGAGGGAGAGAGAAACAAATCCACAGATAGTTGGAGATTTTAATACTCGTTTTTTAGTAATTGATAGAATAACTTGATAAAAAATACATGATGATATAGAAGATCAGAAAAGTACTGTTAACCATCTTGAGATAATTGATACTTACAAAACATTATGCCTTACAACTGCAGAATACCTATTCTTTTTCAATTGCACATCTACCTTCATGAAGACATAATATGATGGAAAATAGTCTCAATAAATTTGAAACTATTGAAACCACACAAAGTATGTTCTCTGACAACAATTGAATGATGCAAAGAAATCAATAACAATATGATGTCTAGATAATGCCCAAACGTGGCAAAATTTGAAAACTGATAATGAAAATAAAACATCATAACTAATTGAATGTAGTTAAATCAGTGCTTAAAAGGTAGTATAGAGCTGTAGGTGTTTATACAAAAATGATAGAAAGGAAGTATGGAAGAGAAAGAGAAAGGAAGGAATCCTTGCCACAGCTGAGAGAAAAAATTCTGAAAAATCTTTCTAGAAAAATATGTTATTCATGATAAAGAACTTTTATAACTCAATAATTTAAAAAAGACACATAACCTAACAAAAATGGGCAAAAATTGAACAGATACTTCAGAAAAGGAGATATATGAATAACTAAGTTGCTTAACATCATTTTTTTTAACTTTTATTTTAAGTTCAGTGGTATATGTGCAAGTTTGTTACACAGGTAAACCCGTGTCATAGAAGTTTGTTGTACACATTATTTTGTTACCCAAATATTAAGCCTAGGACTCATTAATTCTTTTTTCTGATCCTCTCCTCCTCCTACTCTTCACCCTCTGGTAATCCCGTGTCTGCTGTTCCCTTCTATATATTCATCTGTTCTAATCATTTAGCTTCCACTTATAAGTGAGAATATGTGGTATTTGGCTTTCTGTTCTTGTGTTAGTTTGCTAAGGATAATGGCCTCCAGCTCCATCCATGTTCCTGCAAAGGATATGATCTCATTCATTTTTATGGCTGCAGAGTATTCTATGGTGCATATGTACTGCATTTTCTTTATCCAGTCTACCATTGTTGGGGATTTAGGATGATTGCATGTCTTTGCTATTGTGAATAGTGCTGCAGTGACCATACATGTGCATGTGTCTTTATGATAGAATGATTTATATTTCTTTGAGTATATACCCAGTAATGGTATTGCTGGTTCAAATGGTAGTTCTGTTTTGTTTTTTTTTTTTTTTGGTAAAACGTAGACTTTTAATAACTGCTTTTATCACCAGGTTAAGCCATGCAGTTACAAAGTAGTTAGAAATTTCTGAAGGGTGTTATAGTTAAAAAAAATAAAAGCTGATTCTTACACATATATTATCTAGCACTTCATGGGGACACTACTGTTCAAAAGGCCCTGGCCAAATAACTCCCAAATGAAACACTCAACCCAAGGTTGTTTTCAGCCCACTGTTAGTGAAGCTGGGTGCAGAATGCAAAGCCTCTAAAAGGAGAGGATACAAAGTCAGGTGAGTAGGGGCCATTGGCAATGCTCAGAGCCAGCCAGACTCCAAACAGGGAGCCCAAGTGGTTTTTTTCTGGGACACTCTACTTGAATTATTGTTTAATTAGTCAACCATAGATCTTCAAAAGAGAACAATTAGTTAACATGATAAAAAGATTACTGCCTTCTTTGGACTGTGTCATAATTATAGTAAGCAAATTCTGACAGTTTTAACGAAAATAGCCTCCACCATTTTGCAGGTATGAAGATAATTATCCACAGGGCTTTTAATGTCTGCTGGACAACAATACATGAATGATAAGCTATAAATGACATTGTTTTATGATATAAAAATGCTAGTTTTTTTCATTTATTATTTCTATAGGCATTCACGGTTTGAGTCAAGGTTAGGCTTGTTAAGTGATTAAAGGCAATTTTATTACAGCAGCATGTACTTACTCTATTCTAAAAGAATAAAATTCATAAACAGAAACAGCTTTTATATCTGTTTGCGACCTGCAAAATTGAGTTATTTTGCTGATATAAAATACTAAGAACTCACTTGAGGACCATGCCACCTTCTGAAAAGGCCACACACCTACTTCTTAAATGTGTTAAAGTTACAGCGTGTCCCAGACTCACCCAGAGCAAAATAAGTAAGCAACTGAGTGCTCTTGACTATCCCTTCCCCAGCACTAGCACTGATTGTGTTGGGAAAAGCCACAGAGCAAGGCTGCACAGCCAGATGGAGGAGGCTTTTTATTTAAAGGCAAAATACCAAAATGGCTCTCTGGTGTAGGTGATTTCTACTTTCACACTCAGCTTGTACATGATCCCCTAACCTTAATTTCTTTCTCAACGGGCTGATTTGGATTGACTTGTTGAGAATGGTATCCATTATTAATGAGTCAGGAGAGAAAGGGATTTCTGTGGTTACATGTAAACTTGTGATAGGTCTGCAGAAGTTACACTTGAAGAGGATAGTGAGGAAGTCAGCCATGATCCATCTATGTGAAGCTCACACCAGCTTCACTGTACACTTTGAAGACTTTCTCAATGGCATTGACATAGGCAGCTGTTCTGAGGTCCAATCCCAGGTTATACTTCATGTGTGTGCGCATAATTTGCCTGGCAGAATGCTCCATTGTGTACGCCAAGCCAGAGTGCATGATGTCTTTCTCAGATGCACCCGATATCCTGTCTCGGAACTCTGCCGTGGGTACAATGGGAATAGTTCCACCGTGCTTTCCAAATTTTCTTTCTAAACTCTCTTGAACAGACATGAGCAAGTGGTAGTTAGGATCCCTTTCATATTTGAAGGTCAAACAGCCATAGCTGACATGATTTAGATTCTTCAGCCACTCAAAGTAAGATACTGTCACTCCTCCAGCATTCAAATAGAGATCTGGAATAACCATAATGTTTCTCTCCAGGAAGACCTTGTCAGCTTCTGGAGTGATTGGCCCGTTGGCACCTTCAGCAATGATCTTGGCTTTGACTCTGGCTGCGCTGGATTTGGTCAACTGCTTCTCACGGGCAGCCGGGATCAGTATGTCACAGTCGGCCTCCAAGATGCTTCCTTCATAGGGCTTTGCCTTGGGGAAGCCCAGAATGGACCCATGTTGCAATCTGAAGTCTTCCAGTTCCTTTAGGTCAATACCATCTGGATTCCATATACTCCCATCAGACTCACCAACAGCAATACACTTAGCACCAAAACGATGTAAATATCTCATAGAGTGTAGGCCCACATTACCAAATCCCTGAACAACAAATGTTTTATCTCCAAACCCTGGTGTCATTCCTAAAATGCTCATGTAAGAAGCTTCACTGATGAAGTTTTCAATCCTATGGAAGACACCACGGCCAGCAGCAGAGATGCGTCCATGGATGCCCTCTTGGCTGATGGGTTTACCAGTAACACAGGCGTGTGCATTAATATCGTAGTGCCCTATGGTGCTGACATAGGTATCAGCGATCCAGGACATCTCCCGCTCACCTGTGCTCATGTCTGGAGCAGGCACATCAATGCCAGGACCAATAAAGCCCTTCTTTGCTAGTTCCATGGTGAACCTCCTTGTGATCTTTTCCAATTCATTATCGGTATAGTTCTTGGGATTGATCTTAACACCAGCTTTAGCACCCCCAAACGGCACATCAACCACTGCACACTTGTATGTCATCAGAGAAGCCAAAGTTTTTACTTCATCTACACTCACATCAGTGCTGTAATGGATACCTCCCTTGCAGGGTGTGCAGTGCTGGCTGTGCTGGGCCCGGTAGCCTTAGATGACCTCCCAGGAGCGGTCGTCACGCCGGATAGGGAAGGAGAGACTCAGCACACGGTTGCAGGGCTTGATGATCCGCAGGATGCCGTGCACCCGGTTCCGCTTCTGCTCCTCGCTCTCCCGGGTCCTCAGGTCCTCCACCAGCTTGTCCTCCACGATGCTGGCGCCGCGATAGAAGAAGCCCTCCACCATCTTGAGGAAGTTGGGGTCGTCCTCGCGGTCGGCCACCGCGTCGCTGTAGTGGCGCCGGGCGGCCAATGCGAGCCCCGGCTGCGGGGCGGCGGCGGGCTGTCCCCGGGCCCGGCCCAGCAACCTAGCCGAGTCCGCGGCCGCGGAGCCCAGGGCAGCTGCCAGGCCCAGCAGCAGCACTTCGCCCACGTAGCGGTACATGGCGGCAGGCAGAGGGGAGGTGCGTGATCGGTAGTTCTGTTTTTAGATCTTTGAGGAAATACCACGCTGCTTTCACAATGGTTGAATTAATTTACACGCCTACCAACGGTGTATAAGTGTTCCCTTTTCTCTGCAACCTCACTAGCATCTGTTATTTTTTGACTTTTTAATAATAGTCGTTTGGACTGGTGTGAGATGGTCTCTCATTGTGGTTTTGATTTGCATTTCTCTAATGGTCAGTGATGTTGAGCTTTTTTTCATATGCTTGTTGGCTGCATGTATGTCTTCTTTTGAAAAGTGTCTGTTCATGTCCTTTGCCCACTTTTCAATGGGGTCTTTTGTTTTTTCTTGTACGTTTGTTTAAGTTCCTTACAGATACTGGATATTAGACTTTTGTCAGATGCAAAGGTCTAATATCCAGCATCTATAAAGAACAAATAGTTTGCAAAAACTTTCTCCTATTCTATAGGTTGTCTGTTTATTCTGTTGATAGTTTCTTTTGCTATGAGAAACTTTTTAGTTTAATTAGATTCCATTTGTCAAATTTACTTTTGTTGCAATTGCTTTTGGCAACTTCATCATAAAATCTTTGCCAGTTCCTCTGTCCAGAATGGTATTTCCTAGGTTATCTTCCAAGGATTTTATAGTTTTGGGTTTTACATATAAGTCTTTAATCCAGCATGAGTTGATTTTTTGTATATGGTGTGAGGAAGGGGTCCAGTTTCTATCTTCCGCATATGGCTAGCCAATTAGCCCAGCACCATTTATTGAATAGGGAGTCCTTTCCCCATTACTTGTTTTTGTCAGCTATTTTGAAGATCAGAAGTTGTAGGTGTGTGGCCTTATTTCTGGGCTCTCTATTCTGTTCCATTGGTCTATGTGCCTATATTTGTACCAGTACCATGCTGTTTTGGTTACTGAAGCTCTGTAGTATAGTTTGAAGTTGGGTAGCATGGTACTTCCAGCTTTGTTCTTTTTACTTAGGATTGCCTTGGCTATTCAGGTTCTGTTGTGATTCCATATGAATTTTAAAATAGTTTGTTTTCTAGTTCTGTGAAGAATGTCATTGGTAGTTTGATAGGAATAACTTTGAAGTGTTAAATTGCTTTGGGCAGTGTGATGGTTAATACTGAGTGTCAACTTGATTGGATTGAAGGATACAAGGTATTGATCCTGGGCATGTCTGTAAGGGTGTTCCCAAAAAGATTAACATTTGAGTCAGTGGGCCAGGAAAGGCAGACCCACCCTTAATCTGGGTGGAAACAATCTAATCAGCTGCCAGCATGGTTAAAATATAACCAGGCAGAAAAATCTGAAGAGAGACTGGCCTAGCCTCCCAGCCTACATCTTTCTCCCATGCTGGATGCTTCTTGCCCTGAAACATCAGATTCTAAGTTCTTCAGCTTTGGAACTTGGACTGACTCTCCTTCCTCCTCAGCCTGCAGACGGCCTATTGTGTGAAATATATATGTACATTCCATTAGTTCTGTCCCTCTAGAGAACCCTGACTAATACAGGCAGAGTATGGCCATTTTAACAATATTTATTCTTCCTATCCATGAGCATGGAATGTTTTTTCATTTGTTTGTGTCATCTCAAATTTCTTTGAGCAGTGTTTTTGTAGTTCTCATTACAGAGATCCTTCACTTCCCTAGTTAGTTCTATTCCTAGGTATTTTATTCTCTTTGAGGCAATTGTGAATGGGATTGCATTTCTGATTTGGCTCTTGGCTTGACTGTTGTTTGTGTATAAGAATGCTGGTGATTTTTGTACATTGATTTTTGTATTCTGAGACTCTGTTGCAGTTGTTTATCAGCTGAAGAAGCTTTTGGGCAGACTATGGGGGTTTCTAGATATAGAAACCTTGTCTGCAAACAAGGATAGTGTAAATTTCTCTCTTCCTATTTGGATGCCCTTTATTTCCTTCTGTTGGCTGATTGCTCCAGCCAATATTACTTCCAATCCTATGTTGAATAGTAGTGGTGAGAAAGGGCATTCTTGTTTTGGGCCAGTTTTCAAGGGGAATGCTTTCAGCTTTGGCTCATTCAGTATGATGTTGGCTGTGGGTTCCTCATAGATGGCTCTCATTATTTTTAGGTATGTTTCTTCAATACCTAGTTTATTTCAGAATGACATAACATTGCACATTACTCAGAATGGTTAAAATAAAATTCAAAATGACAGGCAACAAGTGGGAATTTTGAACAATCAGAACTCTCATACAAAGTTGATGGGAGTGTAAAATGTTACAACACTTCTGGAAAGTATGTGGCAGGTTTTGTGCCCTTTGGTGGAGTATTAAGTCTTTATTCATAGAGAGCACATAACGGTTTTTACCCAGTTTGTTCATGAGACTTTAACTTTTTAAGTTGCTATTCTAAATCAGAATTTATCCTTTTACCTTATTATCTAAAGGGCTTTTATTTTATAAGAGAAATAAAATAAAATTAGTAAATTAATTTCATAAACAGCTAATTTACTTATTTCAATATTTTAAAGCATTTAATTTTTTTTGAAGGTGAATAAATATTTTTAATGCACCATTTGATACAGGGTTTTTCCCACCCTTATATAACTCCGTGTATGTCAGATTCATGGGTGTAAAAGTCTCATACTCCTGGGTCAGTAACTTCTCTTTTTTAAAAATTTTTTTATTATACTTTAAGTTTTAGGGTATATGTGCACAACGTGCAGGTTAGTTACATATGTAGACATGTGCCATGTTGGTGTGCTGCACCCATTAACTCGTCATTTAATGTTAGGTATATCACCTAATGCTATCCCTCCCCACTCCCCTTACCCCACATCAGTCTCCAGTGTGTGATGTTCCCCCTCCTGTGTCCATGTGTTCTCATTGTTCAATTCCCACCTATGAGTGAGAACATGCAGTGTTTGGTTTTTTTGTCCTTGCGATAGTTTGCTGAGAATGATGGTTTCCGGCTTCATCCATGTCCCTACAAAGGACATGAACTCATCATTTTTTATGACTGCATAGTATTCCATGATGTATATGTGCCACATTTTCTTAATCCAGTCTATCATTGTTGGACATTTGGCTTGGTTCCAAGTCTTTGCTATTGTGAATAGTGCCACAATGAACATACATGTGCATGTATCTTTATAGCAGCATGATTTATAATCCTTTGGGTATATACCCAGTAATGGGATGGCTGGGTCAAATGGTATTTCTAGTTCAAGATCCCTGAGGAATCGCCACACTGACTTCCACAATGGTTGAACTAGTTTACAGTCCCACCAACAGTGTAAAAGTGTTTCTATTTCTCCACATCCTAGCATTTAAAAAATTTCCTTTTGATTGTCTCGGAGTTTCTAGGTTTATCATAGACTCAGTTGCAAATAGTGATAATTTTCCCTCCTTGTTTCCAAAAATATCTTATGTTGCTTTCTCTTGTATAATTACAATTGCTTGCTACCTTTTCAAAAGTGAGTTAATGTGTTTTTATTATTTATTTACCTGTAGGGCACCTAATATCTTATCATTAATATTGATGTTGGTTATTGGCAATTAATTAGTTTATTTTAAAATCAGTGTGGCTATACTCTGCTTAGTCCTATTTTATTAAAGTCTTTTATCTGAGGTATAAATTTAGAAAAATTTATTTTAATGTTGACTGATATAATTCCATGTCTTTTTCCTTTTGACGTACTAATATTGCAAATTACATCACTGTGTTTCCTAACATAAGTGATATGTACATGTACATGTTCAAAAGTTTGGGTTCCAAGGAATACAGACTGTTGAGATGAAGATAAAATGGATGAAGGAAGTTTATTAGGGAATCTTCTCAGGAAAAGTGCTGGAGGGGGAAGGGAAGAACCCAGGATTAGGCAGGGAGAAGTGAGACTGAGATGTAGTCACAACAAGTATAGACTCTACAGGGAGTTCTAAAGTTTGGCTGGACTTTCAGAATGAAGGAGAGTGAGCAGGACTTTATAATCCCCATCGGATGCAAACTTCCCCAGGAGAAGACACTTGACTTACGTAGGGCATCTCTCTTCAGCACAAGCTAATTTCTGGACAGGTCTGACGGCTCAACAGCTGAGAGCTAACAACTGGCCTCACTCCCAGCAACTGGAGATAGGTACTTCTGTTTTTGCACTGTTCCTCTAGGTTTGGAGATGCAAATATTGCTTCTCCTGCTTCATCTTTTAGATCATCTGTACAGACTTCCAAGCACAGTTTTAAATATCTCCCTGATGAAATTTCTTGTTCAAGCCTTCTCACTCCTGTCCCTTCTGAACATGAGCATACATGGAACATTTCCCCTATGTCCCATGCTTCTCGTAAGTGATGTGACTACAGCCTTAAATGAGGAGTAAGATAGATGTTGGGAGGAGGTGAGGAAGGAGAGGGCAGTGGCTGAGTAGAGGTGCATGTTTTAGAGTACTATGACATTTTAAAATTCATTTTATTTCCATGGTTCCAAGGCAATTTTGGAAAATGGGTCAAGCCAAAAGAATAGACCACAGATTTCCTGCAGTCATATTGAGATGTATTTGACAATTGTTCTGTGGTTTCTTGTAAAGTGTTTATTTATAAAGCAGTACTGTTCAACAGAGTATTCTGTGATGGAAATGTTTACAGTCTGCCCGGTCCAATATGGCAGCCACTAGCAAATGTGGCTGTTGAGCACTTGCAAGGTGGCCAATGTGATGGAGAAACTGAATTTTACATTTTAATTTTAAATCATATAATTAAATGGCCACATGTGGCTAGTGGTTACCGTTTTGAACAGTGCAGTTATAGAGTATATAATTCTTAATAAAATGATACAAAACATTGTGTTTGTCAAAGGAGAGGGATGCACAGGTAAAGATATAATGAGAAATTGCAAAACAAAAGGAACAAGTGGATTTAACATCCCAAAATTCCAAAACACGGGGTGGGGAGGCTTGTTACTGTGAATTTAACAATCGCGGTGACTTTCCCCATTGCCTGTTTTTGTCAGGTTGGTCAAAGATCAGATAGTTGTAGATATGTGGCATTATTTCTGAGGGCTCTGTTCTATTCCACTGGTCTATATCTCTCTTTTGGTACCAGTACCATGCTGTTTTGGTTACTGTAGCCTTGTAGTATAATTTGAAGTCAGGTAGCGTGATGCCTCCAGCTTTGTTCTTTTGGCTTAGGATTGACTTGGCAATGCGGGCTCTTTTTTGGTTCCACATGAACTTTAAAGTAGTTTTTTCCAATTCTGTGAAGAAAGTCATGATAGGGATGGCATTGAATCTATAAATTACCTTGGGCAGTATGGCCATTTTCATGATATTGATTCTTCCTACCCATGAGCGTGGAATGTTCTTCCATTTGTTTGTATCTTCTTTTATTTCATTGAGCAGTGGTTTGTAGTTCTCCTTGAAGAGGTCTTTCACATCCCTTGTAAGTTGGATTCCTAGGTATTTTATTCTCTTTGAAGCAATTGTGAATGGGAGTTTACTCATGATTTGGCTCTCTGTTTGTCTGTTATTGTGTATAAGAATGCTTGTGATTTTTGCACATTGATTTTGTATCCTGAGACTTTGCTGAAGTTGCTTATCAGCTTAAGGAGATTTTGGGCTGAGACGATGGGGTTTTCTAGATATGCAGTCATGTCATCTGCAAACAGGGACAATTTGACTTCCTCTTTTCCTAATTGAATACCCTTCATTTCCTTCTCCTGCCTAATTGCCCTGGCCAGAACTTCCAACACTATGTTGAATAGGAGTGGTGAGAGAGGGCATCCCTGCCTTGTGCCAGTTTTCAAAGGGAATGCTTCCAGTTTTTGTCCATTCAGTATGATATTGGCTGTGGGTTTGTCATAGATAGCTCTTATTATTTTGAGATACATCCCATCAATACCTAATTTATTGAGAGTTTTTAGCATGAAGGGCTGTTGAAATTTGTCAAAGGCCTTTTCTGCATCTATTGAGATAATCATGTGGTTTTTGTCTTTGGTTCTGTTTATATGCTGGATTACATTTATTGATTTGCGTATGTTGAACCAGCCTTGCATCCCAGGGATGAAGCCCACTTGATCATGGTGAATAAGCTTTTTGATGTGCTGCTGGATTTGGCTTGCCAGTATTTTATTGAGGATTTTTGCATCAATGTTCATCAAGGATATTGGTCTAAAATTCCCTTTTTTTGTTGTGTCTCTGCCCGGCTTTGGTATCAGGATGATGCTGGCCTCAAAAGATGAGTTAGGGAGGATTCCCTCTTTTTCTATTGATTGGAATAGTTTCAGAAGGAATGGTACCAGTTCCTCCTTGTACCTCTGGTAGAATTCGGTTGTGAATCCATCTGGTCCTGGACTTTTTTTGGTTGGTAAGCTATTAAATATTGCCTCAATTTCAGAGGCTGTTATTGGTCTATTCAGAGATTCAACTTCTTCCTGGTTTAGTCTGGGGATGGTGTATGTGTTGAGGAATTTATCCATTTCTTCTAGATTTTCTAGTTTATTTGCATAGAGGTGTTTGTAGTATTCTCTGATGATAGTTTTTATTTCTGTGGGATCAGTGGTGATATCCCCTTTATCATTTTTTATTGCATCTATTTGATTCTTCTCTCTTTTCCTCTGTATTAGTCTTGCTAGCGGTCTATCAATTTTGTTGATCTTTTCAAAAAACCAACTCCTGGATTCATTGATTTTTTTGAAGGATTTTTTGTGTCTCTATTTCCTTCAGTTCTGCTCTGATCTTAGTTATTTCTTGCCTTCTGCTAGCTTTTGAATTCGTCTGCTCTTGCTTTTCTAGTTTTTTTAATTGTGATGTTAGGGTGTCAATTTTAGATCTTTCCTGCTTTCTCTTGTGGGCATTTAGTGCTATAAATTTCCCTCTACACACTGCTTTGAATGTGTCCCAGAGATTCTGGTATGTTGTGTCTTTGTTCTCACTGGTTTCAAAGAGCATCTTTATTTCTGCCTTCATTTCATTATGTACCCAGTAGTCATTCAGGAGCAGGTTGTTCAGTTTCCATGTAGTTGAGCGGTTTTGAGTGAGTTTCTTAATCCTGAGTTCTAGTTTGATTGCACTGTGGTCTGAGAGACAGTTTGTTATAATTTCTGTTCTTTTACATTTGCTGAGGAGTGCTTTACTTCCGACCATGTGGTCAATTTTGGAATAGGTATGGTGTGGTGCTGAAAAGAATGTATATTCTGTTGATTTGGGGTGGAGAGTTCTGTAGATGTCTATTAGGTCCGCTTGGTGCAGAGCTGAGTTCAATTCCTGGGTATCCTTTTTAACTTTCTGTCTCGTTGATCTGTCTAATGTTGACAGTGGGGTGTTATAGTCTCCCCTTATTATTGTGTGGGAGTCTAAGTCTCTTTTTAGGTCACTAAGGACTTGCTTTATGAATCTGGGTGCTCCTGTATTGGGTGCATATATATTTAGGATAGTTAGCTCTTCTTGTTGAATTGATCCCTTTACCATTATGTAATAACCTTCTTTGTCTCTTTTGATCTTTGTTGGTTTAAAGTCTGTTTTATCGGAGACTAGGATTGCAACCCCTGCCTTTTTTTGTTTTCCATTTGCTTGGTAGATCTTCCTCCATCCCTTTATTTTGAGCCTATGTGTGTCTCTGAACATGAGATGGGTTTCCTGAATACAGCACACTGATGGGTCTTGACTCTTTATTCATTTTGCCAGTCTGTGTCTTTTAAATGGAGCATTTAGCCCATTTACATTTAAGGTTAATATCGTTATGTGTGAATTTGATCCTGTCATTATGATGTTAGCTGGTTATTTTGATCGTTAGTTGATGCAGTTTCTTCCTAGCCTTGATGGTCTTTACAATTTGGCATGTTTTTGCAGTGGCTGGTACTGGTTGTTCCTTTCCATGTTTAGTGCTTCCTTCAGGAGCTCTTTTAGGGCAGGCCTGGTGGTGACAAAATCTCTCAGCATTTGCTTGTCTGTAAAGTATTTTATTTCTCCTTCACATATGAAGCTTAGTTTGGCTGGATATGAAATTCTGGGTTGAAAATTCTTTTCTTTAAGAATGTTGAATATTGGCCCCCACTCTCTTCTGGCTTGTAGAGTTTCTGCCAAGAGATCAGCTGTTAGTCTCATGGGCTTCCCTTTGTGGGTAACCCGACCTTTCTCTCTGGCTGCCCTTAACATTTTTTCCTTCATTTCAACTTTGGTGAATCTGACAATTATGTGTCTTGGAGTTGCTCTTCTCGAGGGGTATCTTTGTGGCATTCTCTGTATTTCCTCAATTTGAATGTTGGCCTGCCTTGCTAGATTGGGGAAGTTCTCCTGGATAATACCCTGCAGAGTGTTCTCCAACTTGGTTCCATTCTCCCGTCACTTTCAGGTACACCATTCAGATGTAGATTTGTTCTATTCACAGTCCCATATTTCTTGGAGGTTTTGTTCATTTCTTTTTATTCTTTTTTCTCTAAACTTCTCTTCTTGCTTCATTTCATTCATTTCATCTTCCACCACTGATACCCTTTCTTCCAGTTTATCGAATAGGCTACTGAGGCTTGTGCATTCATCATGTAGTTCTTGTGCCTTGGTTTTCAGCTCCACCAGCTCCTTTAAGGACTTCTCTGCATTGGTTATTCTAGTTAGCCATTCATCTAATTTTTTTTCAAGGTTTTTAACTTCTTTGCCATGGGTTGAAACTTCCTCCTTTAGCTTGGAGTAGTTTCATCATCTGAAGCCTTCTTCTCTCAACTTGTCAAAGTCATTCTCCATCCAGCTTTGTTCCATTGCTGGTGAGGAGCTGCATTCCTTTGGAGGAGGAGAGGCTCTCTGATTTTTAGAGTTTCCAGTTTTTCTGTTCTGTTTTTTCCCCATCTTTCTAGTTTTATCTACCTTTGGTCTTTGATGATGGTGACATACAGATGGGTTTTTGGTGTGGATGTCCTTTCTGTTTGTTAGTTTTCCTTCTAACAGTCAGGACCCTCAGCTGCAGGGCTGTTGGAGTTTACTGGAGGTCCACTCCAGACCCTGTTTGCCTGGGTATCAGCAGCAGTGGCTGCAGAACAGTGGATATTGGTGAACTGCAAATGCTGCTTCCTGATCGTTCTTCTGGAAGTTTTGTCTCAGAGGAGTACCTGGCCATGTGAGGTGTCAGTCTGCCCCTCCTGGGGTGTGCCTCCCAGTTAGGCTACTCAGGGGTCGGGACCCACTTGAGGAGGCAGTCCGCCCATTCTCAGATCTCAAGCTGCGAGCTGGGAGAACCACTACTCTTTTCAAAGCTGTCAGACAGGGACATTTAAGTCTGCAGAGGTTACTGCTGCCTTTTGTTTGTCTGTGCCCTGCCCCCAGAGGTGGAGCCTACAGAGGCAGGCAGGCCTCCTTGAGCTGTGGTGGGCTCCACCGAGTTCGAGCTTCCCAGCTGCTTTGTTTACCTTCTCAAGCCTCGGCAATGGCAGGCGCCCCTCCCCCAGCCTCGCTGCTGCCTTGCAGTTTGATCTCAGACTGCTGTGCTAGCAATGAGCGAGACTCCGTGGGTGTAGGACTCTCCGAGCCAGGCACGGGATATAATCTCCTTGTGTGCCGATTGTTAAGCCCATTGGAAAAGCTCAGTATTAGGGTGGGAGTGACCCAATTTTCCAGGCGCCATATGTCACCCCTTTCTTTGACTAGGAAAGGGAATTCCCTGACCCCTTGCACTTCCTGGGTGAGGTGATGCCTCATCCTGCTTTGGCTCATGCATGGTGCACTGTACCCACTGTCCTGCACCCACTTTCTGGCACTCCCCAGTGAGATGAACCTGGTACCTCAGTTAGAAATGCAGAAATCACCCGGCTTCTGCATCGCTCATGCTGGGAGCTGTAGACTGGAGCTGTTCCTATTCAGCCATTGGCTCCTCCCCGCTCTTGTCATTTTCTTACTCCAATATAGCTATATTCCCATCACCTTCTCTGTGCTTTTATTAGTAAACATTACATTTCTCTATGTTATACATTCTACAATACAATAATATACATATTGTTTTGTAAAGTTGCCTTTTAAATCAGTTAATAAAAGGGGAATAAATGTGAAAAAAAGAAAGAGGAAAGAAGAGAAAGAAGAGAAAGAAGGAAGGAAGGAAAATTTTCTTATCTTGAAGTGTGACTGTATTCACAGCAATTCCTTCTTTTTCAATCTTAATGTCTTTATCTTACCTTCGTTTTGAAATATATTTTCACTGGATATATTATTCTACAAATAGTATCCCACAATAGATTCTGTGCCTAGTAAAGGCTTACTCCTTGCTTCCAAGATGGTGCCTGTTTCCTGGTTTGAGGCAAAGTAACATTAGCAGTGAGAACTAAAATACAATCTAAAAGCTACCGGTGAGTTGGTAATAGGTAGTGCAGATGTCGACAAAACCATGGTTTCCTACTGTCAATAACAAACGTGTTTCTATATTGCAACAAATAAAATGCTATAATGTAAATACTGAAGAGTGATCCCATTTATAATGAGTTGGGCCCTCTAGGAAAACTCTTGTCAAAGCAGCAATTCTCTACTTGCTGTGTGATTGTAAACTTGACTTTGGAACTGGCTCTTGTAATACAGTCTGCTGTAGCCTTCATACATATTACCACTGTATGGGTTTGGAAATCAAGGGGACAAATTGTGGGGTGTTAAAAACCACAAACATTTCCAAACCTATGGCTTCAAATTTTACATACTTTGCTTGGTGCCCAGATAAAGAGCTGTACAGTGTTTTTCTGCATCCAGTGAGATGATCATGTAATTTTTGTCCTTCTTTCTATTAATATGGTGTAATACATGACTGATACTTGTATACTGAACCTGTCTTGCAACAACTACTACATGTGCCCCCAGGTTATGTGTTAATAATGGGTGCGAGATTTTCCATTATACTAGCTCTGTCCTGCACAAGAATATCATGCCATCAAATGCAGAAATCCTTAGCAAAAAATTCTGGACATAGTATTTCCAATAAAATCAATAACTTATCAAGCAGTTCTAAGTACCCTGTGAGGAGCCAATATTGCAATGACTTTTAGAACTCCAGTTAGAAGAAATGAACAAGTCATTGGTCTTAAGCTGCATGAGGTGGGGCCGCAGAGAATATGAAACTACAAGGGCAAATAATAAGCCATTTCCCAAAACATCTCCTAAGAACAAAGGAAGCATGAGGCCAGTCGCTGCAAAACAGGAAACACACCCCAAAATACCTTCTCTCTGCCAACATGAAGAGATTTTAAGATAGCGGGGAAAACATGAGAACCTAAGAAACTGAAAAACAATCAAACAACTGAAATAACAAGCAGCAACCGGCAAACAGCTAGGAAAAAAAGCAGCTGGAGAAAATTCAAAAAGAGACAGCCCTTCTCCAGGAGCTAGAAGATTTAGAAATGAGTCTTTGAGATATTTAAAGAACAGAAATTGAATGCCAGAAATCAGTATAAATATATCTTTTTGTTAAATCTGATGGGGTACTCTAAACATTCTTATGCCCATACTTGATGATCATTTATAACGTATCCAATATTCTGAATATGTGGGGTTTTTAAATGTTTATTAAATTGACTTTTTCTACCTTTCAATATAATGTGGAAGTGGGTAGGAATGAGTTTTTTTAACCAAAGCTTGACAGACTAAAACAGAGATATTATTATCCACTAAAGAACAGTCTCTCAAAGACACATATAAAAGCATCTTACACTTTTTTAAAAGAGGAAGGAGCAAAAGGAAGAGTGATCAAAATCAGGAAGGAAGGCTGCATGCTGACTCTGCATGTTCTCTGCAGAATCTCCAGTAAAAGTTCCTGAAACTGAAACAACAGTAAAGAAAAAGTCAAATAGGAATAATTCTGTGTGTGAATACCAGGGTGGTTTTTTTTTTTTTAAAGTAACAGTAAAAACACCACATTTTAGGCTTTTGGAGTCTTGCACCAAGAAAGAAACAGTACATAATTCTGTAGGACTGAGGAGGTAGAGAAAAGGCTGAGGAAAAAGAGGACTCTTAGAAACAGTGGGGAGGATTTCAGGATTTTTCTTTCTTTTAAATTAGTACTATATTTATTCTTTTTCATTACCTTGTTCCTTTTTTAATTTTTATTTTTATTTCAATAGTTTTTGGGGTACATGTGGTTTTTGGTTACATGGATTAGTTATCTAGTGGTGATCTCTGAGATTTTAGTGCACCCATCACCCAAGCAGAATACACTAGACCCAATGTGTCGTCTTTTATCCCTCATCCCCCTCCCAATCTTCCCCCCTCCCAGTTCCTCAGTCCATTATATCATTCTCATGCCTTTGCGTCCTCATAGCTTAGCTCCCACTGAGAAATGAGAAAATACACTATTTGGTTTTCCATTCCTGAGTTGCAAGTGAGATCTCTCAGGGCACCACTAGACAGGTCAAATAATGACATTTTTCTAGAAATGGGACTTTTAAGGGGCTCTAACTCCATTCAGCTCCCTTCAGTGGCTTCCAGGTTGCCAGTTTTCGTAGTGATTTTAGTTTTTTGGTTTTCAAGATTACCACAGAGTTGGGGGTAATGAGAAAGGGGCAAGTTGAAACATGACAGAACTCAACTATTCTTACTATTTTTCTTGAATGAACACTCTCTATATTGCTTCAAGCATTGGGTTGATACCCAGAGTTCTGAAAAAAAAAAAAAAAAGAGTTGATTCTGATTATTTTTTGACAGTGTTCTCTATTTTTGTGGAGATTTTTGGAGGGCATTATTCTGCTATTCCCACTGACATCATCTCACAGTTATATTTGTCTTATAAATATATAGCATTATGGTTGCAGTGTGAAAGGTAATTTGAGAGAAGCAAGCCTCGAAACAGGTTCAATCCAAAGAAACCGTTGCAACAATCCAGTCCAGAAATGATGGTGACCATAACTCAAGTAGAGATAAGGGAAAAAAAAGTGGATGCTCCAGAGAGATATGAAGCCTTTATAATATACAACTCTTTTGTTATTTATTGGAAGAAAGAGTCAAGGCTTTTGGCTTGGACAACTGGACAGATTATGGCACCATTTGCAAAATAGGAAACCCAGGAAGGAAGGGATAAACAGCCAGTGGAGCCAAAAGTGGTGCCCGTGAGAACCTTATTACCAAGTGAAAACACAAATAGAAGAAAGACCAAAGGTGTTTAGCACATGCTCCAATACCCAGTAGACCTTGCAGTGTTGACTTGAAGCTATGGTGGCCAACAGGCAATGGGGAAAGGATTCCCTATTTAATAAATGGTGCTGGGAAAACTGGCTAGCCATATGTAGAAAGTTGAAACTCGATCCCTTCCTTACACCTTATAAAAAAATTAATTCAAGATGGATTAAAGACTTAAACGTTAGACCTAAAACCATAAAAACCCTAGAAGAAAACCTAGGCATTACCATTCAGGACATAGGCATGGGCAAGGACTTCATGTCTAAAACGCCAAAAGCAATGGCAACAAAAGCCACAATTCACAAATGGGATCTAATTAAACTAAAGAGCTTCTTCACAGCAAAAGAAACTACCGTCAGAGTGAACAGGCAACCTACAGAATGGGAGAAAATTTTTGCAACCTACTCATCTGACAAAGGGCTAATATCCAGAATCTACAATGAACTCAAACAAATTTACAAGAAAAAAAGAAACAACCCCATCAAAAAGTGGGCAAAGGAAATGAACAGACACTTCTCAAAAGAAAACATTTATGCAGCCAAACATGAAAAAATGCTCATCATCACTGGCCATCAGAGAAATGCAGATCAAAACCACAATGAGATACCATCTCACACCAGTTAGAATGGCGATCATTAAAAAGTCAGGAAACAACAGGTGCTGGGGAGGATGTGGAGAAATAGGAATATTTTTACACAGTTGGTGGGACTGTAAAGTAGTTCAACCATTGTGGAAGTCAGTGTGGTGACTCCTCAGGGATCTAGAACTAGAAATACCATTTGACCCAGCCATCCCATTACTGGGTATATATTATAAAACATGCTGCTATAAAGACACACACACACATATGTTTATTGCAGCACTATTCACAATAGCAAAGACTTGGAACCAAGCCAAATGTCCAACAATGATAGACTGGATTAAGAAAATGTGGCACATATACACCATGGAATACTATGCAGTCATAAAAAATGATGAGTTCATGTCCTTTGTAGGGACATGGAAGAAGCTGGAAACCATCATTCTCAGCAAACTATCACAAGGACAAAAAACTAAACACCGCATGTTCTCATTCATAGGTGGGAATTGAACAATGAGAACACATGGACACAGGAAGGGGAACATCACACACTGGAGACTGATGTGGGGTTGGGGGAGAGGGAGGGATGGCATTAGGTGATATATCTAATGCTAAATGATGAGTTAATGGGTGCAGCACACCAACATGGCATATGTATACATATGTAACAAACCTGCACGTTGTGTACATGTACCCTAAAACTTAAAGTACAATAACAATAATTAAAAAGAAAATTTAGTCCAGGAAAATTTCTCAAAAAAAAAAAAAATTGCAGTGACTTCTTTTAGGCTTGTTTAGCTTCCTGACTTACTAGGCAGTTTTCAATTCATCATTATATTTTGAAATAATTAAGAATTCAGGAGATGTTTAACTTCAAGCTCTCCTGCACCATTTAAACTCCCCAAATTTAAATATTTGCCATAAATAACTTTCAATTGATTTCACCCAAAATTCATTATTTGAATTGAAACTCCACTGAAGCAAATCTGGTTGTGTACACCAATAAAACATGGATATTGCCCTTGAGTCTGTAGGGTGAAAGCGAAGTAAACTGCAGTCATAGCTCAGTTGTTTCCTGACAAGATCCTGTCTTGTTCCCACATTGTCTAAATTGGTTTTTTTTTTTTGACATGTGAAAAGCGCCTTTTACTTATTCTTTATTATTATTATTATTATTATTATTGTTATATTTTAAGTTTTAGGGTACCTGTGCACAATGTACAGGTTAGTTACATATGTATACATGTGCTATGCTGGTGTGCTGCACCCATTAGCTCGTCATTTAGCATTAGGTATATCTCCTAAAGCTATCCCTTCCCCTCCCCCCACCCCACAACAGTCCCCAGAGTGTGATGTTCCCCTTCCTGTGTCCATGTGTTCTCATTGTTTTTTGTTGTTGTTGTTGTTGTGTTGTGTTTTTTGTTTTGTTTTGTTTTCTTTTTTCTTTTTATTTATTTATTTATTTATTTATTTTTCTTTTATTATTATTATTATTATTATTATTATTATACTTTAGGTTTTATGGTACATGTGCGCAATGTGCAGGTAAGTTACATATGTATACATGTGCCATGCTGGTGCGCTGCACCCACCGACTCGTCATCTAGCATTAGGTATATCTCCCAATGCTATCCCTCCCCCCTCCCCCCACCCCACAACAGTCCCCGAAGTGTGATGTTCCCCTTCCTGTGTCCATGTGTTCTCATTGTTCAATTCCCACCTATGAGTGAGAATATGCGGTGTTTGGTTTTTTGTTCTTGCGATAGTTTACTGAGAATGATGATTTCCAGTTTCATCCATGTCCCTACAAAGGACATGAACTCATCATTTTTTATGGCTGCATAGTATTCCATGGTGTATACGTGCCACATTTTCTTAATTCAGTCTATCATTGTTGGACATTTGGATTGGTTCCAAGTCTTTGCTATTGTGAATAGTGCTGCAATAAACATACGTGTGCATGTGTCTTTATAGAAGCATGATTTATAGTCCTTTGGGTATATACCCAGTAATGGGATGGCTGGGTCAAATGGTATTTCTGGTTCTAGATCCCTGAGGAATCACCACACTGACTTCCACAAGGGTTGAACTAGTTTACAGTCCCACCAACAGTGTAAAAGTGTTCCTATTTCTCCACATCCTCTCCAGCACCTGTTGTTTCCTGACTTTTTAATGATTGCCATTCTAACTGGTGTGAGATGGTATCTCATTGTGGTTTTGATTTGCATTTCTCTGATGGCCAGTGATGGTGGCATTTTTTCATGTGTTTTTTGGTCGCATAAATGTCTTCTTTTGAGAAGTGTCTGTTCATATCCTTCACCCACTTTTTGATGGGGTTGTTTGTTTTTTTCTTGTAAATTTGTTTGAGTTCATTGTAGATTCTGGATATTAGCCCTTTGTCAGATGAGTAGGTTGCAAAAATTTTCTCCCATTTTTTAGGTTGCCTGTTCACTCTGATGGTAGTTTCTTTTGCTGTGAAGAAGCTCTTTAGTTTAATTAGATCCCATTTGTGAATTGTGGCTTTTGTTGCCATTGCTTTTGGTGTTTTAGACATGAAGTCCTTGCCCATGCCTATGTCCTGAATGGTAATGCCTAGGTTTTCTTCTAGGGTTTTTATGGTTTTAGGTCTAACGTTTAAGTCTTTAATCCATCTTGAATTAATTTTTTTATAAGGTGTAAGGAAGGGATCGAGTTTCAACTTTCTACATATGGCTAGCCAGTTTTCCCAGCACCATTTATTAAATAGGGAATCCTTTCCCCATTGCTTTTCTCAGGTTTGTCAAAGATCAGATAGTTGTATATATGCACTGTTATTTTTGAGGGCTCTGTTCTGTTCCATTGATCTATATCTCTGTTTTGGTACCAGTACCATGCTGTTTTGGTTACTGTAGCCTTGTAGTATAGTTTGAAGTCAGGTAGCGTGATGCCTCCAGCTTTGTTCTTTTGGCTTAGGATTGACTTGGCAATGCGGGCTCTTTTTTGGTTCCATATGAACTTTAAAGTAGTTTTTTCCAATTCTGTGAAGAAGGTCATTGGTAGCTTGATGGGGATGGCATTGAATCTATAAATTACCTTGGGCAGTATGGCCATTTTCATGATATTGATTCTTCCTACCCATGAGCATGGAATGTTCTTCCATTTGTTTGTATACTCTTTTATTTCATTGAGCAGTGGTTTGTAGCCAGCATCATCCTGATACCAAAGCCGGGCAGAGACACAACCAAAAAAGAGAATTTTAGACCAATATCTGTGATGAACATTGATGCAAAAATCCTCAGTAAAATACTGGCAAACCGAATCCAGCAGCACATCAAAAAGCTTATCCATCGTGATCAAGTGGGCTTCATCCCTGGGATGCAAGGCTGGTTCAATATATGCAAATCAATAAATGTAATCCAACATATAAACAGAACCAAAGACAAAAACGACATGATTATCTCAATAGATGCAGAAAAGGCCTTTGACAAAATTCAACAACCTTCATGCTAAAAACTCTCAATAAATTAGGTATTGATGGGACATATCTCAAAATAATAAGAGCTATCTATGACAAACCCACAGCCAATATCATACTGAATGGGTAAAAACTGGAAGCATTCCATTTGAAAACTGGCACAAGACAGGGATGCCCTCTCTCACCACTCCTATTCAACATAGTGTTGGAAGTTCTGGCCAGGGCAATTAGGCAGGAGAAGGAAATAGAGGGTATTCAATTAGGAAAAGAGGAAGTGAAATTGTCCCTGTTTGCAGATGACATGATTGTATATCTAGAAAACCCCATTGTCTCAGCCCAAAATCTCCTTAAGCTGATAAGCAACTTCAGCAAAGTCTCAGGATACAAAATCAATGTGCAAAAATCACAAGCATTCTTATACACCAATAACAGACAAACAGAGAGCCAAATCATGAGTGAACTCCCATTCACAATTGCTTCAAAGAGAATAAAATACCTAGGAATCCAACTTACAAGGGACGTGAAGGACCTCTTCAAGGAAAACTAAATTGTATTTTAATTGTTGGAATCATTTTCTCCACATTATTAAGTGAAAGTTTCTTCTATGAGAAAGGGACAATGTATTGCTAATTTCCAAAGTTTCATGAAGTGATCACTTCAAAACAACACAACAACAACACCAACACCAACATCACCAACAGAAAAACCCTTCTTGGATCTTTTTGAAGAGGTCTGAATTGGTGACATGTACAGTGAAGAATGTGAAGAACTATGAGCCTTACATGGCAAAGGACTTACTGCCAGAGAATTCAATTCAAACAGATGCTCAGAGTTGCAAGAAGGAGTCAATCTTGCAGAATAATCTTAAAGATTAATTGACTACATTTTTGAATTTAAAAATTTTTGCAATCTATCTATCTGAGAAAGGGCTAATATCCATAATCTACAAAGAACTTAAACAAATTTACAAGAAAAAAACAACCCCATCAAAAAGTGGGCAAAGGATATGAAGAGACACTTCTAAAAACAAGACATTTATGCGGCCAACAAACTTATGAAAAAAAGCTCATCATCACTGGTCATTAGAGAAATGCAAATCAAAGCCACAATGAGATACCATCTCACGCTAGTTAGAATGGTGATCATTAAAAAGTCAGGAAACAACAGATGCTGGAGAGGATGTAGAGAAATAGGAATGCTTTTACACTGTTGGTGCAAGTGTAAATTAGTTCAATCATTGTGGAAGACAGTGTAGCGATTCCTCAAGGATCTAGAATCAGAAATACCATTTGACCCAGCAATCCCATTACTGGGTATATACCCAAAGGATTATAAATCATTCTACTATAAAGACACATGCACACACATATTTACTGCAGCATTGTTCACAATAGCAAAGACTTGGAACCAACACAAATGCCCATCAATAATAGACTGGATAAAGAAAATGCGGCACATATACACCATGGAATACTATATAGCCATAAAAAGGATGAGTTCATGCTCTTTACAGGGACGTGGATGAAGCTGGAAATAATCATTCTCAGCAAACTGACACAGGAAGAGAAAACCAAACGCCGCATGTTCTCACTCATAAGTGGGAGCTGAACAAAGAGAACACATGGACACAGGGAGGGGAACATCACACACTGGGGCCTGTTGTGGGGTGGGGGGCTAGGGGAGGGATAGCATTCAGAGAAATACCTAATGTAGATGACGGGTTGATGGGTGCAGCAAATCAGCATGGCACATGTATACCTATGTGACAAACCTGCACACTGTGCACATGTATCCCAGAACTTAAAGTATAATAATAATAATAAAAGAAACTTTAAAATCATACAAAAGACATCACCAGAAGCATTCCACTAGATGATGCAATCTCAAGCACAGTGTTACATTGTTACCCAGGGGTCCGTATGCTTTCAAGCAGAGGAAACACAAAGACATGGCCATTTTGAGTTTTTCCCATCACATTGCTTTGACTATGATTTCAGGCAACAGGCCACAATCATTTCCTTCTGGAGGGTCAAGTGTCATAAAGACAGTTCCCAGTCTCTTGGAACTGGATATGGACAAACCCCAGGAGTGAACAATTCCACCTCCTCCTTTATCAGCTCATCCCACACACTCACCCCACTGAACAGCCACCGTGAGGATTCTGGTCTCCCTCTCCTCTCCTCTAAACCTTATTTAGGCAATTCTAATTAGTAAATAAACCTTTTTTAAATTTGTGAGTGAAATTTGAATTTGTTATCTATATGAACCCATTTTTATATTTAATCAATTTTTCTGAATGCTTGTAGAAGTGTAGTAGAAGAGAATGTTTGCATTTATATCATTGCTTACTGGAGACAGACATAAGTGTAGTGTTAAATAACTGGCAAATAATCAGCTAAACAATTAGCTGATTGGCACTTAATGGCCTTACATTTTGCAGAAATCATTGGTGATTGTTATTATATTGCTTTGATTGTTTAAAAGTGTTTTAGTGATATCTGGAGGAAATTGTTGGGGTTTTTGGATGGGCTAGAAATGTATTGCAGCTTTTCCCCTTTAAATGATGAAATATAGAGCCCCTATTGTGGAATTTTGCTATGTAACTTTTTTTGGGATGTATGACATTTGGAGCAAGGGATTCCTCTACTGTGAGATGTAATGGGGTGGCATTGTAAAAGACTCAGCAGGCCATGAAGGCAAAGAGTTGTGGGTGAGTCAGGGCTCTATAAAGATCTCTGAGCATCTGAGAGCCTGCTTCTCACACACAATCTGTTTTCCTGGCTATTATGAGTCAAACAGTGAATAAAGCTGACCAATAGTACCTTTAAGTTCTGCTGACTTTACAATTCTATGATGAACCTGGAAAAGTAAAACCACCAGTAGAAGAGTCTGTTACCTTTGTGAAGGAGGGTGGAAGCCATTTGGGACATTCTAGGCTCAGCAGGCGCAACATGGAGAAGAAGCTAGGGACACAGTTGACAATCAGAGGCTTCACATGTGGCCCTCACTGATCGGTCCCCCACCCCATCTAGAGCCATTTGAGCCACTCCAAATGAGGCCCAGTCTGCGAGGAGTGAAGTCAAGTTGTACCCAGTGTGCTCTGCCCAAATTCTTAACACACAAAAACATGTTGTTTTAGGCCACTGAGTTTTGGAGTAGTTTCTTATGCAGCAACAGATAATCAAATCACCTGAGTGGGTTCCTACAAGGAGAATTGCTATACAATTGGTACATGCATTTGTAATTTTGAAAGATATTACTGAATTGCTTACAATAAAAATTTTAATCAAATTAGTTTCACCAGCATTTTATTAGTTTCCTATATTGATTGCTCATAATTTTATCTTTGCCAAACTGATAGGTAAACGATGATGTTAGTGTGATTTTCATATACGTTACTCAATGGGAATATGATTGAGTCATTTGTCATATGTCTATTTATTAAAGAAAGAACTATATTTTTTATTGATATCTGTCTTACATATTTATTGCCCATGTTTCAATTCTGATGGGAATAATTTTGATATTGATTTGTAAAAGTTCTTTATGGGGCCAAAAATGATAATTTACCTTCTTTTTTTGAATTTTTTATAAAACAACTTCTAATTTCTTTCACTGTTAATTTATTGTGGCTAGTATCTAAGAGAATGTTAAATAAGTAATCACAATGATAGTAGGCTTCCTTAGCTTGTTCTTAACTTTTGTGGCAATATCTCAATGTTTACCATTAAACTAGATGCAGACTTTGAGCTTGAGATGGAAAATTTTATTATGGGGAAAAAGAACCAATTATTAGACATTTAATTTTACCAAATTACCTTTCAACAGCTAAGGAGGTGATCAGATTATGTTGCTCCATAGCTTTGTAATACATTAAATTATATAAAAATATTTCCTAATATTTCCTAATATTGAATTCTTTGCATACTTAGACAAATCTTAATCATACAAGGTATTGCTTGATTCTATTTGTTAACAGCTAATTCAGGATTTTTGCCTTGATATTCTTAAGTAATCTTATCCATATCTAAGACAGAGCAATTCTCTCTTCAATTGTGCTAGTTCTAGCTGGACCCGGTTTCAGGGTCTCATCTCTTTTTGTTAAAGTAAATTAAAATGGAGACCAGACCCGGAGAATCCCTGAGAAGACAAAAGCAGTTAGGCCTTACAAATGACCTCAACCTTGCTTGATTTGCAAAGATAAGCAAGACTTAACTTGAGCTATTTCTTGTAAATGTTTAATATTAAATAAAAGCAGAACTTAAGCTCAACTAATTAGAAGTAGCCAGCAAACATAACTATGGACTTTACAACAGGGTAGACCAAATAAGGTAACTGTATAACTGTAACCAATCAAATATTTTATTTTCTTCTGTGCCCATCCTATAAAAGCCTCCCTCTTCTATTTTTACCATCACCACCTTTTCCCTGTCACTACCTCCTTTCTCAGGAAAACACGACAGTTAACAAAAACTGTAGGATAATGAATGTTATTAAGGAGAACACTAGGATGTTTTAAGAGTGTATAGAGGATCTGCTAAACTAATAGTAGGAGTAGTGGGAAAAGACTTCTTAGAAAAATCAACATTGTTTGAGCTGAAATTGAATAGTGAGTAGAAGTTAGGGAAAGAGATTAGAAGTATTTCCGGGAAGAAGATAAAGCATATTCCAAGGTAAGTGAAGACATGGAGCTCTCAGTTAATCAAAGAAAGCCAAGGATGGCTAGATCCTCAAGGTGGGAAGTCACATTGTGTAGAAACGAGGCTGGAGATTTTAGCAGATGATTTTTTACAGAAACTCATAATTAAGTTTGGATCCTGAATGTTTTATTATGGAAAATGGAAAAACACTCCAGGCTTGAATCTGGGTATGTCACAGTCAGATATGTGTAATTGTGGGCTGTGTGAATTATGAATTCAAAACCTTCTCCCTCATCAGGCTTTACATAATCTGAATTTTGGTCGCTTTAATTGTGGTCCTCCTCCACTTGCTCTGCCTCCCACCAACTCCACCCTCTGAGTGCATGGAAACAGAACAAGTGAGTCAAAGAGAGCATAGAGGAACCCTGGCTGTAAACTTTGAGGTGAACCCACTGGGGTCACCAGCCCATTCTGTTTCCTTTGCTCATAACCCTGTCAGTCCCTACCCCATTTCCTCTCCAAAAACTCTCCCATAATATCTTTTCATTTTCACTGGCTGTCCTTCCTGAGTTTCATCTCCTTGAGTGTTGAGAGGCATTTGGTTTCTAGGTGTTTTGTCAAGTGTGAAAAATAACTTCAGTGTGTGAAAGAAAAACCACAAGACCCAGGGCTGCTATAGCGGCAAGCTGTGTCCTCAGAGAGGGTAGATAACTGTCTTACCCTGTGTGATCTGAAAGGGCTGAAATTCCCCTCTGTAAAACATGCACCCCATTGGTCTGGAGCTGTCATTCCTCTCTCAGAGGTAAAGGTTTTCCATCAGGACAGTGGCTAGGTAAGGGGAAAATAATACACAGGGAGATACTGAGAAGGAAGTCAAAGGAGCTGAATACAAATCAAATATTAATAGCTCAAGTAAAGAGTTAACAATTCAAGCCCTTGGCTGGGCACTGTGGCTCACACCTGTAATCCTAGCACTTTGGGAGGCTGAGGTGGGTGGATCATGAGGTCAGGAGTTTGAGACCAGCCTGGCCAACATGGTGAAACCCTGTCTCTACTAAAAATACAAAAAATTAGCTGGGCATGGTGGTGGGTGCCTGTAATCCCAGCTACTTGCGAGGCTGAGGCAAGAGAATTGCTTGAATCTGGGAGGCAGAGGTTGCAGTGAGCTGAGACCACGCCATTGCACTCCAGCCTGGGTGACAGAGCAAGACTCTGCCTCAAAACAAACAAACAAACAAAAAATCAAGTCCTTAAATGCTGGGGATCCACTGGAAAGTTTCTTTGATGTGGTCTGTTGCCTGTTATCTTGGCCACATCTGGTAAAAGAGATGACCTCTATAGGTTTAACTTGCTACAGATCCTGGGCTTGAATATCATCCATTAAAATAGCAGAGACTGCTCTATTTGCCTTTCTCTAACTTTCCTTCTTCATCCTGCCTTGCAGTTCTCCCACATACATTTTTAACTACTCAGTCCATCAGTGATCACATATACCCAAAATACGTCCTCCATATTCTCACTGGGGTTCTGGAATTAGACAGAACTGAGTTCCAGTTTCTACTGGGCTACTGACTAGCTAAGTGTCCTTACTCAAACTTGAGCCTAATTTCCTTCATCTTAAGATGGGAACAATTTAAACTATCCAGTCTGAATTAAATGGAAAAGTGCATGTAAAGGATGAATTCCCAGTGGCTAGCACAGAGGTTTTCAAGCCTTAGCCTGCATCAGAATCACCTGAAGAGTTTATTAAAATACAAATGGCTAGGCAACATCCCTGGAATTTCTGAATTAGTAGGTTTTGAATGGAGCCTGAAAATAGCATTTCTGACAATTCCCATGATGCCACTGGTCTGGGGACCTCACTTTGAGAACCACTGCTCTTGGACATTGCTGTATCATTTGCACTGTTGAAGTTGGGCCACTGCCATGGCTAGTGGAATTGGGGCCTGTGCCCAGCTACAAATAAAAGTTGGAGGTTTATTTCTGAGGCATCTCAACTTTCAGGGGCATTTAGGCTGTTTCCTGATGGCCCACAGCACCTCTCCATTTTGTTTCTTCTAGGATGATCTTAGATGAGAGGGTCTTATGTTGACTTTTCTTACCTAAAACTTTTACATTTCAGATGTGCTTTTAAAAACTCTCTTATGATCTCCATTTCAGCTGATTTAATCATAGGCGAGAGTCCTTTAACAGACAAAGCTTTAGCTCAGTGGTTCTCAAACTTTAGCAGGCATCAGACTCACTTGGGGGGTTTACTGAAACTTAGATTGCTGGACTCCGCCACCAGAGTTTCTGATTCCGTGAGTTAAGGATGGAGCCCATACTTCCTAACAAGTTTCCAGTTCATACTGATGCTGCTGATCCATGGCCCATATTTTGAGAACCACTGGTCTAATACACAGTAAGTCTGAAAAGGAGCTAATACTATAAACTAGCACCCCTGGGGACCATCAGAATGACTGGGCTATTTACATGAACTCCAAGTAAGGTTTAAAATCTCTGATGTGTCTGTCATGTGGCAGAGGATGGAGTAAGGGGAAAGAAGAAGAAACCAACCTGGCTCCATCTCTACAGATGTCTTCCCATGTTGCTGAGGAAATGAAACCAGCACACATTGAGAAATGGAGTCCAAGAGGCATTGATTGACAGACAGCAGAGGATCAAAAATCTCAAGTTGTGGAGGTTTTCATGTAGGAATTTTGCACTAAAGGAAGGGAGGATTTGGAAATGTGGAGAACTTTGGGGACAGACAAATAGACAGGTGGAAGGAAATAGTGTGAATGGCTTTAAGGTAAAAACAAGCATTGCCTGGGTAAGAAAAAGTAAATGGGTACCCCTTATAGAGCAGATACAGCTACCGCTTACTTAATTCATTCTGGCTCAGCACTGGGTTTTATATCTTCTTCTCATTTAATGCTTACAGCAACAGTAGGAAGTAGAAATTATCTTGTCCATGTCTAAAGAAGTAAAAATAAGGCTCAGAAAGATGAGTAACTCAACCAGTGTTACTCAGAGAATGAAAGTAGAATCAGAGATGGAGTCTGTCTACCCCAAGCCCCTTGCTGTGAGTCTCATAAGGTAGCAGAATAGAAGCAAGGGGGCTGTGAAGAAAGTTTGCAGCCTGATACAAAAGCTGTCAATTTCAGGCCAAGAAGTGTGAACTGTAACCTAGGTGATCATGGCTTCTTGAGCAACACACATGGTAGGTCTGAGCTACATAATCTTGATCTGCTGGGTGCAGACTCGTTAGAGAAGTGAAGAGAGAAGTCCCTTCTAGCTACAGAAAGTCTCCCTGTTCTTCCCCTTTTCCTGCCTCTCCTTTGCTCCCTAAACCCTGTACTTCACTCTCCCACTGTCAGTTTGTGCCTCTTTCTGTCTCACTGCTCTTCCCTCTTTCCTCTCTCTTTCTTGCGTGGTGTCCTGTTAATCCTGATCCCAGCTCCCAGCCTCATTACCTTAGGGAATATCCAACCTCATGGGACACCCATCCCTCAGTCCCACGCTGAACCCAGAATCAGTGGGTCCTGAAGGTCAGAAAGTAGAGCAGAGACACTGGCTTTCCTGAAAAGGCCACTCCAGACCCTGCCTGTCTGCTCTCAGAGCCTGCTCTGCCTCCACCCGGAGAGCGCATGTGCACACACCATGCTGGGGCCCAGCCCCCTCCCAGCTTCTCCAACTTTTAGGTCTTATCCTTTCTGAGTTTAGCATCTCTATGGGAAAAAATGCTTTAGGAGTTCATTTAATCTGGAGAATAGGCAATGATTTCTGTCTCTGAGTGGTGGAGAACATTTCAGGGCATATGCAGACTGCCAGGCTAGAGCGATCAGAGATGGTTGCAAAGCCGCTTTGCCTGTGAGCATGACTCATGACAATGAGACATTCTCATACTGTGACAGAAACTGGAATTTCTACTAAGAAAATTGTATTGATATTAACAAAGGGAAGGGTATCAACTCCAAAAGCCCTTGTTGTACTGCATTAAATTACGTAGGGACTTTCTCCCCCTGCCTACCCCAGCATTGTCTCTGCTGCGGTGCATTGACACATTCATTCTTTCCTTCTCTGAGTGGCACAGTAGCACCCATCAGGACTGTGTTTGCATCCGTGGGCTCCTCGCTAGCATGGAAGCCCTGGTTTTCCACTGGAGCCCATCAACATGGACTTTGCCATTAGCACCCTAGCACCTGTGCCTCCCACTGACAAGTTCACCACCTCGTGGAAAGAGCAGCAGCCTGGGGGTCAGGAGATGAAGGTTGGGGGCATGATGCTTGTTTTATGGTTAAAGTGAGAATCGTGGGAGATGAGCTAAGTTCTCTTCCCACATCAGCATCCAAAGTTCTCTGATATTTCTGACCTTACCCAGTGAGCACGAAACTCTACTCACCCATTAGCACAGGCTGGCCAAATGACCCATCAACACAGACTCAGTTCTCAGAGAGCTGTGGGAACACAGCTGAACTGCACAGGGCTGGTTCTAAGGACCTGTGATCCCTAATGGAGACCATACCTGGTGACCAGACCAAGAGAGTGACAATGCCAACCCTGGGAGGTGTGGAATAGAGTGCCCTGTCCAGGAAGCTGTGTTTGTAAAAGCCCTGAAGTTCTGGGATCTGACCCCTGAGGTTCCACACAGTGTTGACTTGCAGAGACTGAGGTGCCAGCATGTCAGCTTTGTCCCCCTCTTGGTGCAAAATAACCAAGGAGGCAGGTTGTGCTGAAAGACATGGGCGCTCAGCCCCCTTTTCTTCATGTTCCAATCCCTATCTCACCTTGCCACAAACCATACTGTTCCCTTGAAAGCCCCTGGTTTCTGACCTATTCCTCAATATCATGGGGGAGCAAAGTGTGCCCAGGAGGGTCAGGACAGGAAGAAAAGGCTCCAAGAGTCAGGATCACCTCCACCCCAAGCACTTTGCACTTAGGTTTAGACAATGTCTCCTCCTAGTTTCAGTTCTTCCTTTGCTTTGGCAATGTAGCATTTTTCTTAAACCAGTGTTACCCACCATTTGTAGAAGTTTGTACCTCTTTATTACACAGTGTATAGGTTTTTGTTCATGTGCCTCTCAGCATGTCCCCAGGAAGTCCGTGGTCTACAACTGATGTGAGCCTATTTCCCAGAACCTTCTCAAGATATGATAGCAAGTCTGTTTATTGTAAATTTACCTGTGTATGCAGCAACACTACTTCCTGTGGCTGCAACAGCCATTTCCTGTCTCACCTCCTCCATCTATTGTCTCAGCCTTCACATACAGTGTGGTTTCCACGCAGGACAGAGTTAGAACTGGGGCCCATGTCTCCTCCCTACACATGGGATGTGCTCTGGATGGCTGGAAGGCCAGACTGGGATGAAGAGGAGTCTCTCCACGGACACCTTGCGGAACTGTGCTCAGGCCCCTCTGTAGACCCTCCTCAGGCTGGTGCTGACCCAAGGGTGACAGAAGAGTTATTCTCTGAGTCTACAGACCTACACACGGCCTTATTCAGACAGACCCAACAATGACCATTTCTGACTTCCTCAGGAGTAGGCAAGATGACCACTTAGTCGAAGCAGGTGCCTCTGGCCTAACCTGCCATGCAGGAATCTGACGACTGAGTTCTGAAAACCTAAACTGCTGACAGTTTTAGTTTTAGATTTACTGCCTATTTGGAAGTAATAATAACCTACATTCTTTTTATTTTATTTTAAGTTTCAGGATACATGTACAGGACATGCAGGTTTGTCACATAGGTAAATGTGTGCCATGGTGGTTTGCTGCACCTATCAACCCATCACCTAGGTATTAAGCCCAGCATGCATTAGCTATTTATCCTGGTGTTCTCTCTCCCCCTGCCCAACCAACAGGCCCCAGTGTGTGTTGTTCTCCTCCTTGTGTCCATGTGTTCTCATTGTTCAGCTCCCATTTATAAATGAGAACATGCGGTGTTTAGTTTTCTGTTCCTGTGTTAGTTTGATGATGATAATGGCCTCCAGCTCCATCCATGTTCCTGCAAAGGACATGAACTTGTTCCTTGTTATGGCTGCATGGTATTCCGTGGTGTATATGTGCCACATTTTCTTTATCCAGTCTATTACTGATGGGCATTTGGGTTGGTTCCAAGTCTTTGCTATTGTAAATAGTGCTGCAATAAGCATATGTGTGCCTGTGTCTTTATGGTAGAATGATTTATATGCCTCTGGGTATGTACTAAGTAATGATTTCTGGATTGAACGGAAGTTCTGCTTCTAGAAAGTATCTGAATTTTGGTTTGTGTGAATTTACAATCTACATGCAATACTAACTAAATCAGATAGCTTTTACAGTTTCACATGTGTACATAGGTTCTCTCCCAGTCCCTTCCATACCCATTAGTTATTGAACTTTCTAAACTGGCATTGAAACAATGTCTCTGGCATACAACAATGTTTTGTTGCACCAATTTTATAAAGTTTTGCAGTGCAATAAGTGTTATTTTTCTGAAGCAAACCAAAGGTAAATTTCTCAAGGTTCTTGCTGCCTTGTTTAGCAGCATTTTATTAAGGATCTTTTATACATTTGTAATAGAAAAAAATAAACCAGATTGCAAATCCTTTTTAAAAATCTTAAACCATGTACCAAGTTTTTGATCCAAATTGTGTAGGATAAGTTAAACTTAAATTGCATTCTATTAACCAATAGGAGTGTATTTCTGTAAGCAAAGTTATGTTGAAATGAAGTTTTAACAAGCAAAAAAAATTCCTCTGCACAGACCTATTTACACTGTGAAAAAGATAGGGTACTTTTGTGTGTGTAAAGGATATGTAATAAATTCTATTTACTCAATTTTTCATGTGTGATTCTGCTAGGGAAAATGATTTTTCTGTGTAAAGAGTATGTAACAGAATTCACTTACTTAATAATTTTTTGTGTTTACTCTGCTGGGCTCTGTAAATCACATGTCCACAAGATAGTCATGAATCTCTGACCTCAAGCAAACTCTCAGTCTAATGGAAAGAATGTTTGGAATTAATACAAGACCTGTCCCCAGTGATTCTTTATTGGAGCTCATGAGCCATCATGGGGACCCAGGGACTGGCCCACAAGGAGCTGGAGACCAGCCTAAGAGAAAATAATAAATCCTTAGCTGGGGCACAAGGAACACCTTAATACCATTCATTGCACAAATAAAGGAGAGGAGAAAATGGGCTTCAGGTGTGGACTAGAACAGACTGAATTTAGATTTTGGGCAAGGTTGCTAAAGGTGAGCACAGTTGGTAAATGTGTCCCATCAGCTGCTCATGTGAGGTATTTGGAGTGAAATCTGCCAGTCAAGTCGCTGAAAGATTACTGGATGTTTGGAAAATAACTGTTTCTTCAGCATGTCTTTGCATTATTCTTTCTATTATTTAATCATTTAAATAATTTTATTGTCCTTTTCGCATCCCATTTGATCTTCATGAAATGACACAGTGCAAAACTGGGCAAATGCTAAACACATGAGCAAAAATGGAGAAATGCCACAGGAAGATCTGAAAACTGAATTCACAGAGGCCTACACACATCCTTAAAATCTTACCGTCAGGTGAGGCTGTACTGCACGATTTTCCCATTCGACAGCTCACTACTCAACCCTCCACCGTATATATCAAGACTGGCTGGGAGGGATAATGCCTTTGTGAGGTCTCCTTGGGGAGAGGGTGGGAGAGATAGCTGTACTGTCTCTGCTGCCTGGAGATTCAACCCTGACCTGCTCATGTGCATGCACTTTCTCAAGCCCGTTTCTCTAGCCTGTTTCTCTCTCCCTCATACTCATATCACCTCCCATGTCCATGCTTCAGGTGTTAGTAAATAGTTTCATGTGTGCTAAACCACAGGTTTTACAGAGTCTTAATTAATAAAACCCTAAATCCTAAGAGTTTGAAATGTAAGCACTGAAGAAGATTCCTGGAGGAGATACTTCTGAGAGTGAAGGGGGCAGATTAAAACATTTGCTCTCAAAAACCACATGGAAGTTTTTATGTGGTCCCGATCTTGCCGATAACCTACTGTGAGACCAAAAGTCAGAATTCCAAACTAGTAAAATGGGAAGGTACATTAGCTCTCCTCACATCACTCTCCTGCCTGAACTTTAACCTCTGTTTTACTCATGGTTGAAATCGTCAAGCTTTATGGCTAAAGTCATCAAGCTTTCTAAGTTCCCTTTTCAAACACTAGTCTTCTCTTGCTGTCATTACCCACTTTCATCTTCGGATATCTTATTTAGATTTCCCTTCATGGTGAAGAAATTTCTGAAACATGTACCCATTTGTCTGTTTTCTGCTTTGCATATCAACTGATAGCAAATTTCTTCAGATCTGTATAACTGCCAAGCAGCTTTTTTCTGAAGCTTTTATTTAGTTCATTCACTATTTTCTATATAATGTATAATAATATATAATTATTTTACAAACTCCCTTCATATTCTTTGCTACACTCCACTGAACACTCCAAATTGCCAATATTTCCTATAGTCTAGTCCCTGGAATTGATCTATGTTTCTGGTAAACTTACAGAGAGTTGGGAATATTATTTCCTGTTGGATCCAGGGCTTCTGTTAAGAAAGCGTGAGTTAAAGGGGCTTTTTTTGGTGAAAGGTTTTTTGTGCCATTGGTTCTTATTGATTTTGGCTCAACTAAAACCTCCAGGTTATTTTCCATGGAAATTATCTTATTTAGAATGCCTCCAGTCTATTCTTCTAAGATTTATTGTTGGAAAAACTATCACTTAAGAATTTTCAAAATAATTGTCCAGCTGGTTTTAGTGCAAGGGTTTAGCTTGTCAATCTTGTTTTGTGTTATTGGCCTTAGTATACCTCATTGCAAATATTATTTAGAATGGATTTTTTAAGAACGTACTGGCTTCATAACTAACCGTATGGCTTCAATGCATCCTGTGATGCTCAGTTTTTGAATATTTTAAAAGTAGATTTTAATATCTATTTAGACGATATCATAGGGATGTTAGAGGACATGCTGAAACAATAGAGATAAGAGAACTTTGATGATGATAAATTGCTTCATAGAGAGAATTCAGAAAAGGATAAAGATGATGATGACACTGTTGATAATTATCATCGTCACATCTGCAACATGGCAATTTGTGGATTCCAAACCCCAGAGAAGCAATTTAAATTCAAAAAAATTGTAACATACAGTTTTTTTTTCTTTTCCTTTTTTTTTTTTTTTTTTTTTTTTGAGACGGAGTCTCACTCTGTCGCGCAGGCTGGAGTGCCGTGGCACAATCTCGGCTCACTGCAAGCTCCGCCTCCTGGGTTCATGCCATTCTCCTGCCTCAGCCTCCCGAGTAGCTGGGACTACAGGCGCCTGCCACCACGCCCGGCTAATTTTTTTGTATTTTTAGTAGAGACGGGGTTTCACCGTGTTAGCCAGGATGGTCTCCATCTCCTGACCTCGTGATCCGCCCGCCTTGGCCTCCCAAAGTGCTGGTATTACAGGCTTGAGCCACTGCACCCGGCCCACATACAGATATTTTTAGGGAAAAGAGAAGACCCCCTGTTCAAGGATTAGGACATTGTGGAATCCATCCAGGGGCTTTCTCGTGAGAACCCCCACCTGTTAGCCTATAACCAGAAACAGCCCCTGAGATAATTGTCTAGAATGTCCCATTCAACTTTCATTGTCTCTTCTGTGCTTTTATTCATGATGTTGGTGCCTTGTCTCCCACACCCAAAGGCCCAGAGTTCACAAGCTCTCTTTAGGTATCTTGGTTCCCAAAGGGAAAGGGGATGGAGGCAGAGTTGGTGTCATCTCAGTCACCTGAGGCAGCTTTTCCATAAATGAGGTGGCTCTGGAAGGAGGAGGGAGCCTGGCCCTGAGGGTCTGAGGCTTCAGTCAGAAAACCTGGATGTAGAGGGTGTGATGGGAAATGGATGGACACTGGGCTGTAACAGAGCTGGCCCAGGTGACCATGTGTCCAGGAATGGGTCTTGGCTAGACTGTGGGGCAGCCCAGGGAGGAGGGTCCATGCTCCAGTCCAGCACCTCTTACCTTACACCGCCTGCCTTTGTCAATGAGGATAAACTCACAAAGGAAACTGAGGCCATGGAGTCCGACATAAAAAGGGACCTCCAGAGCATGTTGCTTGCTGTGGCAGTCAGCACAACAGCAGCCTTGCTTTCTCACAAACAGGAAACTGTCGATCCCTCCCTCACTGCCCTTCCCATTTGATCTCATTTCAGCTCAGCTGCACAGTTCATCATGGTGCCCATTCCATGTGTACAGTGCTGAGAACACTGTTGAGAAGAGACAAGCTCAGTGTCGTTGGAGGGATAAGACGATGCACAGGTCATAAATAATGGATAAAATAAGGCAGTCTTGCAACTAAGGACCCAAAATAAATGTGACAGAATCAAGGGCTGAGGGAGAGTAGTAGGAGGAATCCAGGCAGCGGGATCCATATTGGGGGAGTGGGGAGGCGCGTAGGTAGGCGGTACCCTGGGAATCTCACACTGATGCTCCCTTCTCACCTCCCCTTTCCTTTACCAAGGAAGCCTGAAGGCCACTCTTCCCTGACCTTTAACAAGGAAGACTAAAGGTAAAAAGCTGCAGTTACAACTCCTAAGAGGTCAAAGTCAGTGACGTTGGTAAATAGACCAATGACCCTACTCCATTCCATGCCTTCTCTAATCTAGTCACACCCTCTATTTCCCCAAAATAGTTATGTGGATAAATTACCTTCATTTCTTTTGCTACTTCGTAAACTTCTCCCTAAAATTTGAAATGAGGTAGAGGAAATTTGTGTTTCATTTGAAATGAGACGAGGATAGTTCACAACGTCTATAATGAATAAGTTTATAGAATTTCAGGCATCAAGGAAATTAATGGCACTATTGTTCCCATCAGAAGAAATACTTTCATGCTGTATCCCAAACTGTGTCCATTAAATATTTAATTCCTTTAAATTTTTCCATAAATATAGTCCTATTGTAAGCAAGACTAATATTTTCAGAAACATACCAGGTATTGTATATCCATACTCAACAACTAATTTATTTTATAAACTTTTCTTTTTCTTTTGTCAAGTTGTTACTATCATGCAAATGTGTCCCTTTTAAGCTGAGGCACTCATTCTAACACCCCTGGCTCCTTTCACAGTATGCCTGGAATTCCAACACTAACATTGCCCTGGGAGTTAGTGCCCTAAAAGAGAATCCAAATTATAACACTGTTTTTGAGGCTCAGCCTCTGCCCCGGGTACGTCAGCACAAAAACCTGAAATTATTGCTCTTACCTGAGACCTGATATTGGGAAAAGGGAAAAAGCTTAACATCTATATAGATTCTAAATATGCAGTTCTCAGGTTCATGCTCATGCCAAAATTTGGAAAGAAACAGGACTACTAACTGATAAGCATTTCTCCATAAAGCATGGGTCTGAAATTCTTCAACTACTGGAAGCAATATACTTGCCGGAGGCCATAGCTGAAAGGAATTAGCCAGCTTGCTTTAGGCAGACAGTAAGGGAAAGGTCCCCAGAGAACCTCCAACCTGCCCCACAAGTGCTTACATCAGATGTTTTGTACATTTGAGGAAACTTGCACAGCGGGCTTGCCTAAACACACCTGCAGTGGAAAATCCCATTCATTAATACACATGCAGTAAGGGAAATAAATCAATTTGGAGTGACTCAGTCTAAGGGCCCACATGTGCACTGGAAGGATGGGATGGAGCTGCCAGGAATTTGCACCTTAAGCCTGAGTATTCAACTGTGAAGGGCGCAGTGGCAACCTGCTTTCAGGACCACTCTCTTTGTTGGGAGTTTTCCTTTTGCTTAATAAATTCTACTCCAGCCACTCTCTGGTATCTGTGTGCCTAATTCTTCCTGGATGTGAGACAAGGACCAAGACCTAGCTGAGCTAAGGAGCAAAAATCCTGCATCATAGTTATAATCCATTGTAGGAGGCATCAAAAGGACTTAACCCCTATAGCATAAGGAAACAAAAAGGCAGATAGGGAAGCCAAAGCAGCAGTTCAGGGTGCAATCTCAACAAATCCTAGCACTGCTTCCTTTCTATGATTCCTCAATAGAACCTGAATACACATCACAGGAAAAACAGTTAATAAAGGAGCAAAGGGGACAAAAACAAGGATCCTGTAGTATATGGGATCAAAAGTGTATCTCTCTCAAACAGCCCAATGGAGAATTATAAAAATCTTCATGACTTTTTCCATATGGGAAGAGATGCCACTCTGGTCTGGTAAACAGATTCTTCACTGGGCCTAACTTAGCTTCAGTGGTTAAGCAGATCTGACAAACCTGTTCACTGTGTGCATTCAACAACCTAGGAAACAAAATGCCTCCTCTAATAGGACCAGTCCAGAGAAGGAGAACTTACCCAGGGGAAGACTGGCAACTGGACTTTACCCACATGCCAGGTTGTAAAGGATACAAGTTTTTGTTAGTATGAATAGACACTTTTACTAGCTGTGTTGAAGCTTACCCTACCAGAACAGAGAAGGCTAATGAGGTTATAAAGTTTCTCTTCAAGGAAATATTCCCCCAGTTTGGGTTACCCCAAAGCCTCCAAAGTGATCACGCCTTCTTTTGTCTCCCAAATAACTCAAGGGTTATTTATAACTCCCAAATAACTCTCATATAACTAAGGCTCTTGGAATCAAATACTATTTACATTCAGCATGGAGGCCTTAATCCTCCAAGAAAGTAGAAAAGGCTAATCAAACTCTAAAATGGGCATTAGCTAAGCTACATCAGGAAACAACAGAAACTTGGATCAGCTTACTGCCCGTATCCCTCTTAAGAATGTGTAATTCCCCAAGAGCAAAAATTAATATGAGCCCATATGAAATGTTATATGGGAGGCCATTTTAAACTAATGATCTAATGATTGATCCAGAAGCAGCCAGTTTAGTAAAATACTTAGTTAGCCTGGGACAAGTTCAGCAGGCTTTACAAAAGTTTGGAACTCAAAGGTTCCCTGTACCAGGAACTAACCAGCAAACCAAGGTCAGGCCAGCAGATAAGGTACTTGTTAAAACATGGAAGGAAGGGTCACCTGCTCAACAATTACAAGCCAAATGGAAAGGACTGTTTTCAGTTGTGTTGGCCACGCCTTCCATGGTCAAAGCACTGGGATTAGATTGTTGGATACATCTTTCCAGGGTTAAGTCTGCAATATCTGAAGCTCTGGACCTGGAACTGGAGGCTCCCTGCAGCCACTATACCTGTGAACCTGTGGAAGACCTGAAGTACCTGTTTAAAAGAAAGCCAAAAGATAAGTAAATACCTACCAATTTTCCCTGGTGTAAAATGTTAATTGATTTTTGCTCCCTCACTTACAGATACTTGTGCAAGGGTTTCAGTCAGTTTTGGAACAAAATCCAAAATCAAGCCGAAAATACTCAACTGTCACAACTGGATCAAGCTAGCTGCACCTTTTACGACCAAGTACAAGGTTCATTGCAACCCACGGACACCGACCTAACTACCTAGGGATAAAGAGCTAGGATTCTCAATAGGCAGGGACAATGCCCATGACCAGCAGGAAGCAGCTACAGAAAACTGATCTTCAGCCCCTCTGCCTCCCATAAAGATTTATGGGGATCATGTCTCTCAGCAGGAAATGAGACAGGAGAATACGGAATTAAGGTAACCAAGGGTTAAGGCATAAGCAAAAAAACAGCAGGTGCTGACAGTTCTAGGCAAGATTAGGCAGCATAAAGGCCACATCCTTGCTCCTGTGATAACAGGATTTAAGTTCCTACTTTATCCTCTGACTGGTCACAGGCCAATCCTTCACAAGGTGTAACCATTTGGAGACCTCTAAAGGGCACCCAGGTGGGTGTTGTGGTATGCGGCCTGTAATCCCAGCTACTCAGGAGGCTGAGGCAGGAGCATCACTTGAACTTGGGAGGCAGAGGTTGCAGGGAGCCAAGATTGCACCACTGCACTCCAGCCTTGGCGATAGAGCAAGACTCAGTCATAAATAAATAAATGGCACCTAGAGGTGTTGCCAAGTTATTTTGGCTATATAAAAACCTGGGGAGCATTGTAACGAGGAGATTCTTGAGCTGGTTGCTGGAGCTCACTCCCACCCTGTAAACTGTCTTCAACAAATCTGTGCTTTCATTACTTCCTTGCTTTGTCTTTCATTGCTTCATTCTTTTGTTACTTTGTGCATTTTGTTCAATTCTTTGTTCAACACTTCAAGAACCTGGACAACTCTGTCAGTAACAATAGGATTGAACAAAGTAGTATGTATATTGCAAATAATGTTGCACAAACAAGTTACAAATAAGAATAGAACTTACTGCTTTTTAAAAGGATGTGGATAGACAGATGCAGAAATCAACATAAGTATGTGGATTTGCATAGGTAAATACGCACGCGTAGCTTTCCCAGCTCTGTCTGCTAAGGCGAGCTTAGAAAAAGTGACACCTTCTAGCAATGAGCACATCAAGTGCCCAAATCTTTGTTTATTACCCAATAACCAGAACCAAGAGTCCTTGGAAAAAGGGTAGATTCCAGAGAATGTTTCTCATGTATAGATTTGGCAAAACTCCTGAAGTTTGACAGCCTACTTTCTTGGCAAAAGTATAGGGAAGACAGAAACTGTCAGACACTGCTGAAGGGAAAGCAAAAGAGTTCAGCCCTATGGGGGTAAATAAAGAAGGATTTACCCTTTGACACACATTATCAAATTTAAGAATGTGCCCAAAAATACACTGGCAAAACTATAGAAAGAACTATGCAAAAGTCTTCTTGGAAGAGTGCTATTTAAAAAAGCAAAGACAAAAACTGATCCAAATTACCATGAATAAGAGACTGATAGGATGAACTTAGATACATCCAGGCAATGAAGTACTTCTTCGTTGTAAAAAGTAGTGAAGACTATCTCTATACAGAGTTGTAAAATCATCTCCAGGATATATTTCTAAGTATTTTATTCAATTACAAGTTGAATAAAATAATGTAAGGGATACTATCATTTGTCTAGTAAGGGGCACAAGATACACTTTTGCATATATATTTATTATATTTATATGTTATATATCTTCATATAGATACATAAATGTAAGGATGACAATAGAAAGATAAATACTTTGAAAACAAGCAAGGAAAGAAAGAAGGAAGGGAAAGAAGAAAAAGAGAAAAAGAGAGGTGGAAGAAAGGAGGAAATAAGAAAGCAAGAAAGAGTAACAAAGAAGAAAAATGGTTACCTGTGTACAGAGGGAGGGAATGAGGGAGCAGAAATGAGAACAGAAGCTGGACTTCTTTGAATTGACTGTTATGAAGATTTGATTTTAGAATGATAAAAATATTTGAGTTGAAGTGTGACTCTACCACACTCACTCTTAACCATGCACTCTACAGCCTGTCCTTGGTTACTCTGAAGCCATGATTGTAAATTTTCATTGACATCATGTGATAAATAGGTCAGGGGAGGGCAAGGGAAATGATCCACACTTTTCTCAGAAGGTGAGCTGGGAGCGAGCCTTGGATTGGAGAGTCCATGGGGAGGGCTCTGCATTTCTCTGTGGACTTTTCCCTCTATCCCATACTGAAAAGCCAAAGATGAGAGAGAGACAGAAAAAATCTTTTTTTTTTTTTTTTTGAGATGGAGTCTCACATTGGCACCTGGGCTGGAGTGCAGTGGCATGATCTCGGCTCACTGCAACCTCCCACTCCCAGGTTCAAGTGATTCTCCTGCTTCAACCTCCCAAGTAGCTGGGATTACAGGCACCTGCCATGGTGTCCAGCTAATTTTTTTGTATTTTTAGTAGAGACGGGGTTTCACTATGTTGGCCAGGCTGGTCTCAAACTCCTGACCTCGTGATCCACTCGCCTCAGCCTCCCAAAGTGGTGGGATTACAGGCATGAGCCAATGCGCCTGGCCTAGAAAAATCATTTTAAAACTTTCCTAAGTGGGAGACAATTAGATCATCATAGCAGGTGGGAGGCAGGACCAGATTGCAGTTCTGGACAGAGCAGCTTGTGGAAGCTCACATTGTGAATTTTAGCTGCAGATCAACTGCAAGAACAAACCAGCAACCCTGAGAGGACCCTCCAAAGGAAGCAGACTGCTCCTGCAGGACCTGGGAGATACCCCAAATACTGTGAGTGCCCCAACTGCAGAAGTGGGAAAGGGAGACCCTCCTCTCCCAAACACACAATAAAAAAAAAGTCTGAGACCAGACAGATTTACAGCAGAATTCTACCACACATTCAAAGAAGAATTGGTACCAATCCTTTTGACACTGTTCCACAAGATAGAGGAAGAAGGAACCCTCCCTAATTCATTTTGTGAAGCCAGCATCACAGTAATACCAAAACCAGGAAAGGACATAATCAAAAAAGAAAACTATAGACTGATATCCTTGATGAACATTGATGCTAAAATCCTTAACAAAATACTAGCTAACTGAATCCAACATATCAAAAAGATATGATCGAGGAGGTTTCATACCAGGGATGCAGGGATGGTTTAACATATGCAAGTCAATAAATGAGTTATACCACATAAACAGAATTAAAAACAAAAATCACATGATCATCTCAATAGATGTGGAAAAAGCATTTGACAAAATCCAGCATCCTTTTATGATTAAAACTCTCAGCAAAGTCAGCATAAAAAGGCCATACCTTAATGTAATAAAAGCCATCTGTGACAAACCCATAGCCAACATAATACTGAATAGGGAAAAGCTGAAAGCATTCTCCCTGAGAACTAGAACCAGACAAAGATGCCCACTCTCACCGCTCCTCTTCAACATAGTACTAGAAGTCCTAGCCAGAGCAATCAGACAAGAGAAAGAAATAAAGGGCACCCAATCGGTAAAGAGAAAGTCAAATTGTCACTGTTTGCTGATGATGTGATTGTTTACCTTGAATACCCTAAGGACTCCTCCAGAAATCTCCTAGAACTGATAAAAGAATTCAGCAAAGATTCTGGATATAAAATTAATGTACACAAATCAGTAGCTCTTCTATACACCAACAGCAACCAAGCAGAGAATCAAATCAAGAACTCAATCTTTTTTACAATAGCTGCAAAAAATAAATAAAATAAAATAAAATAAAATACTTAGGAATATACCTAACCAAGGAGCTGAAACACCTCTACAAGGAAGACTGCAAAACACTTCTGAAAGAAATCATAGACGACACTAATGGAAACACATCCCATGCTCATGGATGGGTAGAATCACTACTGTGAAAATGACCATACTGCCAAAAGCCATCTACAAAGTCAGTGCAATCCCCATCAAAATACCACCATCATTCTTCACAGGGTTAGAAAAAACAATTCTAAACTTCATAAGGAACCAAAAAGGAGCCCACATAGCCAAAGCATGACTAAGCAAAAAGAACAAAGCTGAATGCATCACGCTACCTAATTTCAAACCATAAAACAGTGTGATACTGTTTGATAGGCACATAGACCAATGGAACAGAATAGAGAATCCAGAAATAAACCCAAATACTTATAGTCAACTGATCTTTGACAAAGCAAACAAAAACATAAAGTGGGGGAAAGGACACCTTCTTCAACAAATGTTGCTGGGGTAATTGGCAGCCACGTGTAGGAGAATGAAACTGGATCCTCATCTCTCACCTTATAGAAAAATCAACTCAAGATGGAGTAAGAACTTAAGCCTAAGACCTGAAACTACAAAAATTCTAGAAGATAACATTGGAAAAGCCCTTCTAGACATTGGCTTAGGCAAGGATTTCATGACCAAAAGCAAATGCAATAAAAACAAAGATAAATAACTGGGAGCTAATTAAACTAAAGAGCGTTTACATGGCAAAAGGAACAGTAAGCAGAGTAAATAGACAACCCACAGAGTGGGAGAAAATCTACACAACTGACAAAGGACTAATATTAAGAATTTACAACAAACTCAAACAAATCAGTAAGAAAAAAAAATCCCATCTAAAAGTGGGCTAAGGACATGAACAGACAATTCTCAAAAGAAGATATACAAATGGCCAATGAACATATGAAAAAATTCTCAACATCAGTAATGATCAGGGAAATGCAAATCAAAACCACTATGCAATACCACCTTACTCCTGCAAGAATGGCCATAATCCAACAATCAAAAAACAGTAGATGTTGGCGTGGATGCAGTGAACGGGGAACACTCCTACACTGCTGGCGGGAATGTGAACTTAATACAGCCACCATGGAAAACAGTGTGGAGATTCCTTAAAGAAATAAAAGTAGAACTACCATTTGATCCAGGAATCTCACTACTGGATATCTACCCAGAGGAAAAGAAGTCATTATTCAAAAAAGATACTTGCACATGCGTGTTTATAGTAGCACAATTCACAGTAGCAAAATCATGGAACCAATCCAAATGCCCATTAATCAAAGAGTGGAAAAAGAAACTGTAGTGTGTGTGTGTGTGTGTGTGTGTGTGTGCATGTGTGTGTGTATGATGGAATACTGCGAAGCCATAAAAAGAATGAATTAACACCATTTTCAGTAACCTGGATGAGATTCGAAACCATTATTCTAAGCCAAGTAATTCAGGGATGGAAAATCAAATATCGTATGTTCTCCCTGATATGTGGGAGCTAAGCTATGAGGACACAAAGGCATAAGAATGATACAATAGACTTTGGGGACTTGGGGGGGAAAGGTGGGAGGGGGGCAAGGGATAAAATACTACAAATATGGTGCAGGATACACTACTCAGGTGATGGGTGTACCAAAATCTCACAAATCACCACAAAAGAACTTACTCATGTAACCAAATACCACCTGCACCCCAATAACTTATGGAAAAAAAGTCACATTTAAAAAAATGAACTTCCCTAAGTTGTTCTTGGAAGATCCAGACAACCTCCAGCTAAGAGGAGGGCTGAGAAGTGAAACAAGCATGTGCTTCAGACTTGAGCTGACCTAACTGTAGCCAGACCCACCATTTCTGGAAGATTCCATAAGCTTCTTGAGACTTAGTTCCCTCTGCTATGAAAAGGGTCAATAAAACCAGTTGTGCAGGGTTGTCATGTGGTTTTCACGGAATTATTTCTAAAAGTCTCACACATTGCCTAGAGCACAGCAGCCACTCAAGATGCCACGGGATATATAAGAAAAACACAGACTAAAAAATCCTTCTGTGTTTTACCTAGAACCACACTGCAACTTAGGGGTTCAGCTGGAATTACAAATTCTAGTCGTTTTTTAGAGCAGCTAATCTTCTCCCTAAGCTCCCTGTCCTCCACCCCATCTCTTATATTCTTAGGAGCACAGCCTTCTTCTTGGGAGGTGTTGGAATGTATCTAGACATGGAGTTAGTAGACCAAGTTCTAGTCTTTTCTTGTCAACCTAGATGACACTTGGGATGTCCCCAGTTCACTGGGGTTTGATTCTTTTTCAGTAATTAAAGGAATTAGAGTAGGTTTAGATTTGGTGTCTCTAAATTGCCTGCAAGTTCTGAAGACCTGCCCTGGGGACACTAATATCCTGTTAAAGGTAAATGACAGTTTTCAGACAACAGCATCACAACAGACACCAGATAGAAAGTGCCTATTAAGCAAAGGCCTGTCCTATGCAATATGAGCTGGAGGGACATTCTGCTTGAACTCTCAGCTTCCCCTCCCACAGCCTCTACGATCACATGCAGGCTGCCCCCCATGACCCCCACTCACACACAGCTGCCTGCTCTCCTTCCCAGCCAGCCTCACCTGCTTTTGCAGAATGGATGAGCTCACAAGTTCTCTCCAGGGCAGCGTGAACTACCATTTTTACTTCCAGCAAAACCTCTGACCCCGCTCAACTTCTGACCATGGAAGCTCCAAAGGAGTGGAGCCAATGAAGAAATATTTCATATTTAAACAAAAAAAGAATGTAGTATTTCACAATTTGATCAGTGCTTCAGTTTGGCCTGAGGTAAGTGTTTTTCTCCATGCACCTACTGGACTCCCGAGAAACCCAGTCACAGCCATTGCTTTGGATGGTAGTGTGACTCTGAAGGCCTAGTGAAATAGCCCAAATTTTGTTCAATGTTGTATTCTCTATGGTCAGCCACTGAGATACACTTCCTTCCCCTCCATTTCAGGACTGAAGCCCCGAGTCGCCCTGCTGACTTGACGGGAGTGTTGAGGGCTGACAGCTGCTGGCTGAGCCCTGCCCCCATCCCTAAGACACCACCTCATGATTGGTCTCAGCTAAAAAGTCACTTCCACCAAGGTCATCTCCCATTCCCAGGGCCACTCACACCTGATGACTTGTCAGTGTAGAGGTATAGAGGCCTGGCCTCTGGCCCCAATTTTGGGTAGCTGTGCAGGGCCATCTTAGCCCCTGGGCTCCTGGAGGGGTTGACTCACTAGGCGTTTGTTGTCATCGCAGCCTGACTTCCTCTGCTTCCTTCACTCGCCCACAGGCTCTTCCCAAAAATACTCCTAAATGAATTTCATGCCTGCACAACTTTATCTCAGCATCTGCTGAACTGTGACAGTGACATCCACAAAGCACAGTCTAATCCTCCTCACTGAGTGAAGGGAAGTTGAAGGGTGAGTGTGGGAGAGATTTGGGTGGGTACACAGAGCCAAACCATATCACATGAGTTATACCTAATCAGTTATTATTTGTATATTAGTAAATTATTATAGTTTGTATTTAGTTGCACCCATCAACTTACTAAATTCTCTTATTGTTGTTAGAGTAGTTTATCACCTCCTGGGCTGTGGTAATGGATTGCAGAGCGTGGGTGCTTGCTCTTACGACTGTGGCCTGTGAGGTCATTTTTGTTTTTGGAGTCCTGGCACACTTACAGGTAATTTCCACCTGTGCCTCAGAACCAAGTTTTCGCTCCAATTTAGAAGAGAACATTTTCAGAGGCTTGTAAAAATCTGACATTGAATTAAATTTACAGGTAATGTAGAAATAATTTACTGACTTTTTTATGATAACACATGTGGAATAAAAGGCTCATATAAGTTTATAGCTTAGGGAATTGTCATAATTTGTTTGCTATAAGCTTTTATATGTATCCATATTATAATATGTAGGTATAGATTATGCCTTCTCATACCTGTATTTGATTTTATTGTGTGAATATAGCCCAATTCATTTGGTCTCTATTGTAGATGGATATTTGCATTGCTTTCAGTTTTTTTATGAGCACACTGCTATAAATATTATAGGCATTATCTTTTGTTGAACACTTATTTCTCTTGGGTATGCACCCGAGAGTAGAACGGCTGAATATTGGCTATGTGTAACCTTCAGCTTTCATAGATACTACCAGATAATTTTTTTTTGAGACAATCTCATTCTGTTGCCCAGGCTGGAGTGCAGGGGTGCGATCTTGGCTCACCACAACCTCTGCCTCCTAGGTTCAAGTAATTCTCCTGCCTCAGCTTCCCGAGTAGCTGGGATTACAGACATGTGCCACCATGCCTGGCTAATTTTTGTATTTTTAGTAGAAGGGGGATTTCACCATGTTGGCCAGGCTGGTCTTGAACTCCTGACCTCAAATGATCCACCCACCTTGGCCTCCCAAAGTGCTGGGATTACAGGTGTAAACCACCATGCCCAGCCCAGATAATTTTCCAAAGTGGTTTTACCAATGTACATTTTCATCAAGCCTTCTATGAGAGTTCTTTTTGCCGCATATCCTCAGAAGTTTCCTTTTTTTTTTTTTCTTTTTGAGATGAGATTTCACTCTTGTGGCTCAGGCTTGAGTGCAGTGGCACAATCTTGGCTCACTGGGTTCCAGTGATTCTTCTGTCTCAGCCTCCCAAGTAACTGGAAGCCCACCCCCATGCCTGGCTAGTTTTTTGTGTTTTTATTAGAGAAAAGGTTTTATCATGTTGGCCAGGCCGGCCTCAAACTCCTGACCTCAGGTGATTCACCCACCTCTGCCTCCCAAAGTGTTGGGATTACAGGCATGAGCCACTGGGCCCAGCCCCTCAGATGTTTCTTAAAATTTTCTTTACACAGAGGTTACACATTTAGAAGTTTGTCCTAGGTATTTTATCTTTTTGTTATTTTTAAAAATGTGATGTATTAGTCCATTCTTGCACTGCTATAAAGAAATATCTGAAACTGGATAATTTATAAAGAAAAGAGGTTTAATTGGCTCATGGTTCTGTGGGCTATACTGGCTTCTCCTTCTGGGGGGCCTCAGGAAACTTACAATCATGGTGGAAAGTGAAGGGGAAGCAGGCACGTATTCACATGGCCAGCAGAAGAGAGAGAGAGTGAGAGGAGAGGTGCTACACACTTTCAAACAACCAGATCTCATGAGAACTCTATCACGAGAACAGCAAGGTGGAAGTCTTCCCCCATGATTCAGTCACCTCCCACCAGACCCCTCCTCCAACACTGGGGATTAAAATTCAACATGAGATTTCAGTGGAGACACAGAGCCAAACCATATCACATGTGTTATACCTAATCAGTTTTTATTTGTAACTTAGTAAATTACTATAGTTTGTATTTAGTTTGCACCCATCAACTTACCAAATTCTCCTATTGTTATAGTAGTTCATCAGTTTATTCTCCTGAGTTTCACAGACATGAAATCATATTATTTGCAAATAATTTTATATCTAGCTTTACAATTTTTATGCATGCAATTACTTTCTGTTTTATCGTTGTAGCATTCACTTGCTCTAGAAAACTGCAGGGGTAATAAGGAACAATGACATGTTTCCCTTTTACCTGACATTAGGTTGAAGGGTTGTCAAATTCCCGACTAAGCATGATGCTGGATTTGATGTTGAGGTAGACACAGCTATCTATTTTGTATTATAAGGAATTATTTTTAAAAATCAAATACTGGTTGAACTTTATCAACTGCCTTCTCAGCATATAAGTAGAAGATCAAATTATTTTTCTTTTTGGATATATTACCACGTGAAATTATTTATGAATATCCTAATATTAACTTATCTTTGCATTCCTACTTGCTAATGCAAGGTTGTTCTTTGAAAGAACTGTTTGCTGATATTTATGTACCATTTTAATAAATATTTATAACTGAGCCAACTCCTTGCTAATTAAGGCAGTTCATATAATTATTTGGTGGTTTTACCCTTTGCTGACCCATGTTCTCAGGACTCCACCTTCACATAAAATATTTACCAAGATATTTTTATTAGATGACACACTTCCTGAGGAACGTCTTGGTTCCAGCTCCTCAGAGTACTTATGGACACAAGAGATGGACTAAAACCCTCAAGTAACTAAGACAAATGCAGCAAGGCCAGAGCACAGAGAAGAAGAAAGATTGTAAGAAAATGAGGCAGAAGAGGTAGCTGGGGAGCAGACTTGGCCTGGATCACCTAAGTGGGTAGGGAGCTGAAAGAAGGGAAAGGAGGGGAGGGGAGGGGAGAGGAGGGGAGGGGGGAGGGGGGGAGGGGGGGGAGGGGAGGGGAGGGGAGGGGAGGGAAGAGGAGGGGAGGGGGGAGGGGGAGGAGAGGGGAGGGGAAGGAGAAAAGGAGAGGAAAGGGAAGAGAAAACCTGTGAAGGCCACAGCCCAGGAACACAGACCCAGTGAAAGAGTGAGGCAGATTTAATACGAAATGTATACAATGCTTTCCTTGCCTCACTTCTTACCACCGCAGATTTAATACGAAATGTATACAATGCTTTCCTTGCCTCACTTCTTACCACCGCAGATTTAATACGAAATGTATACAATGCTTTCCTTGCCTCGCTTCTTGCCAGCACTTCGTGGCTTAGTGGATTGCAGCTGAAAGAACTACAAGACACATACAGGTGGTCCCTGCTTTATAATAATTTGACTTGTCATTTTTTGACTTCATGACAGGCTTATCAGCGTACTGAATGTATTTTCCACATATGATATTTTTGACTTATGATGGGTTTATTGGGATGTAACTGCATCATAAGTCAGCAAGCATTGGTACTGTACTCAAGGAGTCATTAGGGACACCTGAAGACATCAGAGGACATTAAACAAGGATACTGGAGGAAACTGAAACCTCTGACTACAGTTACAGCAAACATCAAACACAATGCAATCTGTAACCACTTAACATAAAGTCTCACAGTGAAGGCCTAGTTCCCTCAGTTCCCATTACCCAATGTATCACATCAGGCTTTCTACAAGGATTACAGGGCACACTAAAAGGAAAGAAAAATACAGGCTAAAGAGACAAAGCAAGCAACAGAACCAGACTTAGATATGACACAGGTTTTTGAATTTTCAGATGCAGAATTTAAAATAATTTCATTAACATGTTAAAGCTTGTCATTAAAAAGGTACACAACATTCAAGAAAAGATGGGTAATGTCAGCAGAGAGATGGAAACTTTAAGAAAGAATCAAAAGGAAGTGTTAGCAATCAAAAACACTGTTTTTTTTAATTGTACTTTAAGTTTTAGGGTACATGTGCACAATGTGCAGGTTTGTTACATATATATACATGTGCCATGTTGGTGTGCTGCACCCATTAACTCGTCATTTAACATTAGGTATCTCCTAATGCTATCCCTCCCCACTCCCCCCACCCCACAACAGGCCCCGGTGTGTGATGTTCCCCTTCCTGTGTCCATGTGTTCTCATTGTTCAATTCCCACCTATGAGTGGGAACATGCGGTGTTTGGAAACCATCATTCTCAGCAAACTATCGCAAGGATGAAAAACCAAAAACACTGTTAAAGAAATAAAGAATGCCTTTGAAGAATGCCATCAATAGCCTGGACTCAGCCAGGGAAAGAATCAGTGAGCATGGCATATGTCAATAGAAACTTACCAAACTGAAATATAAACCAAAAAATGAAAGAAAAAGACAGACCAGAATATCTAAGAACTGTGTGATAGTTTCAAAATGTATAACATGTATAAATGAAATACCAAAAGAAGGAGGAGGAGGAGGAGGAGGAGAAACAAATATTTAAAGCAATAATGCCAAGAACTTTATAAAATTAATGACAGGCACCAAACCACAGATTTAGGAAGCTCAGAGAACACCAAGCAGGATAAATACCAAAAAATATACACACAGGCATATAATATTCAAACTGTACAAAAGCAAAGACAAAGAGAAAATCTTGAAAGAAGCCAGAGGAAATAAAATGCCTTAGCTATGGAGGAAGGAGAAGAATGACAGTGGATTGCTTATCAGAAACCGTGCCAACAAGAAGACAGTGGAGGGAAATATTTAAAGTGTTGAAAGAAAAAAAAACACCAACCTAGAATTTTACATCCAGTGAAATTACCCTTCAAGAGTAAAGAAGAAATAAAGACTTTCTCAAAACAAACAAAAACTGAAGGAAATACTTCACCAACCAATGGGCCCTGAAAAAAAATTACAAGAAGTTCTTCAGAGAGAAGAAAACTGATATGGGTCAGAAGCTTAGATCTCCATTAAGAAATAAAAAGTGTTGGAGTAGGAATCAGTAAAAGTATAACAAAAATTTTTTTTCTTGTTCATAGTTGATCTAATAGATAATGGTGCATTCAAAATATTAATAGTAACTATGCATTGTGCAATCATAGCATGCAGATAAATGAAATGAGTGACAGAACTGTGACAATAAATAAGAGAGAGGAATTAGGAATATTCCTGTTATAAGATACCTGCAGTACTCGTGAAGTGATATAATGTTATTTGAAAGTAGGCTTAGGTAATTTGAACAGGTATATTGCAGACTCTAGGGCAACCAGTAAAAACATTTGTTTAAAAAGAAGCATAATTGGTATGCTAATAGACATTATAGGAATGGGCTGGAGGAGAAAGAAGTAACAAGTACCTTACAGGCCTTGGTAAGACACATCCACTATGAGTGTTAGGAGAAAAAAAACATAAATACTCAAGGTCCTGCACTAACAGTAAAACTTTTAGGTTCCCAGTGGACTTTGTCATGCCAGAAGAACTCCTTCAGAATAAAGGATGTGTGCCATCCCACCATGAGGAAGGAGGCACAATGCTTGAGATCTCTTTGGGTTTTGGAGGAAGCAGAGTCCACAGCTGGATATGCTGCTCTGAGCCACGTACCAAGTGACAAAGAGGCTCCCAGCTTTCAGGGGGCCCCGGGAAGGAAAGGGTCCTGAAGCAAACTGAAGATGTAGTACAAGAAGCCCCATGACCTGATAGAGGTGGAACATCTGGCTGTGGTCTATCAAGTGACCGTGTGGCAGGAACTGCCCATCATGATGCCGGCCCAGGAGTAGTCCATCACTAGATAGAAGCACGTCCAGGATTTGGCATTAGCAGGAGCAGGGGACGCAAGCACAATCATGAGCAGGCAGCCAAATCTCATGTCATCCATCACTCTTGTAGCAGTGCTTCTGCCTCAGTCACACCTAAGACCATATGGGAAATCTCCTATTAAGGAGGGAATGTCCCAAGGCTGGTACATGTATTTGTTGGCTCAATATGTGATGCAACTTAAAAATGGACAACCGCTGGCTGTGCGTGGTGGCTCACACCTGTAATCCCAGCACTTTGGGAGGCCGAGGCAGGCAGATCATGAGGTCAGGAGATCGAGACCTCCCTGGCTAACACAGTGAAACCCCGTCTCTACTAAAAATACAAAAACAAAATTAGCCGGGCGTGGTGGCAGGTGCCTTTAGTCCCACCTACTCGGGAGGCTGAGTCAGGAGAATGGCGTGAACCCGGGAGGCAGAGCTTGCAGTGAGCCGAGATCACGCCACTGCACTCCAGCCTGGGTGACAGAGTGAGACTCCATCTCAAAAAAAAAAAAGGACAGTGGCTGCACTACAGTCCTATTCAAAGGCCTGGGTGGGGCAGGAAAATCCTCTCAATGATCAATGTTTTGAATGATTTACATTTTGTATGAAAAGAGTAGTGTGCCAGTGTTAGAAGAGACACAGACCCATGGCTGTCAAGGGGCCTGGACAGAGAAAGAATGGAGAATTGAGGACAAGGACGTCTGGTGTGGAAGCATGGGGACCAATACATGGGTAGGCATGGAAAGTGTGAAGATCTCATTTTACTCCTACCAGAGAATGTTCACCTTGGAAGAGACACTAGAATAATCACAAATACAAAATGAATCAGCCAGCTAACCAGAGCAGACAGGAGCCCTGTCGATGCTGGCACAATGGGCAAGTGCATGGAATAGCCATGGTGACAGGTGGAAGCTCTGCACAGGCCCAATGACATGGACTTTTCACTTACCAGGCCTCCTCCAGCTGCTGCCACCGTCTGCCCCAAATGCAAATCCTGAGAGGAATGTCCTGGGGTTCAGGATCAATTTCAGGGGCTTAGAATATATACTTTTTATCAAGGCTTCGTTAGCACAGCAGGCTGGAAACAGAAAAGGCCATGAAAAAGAGGCACTGAAACCCTGTGACACCCTGAGATTGCATGTAGATATCCTGCCCCTTCAACAGAGACCTCCTCACTTGCACTCTCTGTCTTTCCTTCCACCAATCCAAACAGTCATAGCCTTCACGCTGAGGTCCCTCACAGAACCTTTCTAGGCTTTCTTCCTGATGTGTAAACATAATAGCTCCTCTATTGCCTCTAAAAAAGGGTCCAGTGGATGTCTGTCATATTCCTGAGATGCAGAAAAGATATACAAATGGAGCCACGTGCAGGACCATTCTCTGGGTGGCCTTGGATCAACCCAGTTCCCCTCACCCCTTTCTCACTTGTAGTTCTCAAGAATAACTGAAGAATGTGCTGGAAATGCAATGTTTTGAGATAAGGGGGAGCTGGCAAGGACTGCTCAGACTCTGTTCCAGAGTGTCGCTAGAATCAGAATGTCCTTCAATGCTTTATTCCAGTGATTCAGGTTACCCCAGAATATAAAACCAGGGCAGGTTGCTTTTGGTGGTCCCTCAGCTGCAGTGCAAGTGGGAAAAAGACATTCAAGACTTCATCCACCCCAGGCAGCTTTCCTGAATCTTGGGGAACCAGCTTGCAATGAATCCTAGGCTTCCATTGTCCCTTCTGCCCATTTGTAAGTAATAAATCCACAGCATATAACTTGTATGTAAACTAATAGAGTGTTTTATTTCACCAGACTCAGACAACTTGGTAATCACTGCACATGAAACTGCTTCATGCCAAGGTGAGTGTATTAGTCCATTTTGTACTGATGTAAAAGGATACCTGAGACTGATGTAAAGCAAAGAGATTTATTTTTGCTCACAGTTCTTCAGGCTGTACAAGAAGCATAGGGCCGGGCATCTGATTTGGGTGAGGCCTCAGGAAGCTTCCAATCATGGTAGAAGGAGAAGGGAGAGCAGGTGTATCACATGGCAAGAGAGGGATCAAGAGAGTTGCCAAGCTCTTTTCTTTTTTTGAGATGGAGGTCTTGCTGTGTCACCCAGGCTGGAGTGCAGTGGTATGATCTCTGCTCACTGCAGCCTCCACTTCCTGGGCTCAAATGATCCTCCTGCCTCAGCCTCCCAAGTAGCTGGGACTATAGGTGCATGCCATCATGCCTGGCTAATTTTTGTATTTTTTGTAGAGATGGAGCTTTGCCATTGCCCAGGCTGGTGTCAAACTCCTGGGCTCAAGCAATCTGCCTGCCTCGGCCTCCCAAAGTGGTGGGATTACAGGCGTTGAACCACTGCACCCTGTCCCAGGTTCTTTTTAAACTACCAGCTCTTGCGTGAACTAATAGAGCAAGAATTCGTTCATTACTGAGGGGAGGGCACCAACCCACTCATGAGGGATCCGTGCCCATGACTGAAACACCTCCCATTAGACCCCGCCTCCAACACTGGGGCTGAAATTTCAACATGAGATTTGGAGGGGACAAATACACAAACCATCTCAGCAAACCATTGTGGGGAGCAGAGATATGATGGGAGTCTGATAGTGTCTCTAGGGGAACATCCAGGGCTCTGCAGGACTCTTACCATGGCTTACAGATTGTGACTAGACCCAGAAGATTCTCAAGGAACTGCACAGTAACTTTCAGGGCCAATGCTTGCCAGAAACAACTGAGCAAGTCTACTGTATATATCTGGAGAGTGAACCAGACCACTGCTACTGGATCATAAAGTATCAAAGGAAGAATCAGGGATAAAGACTTCAGTTTAACTATACTTTAGTAGGGCCACAATAAAATGATGTTAGTTTGTGCACTTTTCAAATTGAGTGTTTTTGTATGGATGATGGCACCATATTTAAGTTGAGTGTTTTTCTATGAATGAAGCACCATATTTAAGTAGAATCCATCTACATTGCAGATACTTATTAACTTACATGGATGTGCTTGAGTGGGCATGAATAACTCAGACCTTCATCAGACCTTCTGATGAATTTTGAGGTTATTGGGGAAGTCTACTCCTATATAAACCCAACTTGGCATACATGATCACTGATATTTCTGTGGGTAATAAACTATCTTTGGCTCTGACCCAGAAGTCTCATGTCTTCTGCTAGTACCCATGAAACTGGCAGTAGACTAACTTGTTAGCTTACATACAGGGTAAAATCTGAGGCCCTTTACAGTTCTTGATAGTTCTTCGGTCTGATGCAACGTTACTTGAGATCCCTTGCCAGTAAATCAAAGATCTTGTAAGCCTTCAAGATGACTTGAAGTACTGGCTGAGACCCTACAGGTAGAAGAGGCATGTATGAAGTTAAAACCTATTTTTTTTCATTACAGGTTTCTATCTATTTGAGGTGTGACTGATAAAATATAGCTGTGTGCTTGAATGTATAGCTATTCCCCCAAGTGCGTATATGTTACTTCTGATTTTCAAGATACAGCTTATTGCCTTCACTAGTGGTTACAGCTTTGATATGCAAACAAGATAAACAATGCACATTAAATAAAATGTAGTCAACTTAACTTATAAGTATCAATGAAAAAATTAACAAATATTCAAAATAAAATTCAACAATGTATTAAAAACTCATATACCATGATGAAGTAAGATCATTCTGGTAATGGAAATATGAATTAATATTAGGGGATCTAGCAATATAATTAATCATATTAATAAAAGTAAGGAGCAAAATCATTTGATCATCTTCACAGATGCTGATAAGGCATTGTTCATATAAAAACACTCAATTAAAAAGGGATTAATTAGCCAAATCAATCAAGCAGAGGAAAGGATATTAGACATTGAAGGTCAACTTACCGAAATGAGGTGTGAAGACAAGATTTGAAAAGAAACAAAGCCTCTAAGAAATATGGGACTATCTGAAAAGACCAAATATAGAATTGACTGGGGTCCCTGAAAGTAACGGGGAGAATGCAACCAAGTTGAAAACATGCTTCAGGATATTATCTAGAACATCCCCAACCTAGCAAGACAGGCCAACATTCAAATTAAAAAAATAGAAAGAACACCACTAAGACACCCCTTGACAAGAGCAACCCCAAGGCACATAGTCATCAGACTCTCCAAGGTTAAAATGAAGGAAAAAATGTTAAGGGCAGCCAGAGAGAAAGGTCAGATTACCTACAAAGGGAAGCCCATTGGACTAAAAGTGGATCTCTCTGCAGAAACCCTACAAGCCAGAACAGAGTGGGGACCAATATTCAACATTCTGAAATAAAAGAATTTTCAACCCAGAATTTCATATCCAGCCAAACTAACCTTCATAAGTGAAGGAGAAATAAAATCCTTTACAGAGAAGCAAATGTTGAGGGATTTTGTTCCCACCAGGTCTGACTTACAAGAGCTATTTAAGGATGCACTAAATATGGAAAGGAGAAACTGGTATGAGCACTGCAAAAACACACCAAAATATAAAGACCAGTGACACTATGAAGAAACTGAATCAACTAATGTGCAAAATAACAAGCTTGTATCATGATGATAGGATCAAACTCACACATAACAATGTTAACCTTAAATGTAAATGGGCTAAATGCCCCAATTAAAAGACACAGAGTGGAAAATTGAATGATGAGTCAAGACCTATCAGTGTGCTGTATTCAGGAGACCCATCTTACGTGCAAAGACACACATAGGCTCAAAGTAAAGGGATGGAGAAAGATTTACCAAACAAACGAAAAGCAAAAAAAAGCAAGGGCTGCAATCCTAGTCTTTGATAAAACAGATTTTAAACCAACAAAGATCAAAAAAGACAAAGAAAGGCATTACGTAATGGTAAAGGGGTCAATGCAACAAGAAGAGCTAATTATCCTAAATGTATATGCACCCAATACAGGAGCACCCAGATTCATAAAACAAGTTATTAGACACCTACAAAGACACTTAGACTCCCACACAATAATTGTGTGAGACTTTAACACCCCACTGTCAATATTAAACAAATCAACCAGACAGAAAATTAATAAGAATATCCAAGACTTAAACTCAGCTCTGGACCAAGAGGACTTAATAGACATCTAAAGAACTCCCCACCCCAAATCTACAGAATATACATTCTTCTCAGCACCACATAGCACTTATTCTAAAATTGACCACCTAATTAGAACTAAAACACTCCTCAGCAAATGCAAAAGAGTGGAAATCATAACAAACAGTCTCTTGGACCACACTGAAATCTAATTAGAACTCAGGATTAAGAAACTCACCCAACTGCACAAGTTCATGGAAATTGAACAACCTGCTCCTGAATGACTACCGGGTAAATAATGAAATTAAGGCAGAAATAACAAAGTTCTCTGAAACCAATGAGAACAAAGACACAATGTACCAGAATCTCTGGGACACAGCTAAAGCAGTGTTCAGAGGGAAATTTATAGCACTAAATGCGCACATCGGAAAGTGGGAAAGATCTAAAGTCAACACCCTAACATCACAATTAAAAGAACTAGAGAAACAAGAGCAAACAAATTCAAAAGCTGGCACAAGACAAGAAATAACTAAGATCAGACCAGAGCTGAAGGAGATAGAAACACAAAAAACCCTTAAAAAAAATCAATGAATCCAGGAGCTGTTTTTTTTTTTTGAAGACATTAACAAAATAGATAGAACAGTAGCCAGAATAATAAAGAGGAAAAGAGAGAATAATAGAATAGGCACAATAAAAAATGATAAAGGGGATATCATCACTGATCCTACAGAAATACAAACTACCACCAGAGAATACTATAAAAACCTCTATGCAAATAAAATAGAAAATCGAGAAGAAATGGATAAGACTAAACCAGGAAGAAGTTGAATCCCTGAATAGACCAACAAGAAGTTCTGAAATTGAGGCAGTAATTAATAGCTTACCAACCAAAAAAGCCCAGGACCAGAAGGGTTCACAGCTAAATTCTACCAGAGATACAAAGAGGAGCTGGTACCATTCCTTCTGAAACTATTCCAAACAATGGAAAAAGAGGGACTCCTTCCTAACTCATTTTATGAGGCCAGAGTCATCCTGATTCTGAAACCTGGCAGAAACACACACACACACACACACACACAAATTTCAGGCCAATATCCCTGATGAACATCATTGTGAAAATCCTCAATAAAATACTGCCAAACCAAATCCAGCAGCACATCAAAAATCTTATCCACCACGATCAAGTTGGCTTCATCCCTGGGATGCAAGGCTGGTTCAACATACACAAATCAATACATGTAATCCATCACATAAACAAAGCCAATGACAAAAACCACATGATTATATCAATAGATGCAGAAAAGGCATTTGATAAAATTCAACACCCTTTCATGCTAGAAACACTCAATAAACTAGGTATTAATGGACCATATCTCAAAATAATAAGAGCTATTTATGACAAACCCATAGCCAATATCATACTGAATGGGCAAAAGCTGGAAGCATTCTCTTTGAAAACTGGCACAAGACAAAGATACCACTCCTATTCACATAGTATTGGAAGTTCTGACCAGAGCAATCAGGCAAGAGAAAGAAATAAATGGTATTCACATAGGGAGAGAGGAAGTCAAATTGTCTCTGCAGATGAAATGATTGTATATTTAGAAAATCCCTCATCTCAGCCCCAAAACTGCTTAAGCTAATAACAAAACTTCAGCAAAATCTCAGGATACAAAATCAATGTACAAAAATTACAAACATTCCTATACACTAATAATAGACAAGCAGAAAGCCAAATCATGAGTGAACTCCCATTCACAATTGCTATGAAGAAAATTAAATACCTGGGAAACAAGTTACAAGGGATGTGAATGACCTTTTCAGGGAGAACAACTACAAACCACTGCTCAAGGAAATAAGAGAGGACACAAACAAATGGAAAAACATTCCATGCTTATGGATAGGAAGAACCAATATTGTGAAAATGGCCATACTGCCTAAAGTAATTTATAGATTCAATGCTATTTCCATTAAGCTACCAATGACTTTCTTCACAGACCTAGAAAAAACTACTTTAAATTTCATATGGAACCAAAAAAGAGCCCACATAGCCAAGAGAATCCTAAGCAAAAAGAACAAAGTTCTGTAGACTTGTAGTACAGCATCACGCTACCTGACTTCAAAGTATACTACAAGTCTACAGTAACTAAAACAGCATGGTACTGGTACCAACACAGATATATAGACCAATGGAACAGAACAGAAGCCTCAGAAATAACACCACACATCTACAACTATCTGATCTTCAACAAACCTGACCAAAACAAGCAATAGGGAAAGGATTCCCTATTTAATAAATGGTACTGGGAAAACTGGCTAGCCATATGCAGAAAACTGAAACTGGACTCCTTCCTTACACCTTATACAAAAATTAATTCAAGATGGATTAAAGACTTAAACCTAAAACCTAAAATCATAAAAACCCTAGAAGAAAACCTAGGCATTACCATTCAGGACATAGGCATGAACAAAGACTTCATGACTAAAACACCAAAAGCAATGGCAACAAAAGCCAAAATTGACAAATGGGATCTGATTAAACTAAAGAGCTTCTGCACAGCAAAACAAACTATCATCAGAGTGAACAGGCAACCTACAGAATGGGAAAAAATTTTTGCAATCTATCCATCTGACAAAGGGCTAATATCCAGAATCTACAAAGAACTTGAACAAATTTACAAGAAAAAACAAACAACCCCATCAAAAAGTGGGTGAAGGATATGAACAGACACTTCTCAAAACAAGACATTTATGCAGCCAAAAAACATATGAAAACAAGGTCATCATCACTGATTATTAGAGAAATGCAAATGAAAACCACAATGAGATACCATCTTACGCCAGTTAGAATGGTGATCATTAAAAGGTCAGGAAACAACAGATGCTGGAGAGGATGTAGAGAAATAGGAACACTTTTCCACTGTTGATGGGAGTGTAAATTAGTTCAACCATTGTGGAAGACAGTGTGGCAATTCCTCAAGGATCTAGAACTAGAAATACCATTTGACCCAGCAATCCCATTACTGGGTATATACCCAAATGATTATAAATCATTCTACTATAAAGACACATGCACACCTATGTTTATTGTGGCACTGTTCACAATAGCAAAGACTTGGAATGAACCCAAATGCCCATCAATGATAGACTGGATAAAGAAAATGTGATGCATATGCACCATGGAATACTATGCAGCCATAAAAAAGAATGAGCTCATGTCCTTTGCCGGGACATGGATGACGCTGGAAACCATCATTCTCAGCAAATTAACAAAAGAACAGAAAACCAAACACTGCCTGTTCTCACTCATAGGTGGGAGTTGAACAATGAGAACACATGGAACAGGGAGGGGAATATCACACACCGGGGCCTGTTGTGGAGTGGGGGACTGGGGGAAGGATAGCATTAGGAGAAATACCTAATGTAGAGGACGGGTTGATGGGTGCAGCAAACCACAATGGCATGTGTATACCTATGTAACAAATCTGCATTTTCTGCACATGTACCCCAGAACTTAAAGTATAATAATAATAAAAAAAGAAACAAGATCATAACAGAGATTGTGAATTACATTCTTTGTAGATATGCTATGTTTAAGACATTAGCATAGAGAGGTCCTCCCTCAACAAAACAATGGACTACATTATTTGGCTTGCAGGAAGTGAGGTATAACACCATGTGGGCAAAATTTTTTTAAATAACCAAATAAATAAATAAATAAATAAATCTTAAACTGAAACAGGAGTAGAGCCATAAACTCAAAGGGAAGATTGGTTGCCCCAAGAGCAAATGAAGCTCTCAGCCATACTCTCTGGAGCCTAAATTTGGAATCAGTTGTAAAGTGAGTTGTAGATTGAGGAATTTCTGGATTAAGCCAGAAATCTGAAAATGGGGTTGAAGTGGTCTCAGTGTAGTAGTACCAGCACCCCCTTGTCAGTTCCTGATAAAAACATACACAAATCCTCTCTGGAGTAAAGCCACCTTGATTTCAATCCCAAGGATTTCCATACTTAAGTTCACAATCAAAGACTGTGAATGTAATTCCAGAAAAGAAATCACCAAAAGTGAGAGTCAGCAAAAAATAAAAACAAAAAATAAAAAACAAACCAGAAGAACCAACATCAGATTTATATGCTGTATCAATCAGGTTAGGCCAGATTACCTTGCAGTAACAAACACTTCCCAATTCTCATGGCTAAATGCTGAGCTGATTGATCCCTGGCTTGCTCAGACAACTGCAGGTCTGGGCAACTCTCCAGGGTCAGCTTGCAGAAGATGGAAATGATTAAAATTCAAAATAGATGGTTAATTTTGATTATGGGTGTAGTAATAACATTCTAAATTCTTTCTAAATACTTAGGCAATGGAATGGTAAAGATCAACACACGACTTTTAAGAATTAATCATGTGGCTGGGCGTGGTGGCTCACGCCCGTAATCCCAGAACTTTGGGAGGCCGAGGTGGGCAGATCACGAGGTCAGGAGATCGAGACCATCCTGGCTAACACAGTGAAACCCCATCTCTACTAAAAATACAAAAAATTAGCCGGGCGTGGTGGTGGGCACCTGGAGTCCCAGCTACTCAGGAGGCTGAGGCAGGAGAATGGCGTGAACCCAGGAGGCGGAACTTACAGTGAGCCAAGATCGTGCCACTGCACTCCAGCCTGGGCGACAGAGTGAGACTCCGTCTCGAGAAAAAAAAAAAAAAAAAAAAGAATTAATCATGTTACGCCAGGTGCGGTGGCTCATGGCCATAATCCCAACACTCTGGGAGGCCGAGGTGGGCAGATCACTTGAGGTCAGGAGTTCAAGACCAACCTGGCCAACATGGTAAAACCCCGTCTGTATTAAAAATACAAAATATTAGCCGAGTGTGCGGATGCCTGTAATTCCAGCTATTTGGGAGGCTGAGGCATGAGAATCGCTTGAACCTGGGAGGATGAGGTTGCAGTGAACTGAGATCACACCACTGCACTCCAGTCTGGGTGACAGAATGACATTCTGTCTCAAAAAAAAATTAATTATGTCAGGGTATTTACAGAATAAGTAGAACATTAAAAGATATGTATATATATATATTAAAAGATATATATACACACACACACACACATACTATGTAACAATTTTAGTAGATACACCATGACTATCAACCAGAACAGAACCAAAGAAAATTAGAACTATTATAGTAGATTGAGTGGAATTTTTTTAGGGAATCTTAACATTTTAAAATCATGTGGTAACAATATCATCACTTATGCTCCTATGTTCTGAATGTCTTCCTTCAATGGCTTCCCTTTAGCCACAGTTATCAGATCTGTCAGTAAAGTCCTAGAAAACATGTTTTTGAGGATGCTGAGGTGTTTTCTCCCTTAGCCTGTGTTTAAAATATTGTTCTTCCCCCATAACAAGGGCTCTCTTTAATCCTACATTTTAGACATTCTTTTGTATTTTCCCTCTTCTTATACTGCAGATCTTCTAGAAGGTGTAGCAGTTGTAATCACCAATGATTCATGCCTTAGAGGTAATGAGTATCAGACCTTGTCCTGAGAGAAACTATTAAAGGAAGGAGAGGTTGGGGAAGAAAGGAGACAATGACTGTTTGCCCCAATACTGAGGCACAGAAGTTCCCTGGGGAGGAGGTGGGGTTCAGAAAAGAGAGATCAGGAGGCAGTCACTCCTCCTGACACAAATCTTTCTGAGGTATCTGCTTCTTTTTAAGCTCTGAGTTCTAGTTATCCTGGCTCAGGATAAAAATAATCCCACCACTGGTATCCTCCCTTTTTCTACTTCCGAGGCTGCAAAGTGCAACAGCAGACTCTTCTGACTCAGGAAGGCTGGTGCTCCTACCCGCTTCCTGTTCCTCCATCTCCAGCGGACACTGCTCTTTCAAGGGCAGGTCTCCAGCCCAGCTCTCTGAAAACATTTTGCTGAAAATATAAGCAAACATCGGCCTTGTCCTCCTTGTGTTCATACACCGTGGAAGCTTTTCTCTGCCTCCTCCGTGAGAGTGCGTGGCCGGGAGACAAGAAACGTGGTCCTTTCCCTTGCCTGTGAGCTGGTGCAGAGGTAAGTCTGAGTATTTGTGCGTGCCATATTTGGATGTGTATGTGTGGGTGTTTGTGTTGTATATGTGTGTTTACATGTTTGTATGTGTTAACATGAATGTGTGTGAGTGGTGTTTGTGTGTGTGATGTTTGTGTTGTGTGTGTATGTGAGTGTTGTGTGTGTGTGTTATGTATGGATATTTGTGTTTGTGTATGTGTTTGTGCATTCACCTGCGTGTGTGAGTGGTACATGTGTTTGGTGTATGTGTGTGTGTTGTGTATTTGTGTGTGCTGTGGTGTGTGCAGGTTTATAATGTGATAAAAAGAGCTGTGACCAACACGTCTGGAGAACTTTTTGCCTTGTGACAAAGTCACTGTTTAACATTTGGCAAGATGCTTCTCTGAGTTTTGCTTTCTTCCAGAGCAACATGACAAGGATGGTACTATCTGTTCCATCTTCTGTGTTGGAGACAATGCACACCGTGGCCAATATGGGAGATGCCATTCTGGGCAGGGTCTAGGAGGAGGCAGGGAGGTGCCTTGCCTGCAGACCCATTCCCCGAACCCTGCGAAGGCACAGTGCAGGTTCCTGCATGCCACAGCCTAGTTCCACCCGGCTGTTGTTTCCTGTTAAGCTGCCTGCCCGTTCTCTCTAAAGGAGGAATGAGATCACATTGGTAAAGTGCTGTCTCGGTTTCCACAAGGAATGTAAGGAAGCCAGGGACAAAGAGATTGGGAGACCACCAGTTAGGAAGAACTAACTCCCTTTGGTAGGTGAAATATTGGACTCCTTCCAGAATCTGGCTGTTCAGGTCTGAGTAAGGCTGTCCACCTGGCCTGCTTCTTTCTTCCTAGAAAGTCAACAGACCTTCCTGGACTCCCTCCATGCCCAGCCCAGCACTGCAAAATTGATCTTTACCAATCATAAAGCAATATCCACATATACACTCCTGGGATCTGGGGAGGACTGGAGTGTTTGCCAGGTGAACAGAGTAGAACAAACATCTAACAATGTGGCAAGGAGAAAAACATGTCTATCAGGTTCCCCTGGACTTAGGTTTCCTCACACCCCAGACCCTTCATCTGGATCTGTTTCATCTGGTTGTGAATGTCCTACATGATCTGGAAAAACAGTCGTGGACCATGCAACTTCCTCCTCAGTCCCACAGAGAAAATCCAGCAGAGAGAAACTTATGGGATCTTGACATAGAGAACTGTGTTAGTCCATGAAGCCAGGACACATTGCTGTCATGGGAAGGGGGACAGGAGTTCCTGGTTGGGAATGATGTGGCCCTAATTTGCAAAAAGGACTAAGAATTGCTCTAAAAAATGTTATGAAATATGTTGAGACCTTAATAGGGGAAGAGACATTCACAGGCATCTAGTTCAGGCCCAACATTCATACTGATGGGATGCTGAGGCCCAGACAGAGCTAAGTGGTGGCTGCATCTTCCCTGAGGTCTCTGGCTTCCTTCCCAGCTCAGCCCCTGCAATCCCAGTCCTCTGCAACCCTCACTGCACAGTCTTCTCCAAAGTCTGGCCCCAAGGCCCACCAAGGGGCCCCTCCCAACAACATCCTACTCATTCACGTCCTCCAGGCACACTAGGCCTTCCTGCTGCTCCCGGGGCACACAGGATCAGAATCACACCTGCTTCTGTGCTTCCCTTCTTCCACCTCCTCCTTCTTTCCTTCCTCCACCTTCTCCCCACTGCCTCCCCCTCCACCTCCCCCCACCTCCCAGAACAGTTCCAGACCCTTTGTCTATCCAAATTTCATCCATTCCTCAGCTCCCAGACCAGTTGCACCTTTATCTGTAAAATCTCTTAAACTTATGATGGAGACCACAGTGGAGGGGGCGGGGGATAGCATCCCTAAAGAAATAGGGTCCCTAAAGCCAGCAGAGAGTGTCCTAGACCCCTTCTTCCATTGCCTCACTCAGTCCCACCCCAACCCTAAACTAATGCAAAAAACTTTCCTCTGGCAAGAGAAAGGCGAAAGGCAGGTGGCTGTTGAAACTCATTTGGAAAGTCAGTAGAACATATGATTTTTTTTTTTTTTTTTTGTAGATGGAGGAAGAAGAATACGAACAAATTCCCCAGGAGAATCCCTCAGAAAAGCTGTCCCAGGATCCTGTGCTGGAGCTGTCAGGAGGTAAAATAAATGAGGAGAGGGGAGCGGGTGGGAAACATCTGGGGTGCAGGTGGGACACAGCTCCACCACCATGGTGTGCTTGGAGAGGCAGCTGATGTCCCTCAGTCACAGAAATTTCCCCACCTCAGCCACCATCAGAGGCCTTTGGGGTATGGCCCTTCTTATCACCAGCCGAAAATAAGAAAAAAGACCCCTGGATAGGTATGATAGATAAAAGGAGGTGAGAAATAGCACCAATGACTAAATCACCATGCCAGTTCCAAAGGAAACGCTTTCACATGGTGGATGTTCTTCCTCAGGAAGGATGTGCTGACAGTGGGTGTGATGAAAATAAGTGGCCTTGGACTGAGGCTTGGATGCCAACAGACCCTGTATGGGTGTTTGGCTGACTCCGAAGTGGAGCTGTCACGGTTGTAAGGTTGAAAGCGCCTTGTGAACAAGCAGAATGTACTTGGCTGCTGCCTCAGATCTGGGCTCTGCCTTATCGTGGGCGTCCCTTTCCCAAAAGCCATTGCACAGGGTCAGGTGCTTAACTTTCATGGGCTCAACTTCGTCATTCATCCTGGGGAGGCAGGATTTAGAAATGCTGGAAACCCAGCCCTTTCCTGGCCAGAAGAAATGATTTGTGATTCATTACGTATTTTAATATGAATGACCTTTTACTTTATGAACTTAAATGGCCTGAGCCATCTGGAAAAAGCCACGTTAACCTACTACAATAGGGACATTACCAATATCTGTGCTAACACCTGTTTGACCTTTTGTTATAGCAATCAAGTTTAGCTATTCTTCTAAGAATCCTCTCCAGAGCTCAAGTGATGCATTTGGCTTTAGTAAAGTCCAGTGGTGTGTGCTAGCTCCAGGCTGCTCAGATAGGGGTTCCTGTCTCCTCTGGCTCTGCACTGGGCTAGGTGGGTGGGGATGAAGATCTACTGCCCAGACTTCTGCCCATTCACTCAAATTCCTTCCAGCCACCTTGGGGAAGCTGGAGGGGGGCCAATGTCACTCAGTTAGAATTGGCATGTGGGTCAGAGCCAAGGGTGGCTGTCAGGCCACAGCAAGGCCTGTTGGTGCCCAGGAGATTCAGGAGATGGCCACGCCCATGCTGCCACATGCCGGCTTCATGCTTTGTCATCTGAGATACATCAATGTCTTCAGTGGGGACAAGACTGGGAAACCAGCTATTACTTGTCACTTCTTTATGTGCTCTGGGTCTTGGGACCTGTAAGGCCAGGAGAAGGGAATTCCCTTCCTGCCTTCTTCCCCAGTCATATCTAAAAACCTCGGTATTGGGTTTCTTGGTGTTCTATTGGCCAAGTCTCGCTCTTCTCTCTAGGCTCTGCTCTTGCACTGGGAGAGAACGTTCAGCCCCACCTTCAAGGGTGTGGGCCCAGAATGGTGGCCCAGCGCTGGTTTCAGGGCAGATGTTGGTCTTTGACAATCTGCCCCTGCAGTCTGGGGATACACCCAGGAGCTCCTGGTGAGGACAAGATGGGGTACATGGGCCCTTACCCCCGTTCCCTCTGCTTTCTTGGATATTTCTAGGTCTAATGGAGAAAGAACAGAAGACCCCAAGGAGACTGAGGCTCATTCTCATGGGGAAAACAGGAAGTGGGAAGAGTGCAACAGGAAACAGCATCCTCGGCAGGGACGTCTTCGAGTCTAAACTCAGCACCAGACCCGTGACCAAGACCTCCCAGACAGGGAGCCGAGAGTGGGCTGGGAAGGAGCTTGAGGTGATTGACACACCCAATATTCTGTCCCCCCAGGTCTCACCAGAGGTGGCAGCTGCTATCCGCCAAGCCATCGTCTTATCCGCCCCAGGGCCCCACGCCGTGCTCCTGGTGACACAACTGGGCCGGTTCACAGATGAGGATCAGCAGGTTGTCAGGCGCCTGCAGGAGGTCTTTGGAGTGGGGGTTCTGGGTCACACCATCCTAGTGTTCACCCGGAAGGAAGACCTGGCCAGCGGCTCCCTGGAAGACTATGTGCGAGAGACCGACAACCAGGCCCTTGCCTGGCTGGATGTGACCCTTGCACGGCGCCATTGCAGCTTCAACAACAGGGCACAGGGGGAGGAGCAGGAGGCCCAACTGCAAGAGCTCATGGAGAAAGTCGAAGCCATTCTGTGGGAAAATGAAGGAGATTATTACAGCAACAAGGCTTACCAATACATCCAGCAAAACTTTCGGCCGAAAGAACTACAGGAAAGGCAAGTAACCCAGGGCCAAGGCTCTGAGGATGTGCCTGGTGAGGAGTCATGGCTGGAAGGACTGTACCGGATCCAGAAGGAATCTGAGGAAGCCCACAGATGCCTGCTGGGGAGAGCTAACCTTTGAGCCTGTGCTGGACTTGAGCCAAGGACACCATCAGCCCTTGCACCCCTGTGTCCAGCCCTCTGTTTCTCTTTCCATCCCATGGAGTGCTTCCCAGTCTCCAGGTCATGACGTCTGGTGTAGGAAGAGGGGCATGGGGCTTGAGGACAGGGTCCAGCATGCCCAGATCACATTCCAGTTCCTTCATTCCTTCTTCCAGAACATCTAGGTCCTCCCTCCTCTGTGCCCCAACAGCATGCTGTCTTCCTATTGGACCTTCTTTCTCATTGGCATTGCCTTTCATGGGTTACTTGTCTATACTCTGATAGAACCAAAGTTTCTTGAGGGCAGGCCTGTATCTTTTACTTCTGTGTAACTTCCACAGCTTTTAACTGCATTGGAGTCATGCAGTCACGTTTGGTGCGGCAACTCCTTGCGAGCTGTTGACCAGATGACTTCTCATCTCTCCCCACACCATGATGGTTTAAGGTGCCTGTTGTGTCTGGTGGCTGGAACATGGCAGTGTGCTGAGACATGGGGAGGGTTGGAGACTGGGCTGGGAGGAGAGCAAGCAGGAACAGGGATGGAGGCAGGAGGAGCAGCCCTTTTATTCACTTTTGAACTATAACAAACAAGCCCCATTGGAACTTCGTAGTGGGAATGATGGGAGAAGTTTGGGGCAGGGTATCCAAGAAGTCAGACTGTGGTCAAGAAGGTGGTCCCTTGCCCTGGCTACAGAACATGGAAGCCCCTAGAGATGCAAGTGGACTTGGGCAGAGGAGGTCGAGGTCACACCACCCCACTAAGCTAGACTTAGATTAGAGATGACTTGCATCTGTTACTTCCCCTTTTTCCCTGGGTTTCATGGCCCCTCATGATATTTGCCTTCTGCTCCTAGAAGGCACAGACTACTTTCAACCTGCCTCACCCTTCACTGCCACCCCTTCCTTCTCCCTTGATAATGGGAGCATGTGGATGGGGTGAGTGTCTGCGTGTGCAAACGGGTTCCCTAGCAAAGTATTTGTGGGGGTCCAATGCAAGGAGTCAGGGAAGAAAGGGGGCCTGCAAAGGAAGCAGTAGAGTGACTTAAACATCTTGCGAGGCAGCCTGCCTGGTTTATGGGAGAACTCTGAAGCTCATTATGTTTTCCTGGAAGGCTGTTCCTACAGATGGGGTTTATAAGAACTGATACTGGACAGGATGAGAGGGGAGTAGGATGTCATCCTGGCTCAGGCCTCAGATAGGAAGCTGCCTGCCTGCAAGAGGAGACTGATGTGCCTCAGGTGCATCCCAGCTTCTTTGAGGTCCAAGATGCTCCTGGGGAGTTGACCAACATTTGGGAAGATAATAGGAGGCATTGGGGAAACTGCTCCCCAATATATTTCTCTTTTCCTTTCTTCAAGCTGCGTGGCAGGGGGTCTTTAGCTAGTTTCTCCCAAGAGGGGCGGGAAGTACAGCTGGTGGAGACAGTGCTGGGAGATGATCAGAAATCTCAGGGCACAGCCTCAGGTCTACCTGGACACTCATCCGCTGTTGGAGATGCTCAACAGCCAGACACAGATGCTCACAGCCGACCTGTGGCCTCTTGCTCTGAAGCCATCCCCCATCTTCCCTAGACACAGCAGACATCTGAGAAAGCTTCAGCATTTCCCTTGCTAACAGATTCAGAAAAGTGTCTCAAAGCAGAGCACAGAGTTATTTGGTGTTTGCTGAGGACAGCCTTTGTGCCACAATCACTTATTAAATAAGCAATCAATTTCCCATTGAACTGAATATGCAACATTTATCATACATTCAATTCTCATTCACACTCCTTAAGATTTGGTCAGAATTTTTATTTCTGTTCATGTCTTCTGCTTTTCTACTCCTGTATGAATAAAATATTGATTTGGTTACAGTGGTTTTGACTATAATGTGGGAGCCCATTTTTGCCTCAGTCTTCATTTTTATATTTACCTTGTTATTCTCAGGCATTTTTTTCTTCTATGTGAAAGTTAAAACCATTGTGTAATTTCCCCCAAAAATCATATTGGTATTCTAGTTGGCAATGTCTTATATTTATGTTAAGTTTGAGGGAATTGGTAGTTCAAGTATAAGTTAATCAAGGCCATTTTGTTTCTAAGTGAACAGACTTGAAACTCCAGAGCTACTGAAGTAAAAGTAGAATCATTTGCATTTTCATTCAGATAGGAGATAATTTTGTAAATTTTGATGCTATTATTTTAACTCTATTAGCTTAAGTAATGTCATAATAGAAAACACAAGCATTTGACCAAATGAGATCCATTCAGCGACTAACTGGCAAGGCACTCAGAACATGTCATTCATTAAATGTTGTTTCTAATTACCTCGAATATGGTGTTTTCTCTCTTTTATTGCTAAGCACCAGGAAAGATATCTCCCATGACATTTCAGGAATACGGATAGATGTCTCTGCATAGCTCTCAGTCTTTCAGCTTCAGAGGAGAATGGGGAAAGCATGTGTGGGTATGTTCTAGAAACTCTAGTCTATCAACCAGTAAGAAATTAGTGGTGGGGAGTGATGGTGATGAGGGAGGGTTGTCTTGGCCAAAGCTGTGATAATAGCAGCTTTTAGAGTTTGTTAAAAATATCTCTACACTAAAGTGAAGGATGAAAAACAGAGATTTGGAGAATTTGAGCTAAGTCAGTACAGGGTTTTTCCTCCTTGGTAGATCAAAGCAGGTGTGGAGTGTTATAGAAAGGTTCTAGCCTCTAACCTTTTTGTGATAACATTTATAAAGTATATAGAAAATTCAAAATTATAATACTAAGAAAATAACTTTGAAGGCATGGGAAATGGCCAAATGCAGGTAAACACTGTTGCAGAGAACCTGACCCCTAAGATGAGGAGAACACACTAGTCTCATCTTGATGTGACTTTTCACATTAAGGCAGTATTCAGTCGTGTGGATGCAGAAATAGCACACACCAGATGTTCACAGTGGCCTGGAGGGTGGGAGGGTGGAGCCTGGGACAACCAGAGCAGGTAAAAATTTACATGGGAGCTCCCCAAAATAAAAAAGCTGAAGAGCGGGGAGATGGAGTGGTGGGGATTTGCGGGCTGGGTACCAAAAGCTCTGCATTTCTCCCTTCAAATCCTTGGCTGACCCTGAACTGTACAAGCACAGGGCACTCTCCAGAGTATCCCAGGAAAACTTCTGTGGAGGTTGAAAGAGCTGATCAGAGATGTCAGCAGTTGCCCACAGTAGCAAAGAGAATTGCAAGTTCCAGTCCATCAAGTTAGAAGACCTTGGTAAACTTGTATATTTCCACTGAAATACCAAAAGGGTCATATTTTAGGAGTAAGTACTGCATCTCAGCACTAAGAGACTTGCCCTAGAAGGAAGAGCAAATTAAAGCAAACCATTGCTAATGATGTCTAAAATCAAGCCTTCCCAAGCTTGATCTGCCAGTAATTTAAGTGCCGGTTGGAACAAACTCAATATTCTGCAGAAGATATAATATCCAAAGCCTCTACAACATATTACCTACAATATCCTTTACCTTACTAAAAATTCTTCTTTTCAAACATATAAATATAGAGATATAAAATGTCATTCTGTGCATGTTTATCTGTATCTCACACATTTTTATCTTTTTTTTTTTTTTTGAGACAGGATCTTGCTCTGTTGCCCAGGCTGGTGTGCAGTGGCGTGATCATGGCTCACTGAAGCCTCAACCTCCTAGGCTCAAGCAATTTCCCCACCTCAGTTTCCTGTGTACCTGGGACCACAGGCATGCATCACCACACCCAGCTTAATTTTTTAGTCTTTGTAGAGGTGGGGTCTCACTTTGTTGCCCAGGCTGGTCTCAAACTTCTGAGCTCAAGCAATCCTCCTGCTTCAGCCTGCCAAAGTGGTGAGATTACAGGCATGAGCCACCATGCCTGGCCCACATTTTAAAATATTCTATTTTCACTATCATTCTTTTAAAATACTTTCTATGTTTCTTGTGCTGTCTTTTTTCACTCATGGATTATGTAGAAGTGTGTGTTAAAATTCCATGTTTGAATATTTTCTAGAAACGACAGTATCCAATAAGGTAGGTATTATCCACATGTGGCTACTGAGCACTTAATATATAGGGGTACACCTGAGAAACTAAATTTTAAATTTTATTCAGTTGTCATTACTTTTAAATTTTGAAACAGTGTAAAATATTTTACCATGAAACACAACTTTACTATTTTGGTGGAAATACATTTACCTCTAACTGTTGCCTCACTTAAGATATTACAGATCATCCCTGACTTATGATGGTTTGACTTAGGATTTCTTGACTTGATGATGATATGAAAGTTCTGTGCATGCAGTAGAAAGCCATGTGATACCCTCTCACGAAGCTCAGCTGTGGCAGTGAGCTGCAACTCCCAGTCAGCACGTGATTACTCTGGTAAACAACTGCTACCCTACAGTGTACTGTGTTGCCAAGCTATAGTGACCAGCAGGTTAGGTTTATTGAATGCATTTTAGACTTTCAATATTTCACCTTACAATGGGTTTATCAGGACGTAACTCTGTTGTAAGTTGAGAAGCATCTGAGCCAGGCATGGTGGCTCACGCTTGTAATTCCAGCACTTTGGGAGGCTAACACTGGAGGATAATTGGCCCAGGATTTCAAGACCAGCCTGGGCAACATGGTGGAACCCCATCTCCTAAAAAAAAAAAAAAAGAAGAAGAAGAAAAAATCTGAAAATAGAGATATATCTGTATTGGACTGCAAATGTGTTGCCACATGGATTGTTTTCAGCACCATGTATAAATACATCCCTGATCTAGTCAGTGTCAATGGATTGATTCAATTTGAATAATTTTTTAATCAGGACATAATATCTTTATTTGAATATTTTATGTAGATAGCATGAGTTATAGTTACACCTATCTATATCATAAATGATAATTAAAATTAAACGCTAATTATTATTTTATTTATAGTACAATTAAATTACTTTTTAGTTTAAAATAAGTATAGCCAAGTTTTTAATTTTGAAGTGGAGGCATAATGCTGATGCAGAATTGAATGGAGATGATTAAGCTAGTGCTACAATTAGAACAGGAAAGAGAACTATAGATTAGCAGAAGATATGTTGCAAATTTCATGATTAATAGTAATTGTAATATGCCACAGTACAGCAAAAGAAAACACACACCTTGTTTGTTGTGTTAAAAAAAATGGAAAGATAATGGAGTGTACTATTATGAAGACACATTTTCAGCAGATACAGAGGGTGCTTGATAAAAAGCTTTCTCTCAACAATCAAAAACAGAATTGACAAAGTTAGTCACCTGGAGCCAGAATTAAACATCCAACAACGAAAAACTAAAGATGTTTTAACAGAATCTGAGCTTATGACTGACAGCAATAAAACTTGGAGTATTGCACACACACAAAACAACATTTTTAGTTGGAGAGAAGGTAAAATAAAGTATTACGTCAGTTACAGAAAATTTTGTTGGAAAACGTGGCAGAAAAAAACTTAAAAAATTAAATGTATAGGAAACATGAAAAATCTTCCATTAAGGCACCAAAAAATGCCCACAGAGGCAAGACTTTTTAAATAATAACAAAGACTAATTGACCTAACATTGGAAAATTCACAAGTATTTTTCTTGAGTACTAGATGAGAAGTATGATATAAGACATTGTCTTACAAAGACTTTGGAAATGTTTTGCCTCAAAATATTCAAAATTTATGAGGGATGTAAATTCAAGACAAAAATATGAATTAGTAGTATAGATTATCTTAAAGTATTTTACACTTGTCAAATAAGAATTTTAGCTAGATATTTGGCACAAATCCCTTGTGATATAAGTAGTCTCATTTTCATATTTTATAACCCAGGACTACTGGGGTCTGTTATTTCTGAAAATTATTTTGCCTCCATTGTTTCCAAAGAGCATTTTATGTTCCTCTGCTGACACAGAGGAGTCAATTAGGAAAACTGAAGCACATTTAGGTATTAAAAGTAGGATGTACTTTCCATCCAGGGAACTAGAGACTGTCACACACTTTGGAGAGCTGGGGATGCACAGGCCTGGGGAAGCTCATTGGTGCACGGAGCTGGTGGCTTTCAGATGCTCGTATGCTGTAACATGCATCTGTGGTTCACCCATTGTCTCTTTGCTGTCACTGCCAGAGAATGATTCTCTTTCTTTCTCATCCACCTCCCAAGTCTCACCTGAGTGCCTCTTGTTGGCTGACTCTCATATGGTCCATATGGGGAAAGGGATGACAAGAAATGTCATCCCAGGCTCTTTCTCTGTGACTCAGAGAACTTAAGAGAATTAGTGATACTGTATTTATAACAGACACTTTGGCACAGCTAAATAATTCAATATCAACATTCATCTTGTTAAAGCAAAATTAAAGTGGAGAGTGGGCCTGAAAATGTTCTGAGCAAACAAAACCAACCAACTAGGCATTAAAAATAGCTTTAATGTTGCTTAAATTCAAAACATAAGCAAAACTTAACTTGGGTTATTTCTGGTAAATTAATTTAACTTGAGTCGTTTCTGTCTTTCTTAGACAGAAACAAAACCTAATCTCAGTCATTCATAAGCAGCCAATCAACATATGATTATGTGACTATGAACTTTCCAGCAAGGTAAAGAGAAAAGGTAAATTCGTAACAGCAACCAATCAAATAATTTTTAATTCTGCTTCTGCATTCATCCTATAAATACTTGCCTCTGATGCTTTGTCATCAGCGTGCTGAACCTCTTTTGGTTTGTGTGTTTACCAATTCATGAATTGCTTGTTACTCAAATAAACTTGAAAATTTTGTTGTGCCTTGGTTTTTACCAGTTTGGTGTCAGAAATCAGATCTGAAGGATCCCTTTGTAATCCCCAGATGCAGTAAGTAACCAGGCATAGGTACTTGCTGAGTCCATTGTGCTAATTTCTTGCTGCATCTAGAGGTTATGGGTAAGTCCCTCTCAAATTTTGCATTTTGCATCCTGCGTTTGCATCCTGAGCTCTCTGCATTTTGCATCCTGAGCTCTCTAAGTTTATTTGAGAAGTTTTGTTTCTGAATGGATCCAGGGTTGAGCTGAGTGATTGACAGGAACTGGACCAGGTCCAGTATAGTGTACACTAGCTTCCAGACTAGGTCTAACCAAAATCTGGGTTGGATTTCAAAGGTTGAACTATGTATTCAACAGGAACTGGACTGGGTCCAGTTAAGGGCCTCTGGTAAGTAGAATTTTAGAACAGAGAATTATGTGTTCATCAAAATCTTGAGTCTGGGACTCCTCTGTCTGTAACTCCAATGCATTTTAGGTTTTAAAATTACAGACCCAGAACCTGTGCATTTCTAGAGAAATGAGTGCATCTCAGGAAGATAACTTAGAGTTACAGTGGCCACAATGGGAAACTTTTAATGTAGATGAAATTTTTTATCTATGGGTACATTAGGAAAAAAAGGGTGGGGAGGTGAAATCCTAAATGGCTCAAACACAATGAGATACATTTTTTGATTTGTGTACAAAGGATTCCAAAAGACAGAATGACTCAGAAAATTGCCCTTTAAGGAAATCTTTGCAGTGTGCTAATAGAAAACTATTCTGAACCTACTAACCTCTTTGATCTCTTGTCTTTTCCATCTGAACCTCATCAATACCAACTTCCTTAAAAAATTAGATCTTCAAATGAGTCGGGGTATCTAGAACAACTACATTTAACTTTTGGTCTCATACACACTCCTAAGCTATGGTAAAAGCATCCACCTAAGAATAAAAAGAAGAAAGACTAATTGGAAATACAGTGGATGTCTCCTCAGTCACTCACGTAAAATGTAATCTGCAGTCTCAATAAGATTGACTTCTGATAATAGGCAAATATGTCCCAAAACTCCTGGAGAAAACATAACATCCTTCCTCTGTGCCTTTGAGATGTCTAAATCTTCTAAATGCAAGCACCAGAGAAATGACTCACAAGTAGGGAAAAAAAGAGGAACCTTTTAGAAATAAACAGACAAATAGAAAACATTTTATGACCTTTCCACAAATATTAATTAAAGTCTTGAGCCATCTGAACAGGTAACTTTAACTGTCAAGAACATAGTTTGAACCCAACTAATGAGTTTTACATTATTGTGCCTGATACAGGACTAAACTTTTAGAACAGATGCCATGACTCTATTTGCATCTGTTCATATGTTTATATATGTCTACATATGTGTATGTTATTTATATGTAATTTTATTCTACCTATGGAAAATATTATTAGAAATAATATTAAAATAACTACATTTAATTGGCCTAGAGAAAAATAAGTGCTCATATAAACTGGGTATAGTCATGCACTGCATCATGTCACTTTGATCAATTAAGGGCTGCATATACTACAGTGGCTTCATAAGGTTATCATGGGACTAAAAAATTCCTATCACCTAGTGACACTGTAGCTATTGAATGTCATAGTGCAACACATTATTCACATGTTTGTGGTGATGTTGGTGTGAAAACTGCCAGTCATATGGAACATACAATTATTTACAGTACATAATACTTGATTGTAATAATAAATATGTTACTGGTTTATGTATTTACTATATTTTAAATCATTGTTTTAGAGTATAGTCCTTCTACTTATAAAAAAAAGTTAATTGTAAATAGCCCCTCAGGCAGGTTCTTCAGGAGCTATTCCAGAATAAGTCATTGTTATCACAAACAATGGCAGTTCAATGTGTGCCATTGCCCCTGAAGAACATCCAGCGGGAAAAGGTGTGGAGGTGGAAGACAATGAAATTCATGATCCTGACCATGTGTAGGCCTACGCTAATGTGTGTGTTTGTGCCTTAGTTTTTAACAAAAAGTTTGAAAAGTAGAAAAAGACAAAAGCGTATAGAATAAGAATATTTTAAAATTTTTTGTGCAGTTGTTCAATGTGTTTGTGTTTTAAATTGTGTTATTACCAGAGTTAAAAAGTTAAATAAAAAGTTTAGAAAATAAAAAGGTTACAGTAACCTAAGTTTAATTTAATTGAAAATGGACCCCTTCCTTACACCTTATACAAAAATTAACTCAAGATGAATTAGACTTAAACATAAGACCTAAAACCATAAAAACTCTAGAAGAAAACCTAGGCTATTAATACCATTGAGGACATAGGCATGGGCAAAGACTTCATGACTAAAACACCAAAAGCAATGGCAACAAAAGCCAAAATTGACAAATTGGATCTAATTAAACTAAAGAGCTTCTACTCAACAAAAGAAACTATCCTCAGAGTGAACAGGCAACCTACAGAATGGAAGAAAATTTTTGCAATCTATCCATCTGACAAAGGGCTAATATCCAGAATCTACAAGAGACTTAAACAAATTTACAGGAAAAAAAACAAACAACCCCATCAAAAAGTGGGTGAAGGATATGAACAGACACTTCTCAAAATGAGACATTTATGCAGCCAATAAACATATGAAAAAAAGCTCATCATCACTGGTCATTAGAGAAATGCAAATCAAAACCACAATGAGATACCATCTTACACCAGTTAGAATGGTGATCATTAAAAAGTCAGGAAACAACAGATGCTGGTGAGGATGTGAAGAAATAAGAATGCTTTTACACTGTTGGTGGGAGTATAAATTAGTTCAACCATTGTGGAAGACAGTGTGGTGATTCCTCAAGGATCTAGAACCAGAAATACCATTTGACCCAGCAATGCCATTGCTGGCTATATACCCAAATGATTATAAATCATTCTACTATAAAGACACATGCACACCTATGTTTATTGTGGCACTGTTCACAATAGCAAAGACTTGGAATGAACCCAAATGCCCATCAGTGATAGACAGGATAAAGAAAACGTGGCCCATATACACCATGGAATACTATGCAGCCATAAAAAGGATGAGTTCATGTCCTTTGCAGGGACATGGATGAAGCTGGAAACCATCATTCTCAGCAAACTAATGCAAGAACAGAAAATCAAACACCACATGTTCTCACTCATAAATGAGAGTTGAGCAATGAGAACACATAGACACAGGGAGGGGAACATCACACACTGGGGCCTGTAAGGGGGTGCACGGCAAGGGGAGGGATAGCATTAGAAGAAATACCTAAAGCATGTGGGGCTTAAAATCTTAAATGTAAATGGGCTAAATGCCCCAATTAAAAGACACAGACTGGCAAACTGAATAAAGAGTCAAGACCTATCAATGTGCTGTATTCAGGAGACCCATCTTACGTGCAAAGACACACATAGACTCAAAATAAAGGGATGGAGGAATATTTCCCAAGCAAATGAAAAGCAAAAAAAAAAGAAAAGAAAAGCAGGGGTTGCGATTCTATTCTCTGATGAAACAGACTTTAAACCAACAAAGATAAATAAAGACAAAGAAGGGCATTACATAATGGTAAAGGGATCAATGCAACAAAAAGAGCTAATTATCCTAAATATATATGCACCCAATACAGGAGCATCCAGATTCATAAAACAAGTTCTTAGACACCCAACAAAGACACTTAGACTCCCACACAATAATGGTAGGAGACTTTAACACCCCACTGTCAGTAATAGACAGATCAACGAGACAGAAAATTAACAAGGATATCCAGGACTTGAACTCAGCTCTGGACAAGCGGGCCTAATAGACATCTAAAGGAATCTCCACCCCAAATCTACAGAATATACATTCTTCTCAGCACCACATAGCACTTATTCTAAAATCGACCACATAATTGGAAGTAAAACACTCCTCAGCAAATGCAAGAGAACTGAAATCATAACAAACAATCTTTCAGACCACGGTGCAATCAAATTAGAACTCAGGATTAAGAAACTCACTCAAAACTGCACAACAACATGGAAACTGAACAACCTGCTCCTGAATGACTACTGGGTAAATAACAAAATTAAGGTAGAAGTAAAGAAGTTCTTTGAATCCAATAAGAACAAAGAGACAATGTACCAGAATCTCTGGGACACAACTAAAGCAGTGTTAAGAGGGAAATTTATAGCACAATGAATATTATTAAAACATAGATGATGGGTTGATAGGTGCACCATGGCACATGTATACCTATGTAACAAACCTGCACGTTCTGCACATGTATCCCAGAACTTAAACGATAATAAAAAACAAAATAAAATAAACTGAAAAAAGAAAATATCTTTTATAAATTTAATATAGTCTACATGTACAGTGTTTATAAAGTCTACAGTAGGGTACACTAATGTCCTAGGCCCTCACATTCACTCACCTGTCACTCACTGACTCATCTAGAGGAACTTTCAGTCCTTCAAGCTCCATTTATGGTAAGTGCCCTATAGAGGTATACAATTTTTTTATCTTTTATACCATATTTTATACTGTACCTTTTCTGTGTTTATGTGTGTTTAGATATACAAATACCACTGTGTTACAGTTGTCTGCAGTATTCAGTACAGCAACATTCTGTACAGATTTGTGGCCTAGGAGCAATAGGCTATCCCCAACAATAGGCTATGTAGCCTCAGTGTGTAGTAGGCGGTACCATGTACATTTGTGTATGTATGCTTTATGATTTCACACAACAATGAAACCACTTAATAATGCATTTCTCAGAAGGTATCCCTGTTAAGGGATACATGACTGTATTTTCACTGTCAGAGGAAAACTGCCTACTCAAGCCTCAGCAATGGTGGGTGCCCCTCCCCCCACCAAGTTCCATCATCCCAGGTCAACTTCAGATTGCTGTGCTGGCAGTGAGAATTTCAAGCCAGTGGCTTTTAGCCTGCTGTTCTCCAAGGGATTGGGAACTGCTGAGCGAGACTACTTGGCTCCCTGGCTTCAGCCCCCTCTAAAGGGGAGTGAACCATTCTGTCCCACTGGGGTTCCAGATGCCACTGGGGTATGAAAAAACACTCCTGCAGCTAGCTCTGTGTCTGCCCAAATAGCCACCCAGTTTTGTGCTTGAAACCCAGGGCCCTGGTGGTGTAGGCACACGAGGAAATCTCCTGGTCTGTGGATTGCGAAAACCATGGGAAAAGTGTAGTTAGTTCTATCTGGGCCAAATAGCATAGTCCCTCACGACTTCCCCTGGCTGTGGGAGGGAGGCCCCTGGCTGCTTGGATGTCCTGGGTGAGGTGATGCCCACCCTGCTTCTGCTCACCCTCCATGGTGTTGGGAAAAGCTGAGTGTCGGGAGAAGCTGAGGCAGGGTTTGCATGTCTGACACAATGTAAAAGAGTCCTGGAACCTGTCCAGGGTCTGGGGTCTAAAACCTCTCTTGGCCTTTGGAACACCAAGCTCTGTCCTAAAGGGTGGAAGCCTACCCTGATGCACCATAATGTAAGCCCAGGGCATAAAACCCCTTGTGGCTTGGATAGAATCCAGGGCTCAGGGCATAAAACCCCTCATGGCCTCTGGAATGTGTCTAGACTTGCTGGCTCCTTGCTCCTTGCTCTGCTAGGATCAATTGTATCTTGAGTTAAAAGAACCTTCTCTCCATTATCTCAAGTAGGAGAGCATATGCTAAACCATCACAGCTGTAAATCATGTGCTTAATGCAATGCTCCCTTTCAACCCCACATTCTCACCACCTGTTTCTTTGTTTGATCACCAATAAATAGTCTGGGCTTCCAGAGCTCAGGGCCTTCACAGCCTCCATTACTTGCTTTGGCGCCCTGGGCCCACTTTCTCTCTCAAACTGTCTTTTCTCATTCCTTTGACTCCCCCAGACTTTGTCACCCCCACGACGTGGTGTTGGGTCCAATCACCCCAACATTCCTGGCTGCCCAACTTGGGATGACAAAGACCCCAGTGAAGGAATGCTAGAGCATGTGAAAGTGGAGGATGCATTGTCAAGGAACACCTGAGGACCAATGAAAGAATCTCCAGGAAAGCTGAGCACTTGGAAGAAACAGGGTAACAATGGGACAAAGTGAAAGCAAACATTCTGCTTACTTGAATTTCTTGAGGCACTTATTATGAAGAGGGTGAAGCATGGGGTAAGACCCAGTAGAATCTGAGGCTTGTTTATTCAGAAGGCCGCATTTAGAGAAAAAGAAGACAAAGTGAGGACTTAGAAGGAGCCTGGGCAAGTAAAGTCATCTTGAAGCTTCAGTTTCACGGTTAACCTGATTCTGCTAGAGAAAAACAGATTTAATGAGCACAGAGGCATGATATGGGCTGAATTTAAAGAAATGTGGACTCAAGGGCCCAAGGAATATTTGTTTGAGTTGTGGAATATGCTTGATTTTGGTATGTTAGCGATTTTCACAGCATTGTTCATTGCAAGATTCAGGGCATTCTGGCATGCTTCCAAAGCCCAAAGCATCATTGATGCAAATGATACTTTGAAGGACTTGACAAAACTAACATTGGGAGATAATGTGAAATACTACAATTTGGCCGGAGGGAGTGGGCCCCCTCTGATCCTTGGATGGTGTCTGAAGGTCTCTGTGCAGTTGCTGTGGTTTTGAGTTTCTCTGGGATAGCTTGTATTTTGCCAGCAAATGCAAGCTTTGGACCTCTGCAGATGTCACTTGGAGGAGCAGTCAAAGACATCTTCAGGTTCATGGTCATATTCATTATGGTGTTTGTGGCCTTTATGATTGGAATGTTCAACCTCTACTCCTACTGCATTGGTGCAAAACAAAATGAAGCCTTCACAACAGTTGAAGGGAGTTTTAAGACAATGTTCTGGGCTATATTTGGACTTTCTGAAGTGAATTCAGTGATCATCAACTATAACCACAAATTCATTGAAAACATTGGTTATGTTCTTTATGGAGTCTATAATGTTACAATTGTCATTGTTTTGCTAAATGTGTTAATTGCCATGATCAACAATTCATTCCAGGAAATTGAGGATGATGCTGATGTGGGTCATAAAAGAGGTTTCCAGGAAGACGTAGAGATAAGTAAGTAGAGATAGACATAAATAGAGATAGACATAGATAGAGATAGAGATAAATAGAGATAGAGATAGACATAACTAGAGATAGAGATAGAGGTAAATAGAGATAGAGATAAGTAAGTAGAGATAGAGATAAGTAGAGATAGGTAGGAAAAGACAGGGACTTGCAGGAACTCACAGGAACTAACAGGTACCATAGGGACAGACAGGGACAGATAGGGATAGATGAAGACTAGCAAATAAGGTCGGTACCCTAAAGAGGTATTGGTCAGTGCCCTAAAGAGGTACTGGTCAGTGAGGTACAAAAGCAAAGACTAGCAATATAAGGTCAGTGCCCTAAAGAGGTACTGGTCAGTGCCCTAAAGAGGTACAAAGGTAGAGACTAGCAAAGACAAGCAGAGATTTGCAGGGACAGACAAGAACATTCTGAATTATGGAAATTAGCTATGGCTCAAAGTCCAATCAAAATCTGAGAGGGCAAATATAAAAGGAATATAGGGGAAGGAGGTAAGGATAAAAATGCTCTTTCTTTTCTCTCCAGCAGGACCTTTTGGATTCAAAGTTGTGCTAGCAATAGGAAGTGTTACTCTTGATATAATACACACTTTATTACATGCCCTGAATGTTGCTTCTTTATCTGCATTAATTCAACCTTTGATAAAAATCAAACTATCTTGATAATTAAAGCCAGGGAAGGAGTTTGGATCCCTCTGTCTCTAAATAGACCATGGGAAATATCACCATGTATTTATATTGTAACTGAGATTCTTAAAAAACTTTTATCCTGTTCCAAAAGATTTATAGTTGAAGGCCATGGGAGGCTCTACATCTGTGAGTTTTTTTTCTGGTGGTTGTGTGCTTGTGCTGTCTCCTTTTAGTCTGCAGATGTGGAAGCTGCCTCTGAAGAGGAAGCCGCCTCTGAAGAGAAAGCTGCCATCAAGAACAAGCAATGATAGCTGTGGTGGTTTTACAAAAAAGAAACGGGGGATATGTTGGGAAAAGCTGAGTGTCGGGAAAAACTGAGTTGGGGCTTGCATGTCTGAAATAATGTAAAAGAGTCTTGGAATCTGTCTAGGGTCCAGGGTCTAAAACCTCTCTTGGCCTTTGGAACACCAAGCTCTGTGCTAAAGGGTGGAAGGCTACCCTGATGCACCATAATCTAAGCCCAGGGGATAAAACCCCTTGTGGCTTGGATAGAATCCAGGGCTCAGGGCATAAAACCCCTCATGGCCTCTGGAATGTGTCTAGATGTTGGCTCCTTGCTTCTTGCTCTCCCAGGATCAATTGTATCTTGAGTTAGAAGAACCTTCTCTCCATTTTCTCAAGTAGCAGAGCATATGCTAAACCATCACAGCTGTAAATCGTGCTTAATGAAATACTACCTTCCAACCCCACATTCTCATGACCTGTTTCTTTGTTTGATCACCAATAAATAGTCTGGACTTCCAGAGCTTGGGACCTTCGCAGCCTCCACACTCACATTGGCCCCCTGGGACCACTTTCTCTCTCAAACTGTCTTTTCTTTTTTATTTTATTTTATTTTATTTTATTATTATTATACTTTAAGTTTTAGGGTACATGTGCACAATGTGCAGGTTAGTTACGTATGTATACATGTGCCATGCTGGTGTGCTGAACCCGTTAACTCGTCATTTAGCATTAGGTGTATCTCCTAATGCTATCCCTCCCCCTCCCCCCACCCCACAACTGTCCCCAGAGTGTGATGTTCCCCTTCCTGTGTCCATGTGTTCTCATTGTTCAATTCCCACCTATGAGTGAGAACATGCGGTGTTTGGTTTTTTGTCCTTGCGATAGTTTACTGAGAATGATGATTGCCAATTTCATCCATGTCCCTACAAAGGACATGAACTCATCATTTTTTATGGCTGCATAGTATTCCATGGTGTATATGTGCCACATTTTCTTAATCCAGTCTATCATTGTTGGACATTTGGGTTGGTTCCAAGTCTTTGCTATTGTGAATAGTGCCGCAATAAACATACGTGTGCATGTGTCTTTATAGCAGCATGATTTATAATCCTTTGGGTATATACCCAGTAATGGGATGGCTGGGTCAAATGGTATTTCTAGTTCTAGATCCCTGAGGAATCGCCACACTGACTTCCATAATGGTTGATCTAGTTTACAGTCCTACCAACAGTGTAAAAGTGTTCCTATTTTTCCACATCCACTCCAGCACCTGTTGTTTCCTGACTTTTTAATGATTGCCATTCTAACTGGTGTGAGATGGTATCTCATTGTGGTTTTGATTTGCATTTCTCTGATGGCCAGTGATGGTGAGCATTTTTTCATGTGTCTGTTGGCTGCATAAATGTCTTCTTTTGAGAAGTGTCTGTTCATGTCCTTTGCCCACTTTTTGAGGGGATTGTTTGTTTTTTTCTTGTAAATTTGTTTGAGTTCATTGTAGATTCTGGATATTAGCCCTTTGTCAGATGAGTAGGTTGCAAAAATTTTCTCCCATTTTGTAGGTTGCCTGTTCACTCTGATGGTAGTTTCTTTTGCTGTGCAGAAGCTCTTTAGTTTAATTAGATCCCATTTGTGAATTTTGGCTTTTGTTGCCATTGCTTTTGGTGTTTTAGACATGAAGTCCTTGCCCATGCCTATGTCCTGAATGGTAATGCCTAGGTTTTCTTCTAGGGTTTTTATGGTTTTAGGTCTAATGTTTAAGTCTTTAATCCATCTTGAATTAATTTTTGTATAAGGTGTAAGGAAGGGAGTGAGTTTTCAGCTTTCTACATACGGCTGGCCAGTTTTCCCAGCACCATTTATTAAATAGGGAATCCTTTCCCCATTGCTTGTTTTTCTCAGGTTTGTCAAAGATCAGATAGTTGTAGATATGCGGCATTATTTCTGAGGGCTCTGTTCTGTTCCATTGATCTATATCTCTGTTTTGGTACCAGTACCATGCTGTTTTGGTTACTGTAGCCTTGTAGTATTGTTTGAAGTCAGGTAGTGTGATGCCTCCAGCTTTGTTCTCTTGGCTTAGGATTGACTTGGCAATGCGGGCTCTTTTTTGGTTCCATATGAATTTTAAAGTAGTTTTTTCCAATTCTGTGAAGAAAGTCATTGGTAGCTTGATGGGGATGGCATTGAATCTATAAATTACCTTGGGCAGTATGGCCATTTTCATGATATTGATTCCTCTTGCCCATGAGCATGGAATGTTATTCCATTTCTTTGTATCCTCTTTTATTTCATTGAGCAGTGGTTTGCAGTTCTCCTTGAAGAGGTCCTTTATGTCCCTAGTAAGTTGGATTCCTAGGTATTGTATTCTCTTTGAAGCAATTGTGAATGGGAGTTCACTCATGATTTGGCTCTCTGTCTGTTATTGGTGTATAAGAATGCTTGTGATTTTTGCACATGGATTTTGTATCCTGAGCCTTTGCTGAAGTTGCTTATCAGCATAAGGAGATTTTGGGCTGAGATGATGGGGTTTTCTAGATATACAATCATGTCATCTGCAAACAGGGACAATTTGACTTCCTCTTTTCCTAATTGAATACCCTTTATTTCCTTCTCCTGCCTGATTGCCCTGGCCAGAACTTCTAACACTATGTTGAATAGGAGTGGTGAGGGAGGGCATCCCTGTCCTGTGCCAGTTTTCAAAGGGAATGCTTCCAGTTTTTGCCCATTCAGTATGATGTTGGCTGTGGGTTTGTTATAGGTAGCTCTTACTGTTTTGAGATACATCCTATCAATATCTAATTTATTGAGAGTTTTTAGCATGAAGCATTGTTGAATTTTGTCAAAGGCCTTTTATGCATCTATTGAGATAATCATGTGATTTTTGTCTTTGGTTCTGTTTATATGCTGGATTGTGTTTATAGATTTCCATATGTTGAACCAGCCTTGCATCCCAGGGAAGAAGCCCACTTGATCATCGTGGAGAAGCTTTCTGATGTGCTGCTGGATTCAGTTTGCCAGTATTTTATTGAGGATTTTTGCATCAATGTTCATCAAGTATATTGCTCTAAAATTCTCTTTTTTGGTTGTGTCTCTGCCAGGCTTTGGTATCAGGATGATGCTGGCCTCATAAAATGAGTTAGGGAGGATTCCCTCTTCTTCTATTGATTGGAATAGTTTCAGAAGGAATGGTACCAGCTCCTCCTTGTACCTCTGGTAGAGTTCTCCTGTGAATCCATCTGGTCCTGGACTTTTTTTGGTTGATAAGTTATTAATTATTGCCTCAATTTCAGAGCCTGTTATTGGTCTATTCAGAGATTCAACTTCTTCCTGGTTTAGACTTGGGAAGGTGTATGTGTCAAGGAATTTATCCATTTCTTCTAGATTTTCTAGTTTATTTGCATAGAGGTGTTTATAGTATTCTCTGATGGTAGTTTGTATTTCTGTGGGATCGGTGGTGATATCCCCTTTATCATTTTTTATTGCATCTATTTGATTCTTCTCTCTTTTCTTCTTTATTAGTCTCATTAGCAGTCTACCAATTTTGTTGATCTTTTCAAAAAGCAGCTCCTGGATTCATTAATTTTTTTGAAGGGTTTTTTGTGTCTCTATTTCCTTCAGTTCTGCTCGGACTTTAGTTATTTCTTGCCTTCTGCTAGCTTTTGAATGTGTTTGCTCTTGCTTTTCTAGTTCTTTTAATTGTGATGTTAGGGTGTCAATTTTGGATCTTTCCTGCTTTCTCTTCTGGGCATTTAGTGCTATAAATTTCCCTCTACACACTGCTTTGAATGTGTCCCAGAGATTCTGGTATGTTGTGTCTTTGTTCTCATTGGTTTCAAAGAACATCTTTATTTCTGCCTTCATTTCGTTATGTACCCAGTAGTCATTCAGGAGCAGGTTGTTCAGTTTCCATGTATTTGAGTGGTTTTGAGTGAGTTTCTTATTCCTGAGTTCTACTTTGATTGCACTGTGGTCTGAAGACAGTTTGTTATAATTTCTGTTCTTTTACATTTGCTGAGGAGTGCTTTACTTCCAACTATGTGGTCAATTTTGGAATAGGTGTGGTGTGGTGCTGAGAAGAATGTATATTCTGTTGATTTGGGGTGGAGAGTCCTGTAGGTGTCTATTAGGTCCACTTGGTGCAGAGCTGAGTTCAATTCCTGGGTATCCTTGTTAACTTTCTGTCTCATTGATCTGTCTAGTGTTGACAGTGGGGTGTTATAGTCTCCCCTTATTATTGTGTGGGAGTCTAAGTCTCTTTGTAGGTCACTCAGGACTTGCTTTATGAATCTGGGTGCTCCTGTATTGGGTGCATATATATTTAGGATAGTTAGCTCTTCTTGTTGAATTGATCCCTTTACCATTATGTAATGACCTTCTTTGTCTCTTTTGATCTTTGTTGGTTTAAAGTCTGTTTTATCAGAGACTAGGATTGCAACCCCTGCCTTTTTTTGTTTTCCATTTTCTTGGTAGATCTTCCTCCATCCCTTTATTTGGAGCCTATGTGTGTCTCTGCACGTGAGATGGGTTTCCTGAATACAGCACACTGATGGGTCTTGACTCTTTATCCAATTTGCCAGTCTGTGACTTTTAATTGGAGCATTTAGCCCATTTACATTTAAGGTTAATACTGTTATTTGTGAATTTGATCCTGTCATTATGATGTTAGCTGGTTATTTTGCTCGTTAGTTGATTCAGTTTCTTCCTAGCCTTGATGGTTTTTACAATTTGGCATGTTTTTGCAGTGACTGGTACTGGTTGTTCCTTTCCATGTTTTGTGCTTCCTTCAGTAGTTCTTTTAGGACAGGCCTGGTGGTGACAAAATCTATCAGCATTTGCTTGTCTGTAAAGTATTTTATTTCTCCTTCACTTATGAAGGTTATTTTGGCTGGATATGGAATTCTGGGTTGAAAATTCTTTTCTTTTAGAATGTTGAATATTGGACCCCACTCTCTTCTGGCTGGTAGAGTTTCTGCCGAGAAATCAGCTGTTAGTTTGATGGACTTCCCTTTGTGGGTAACCCGACCTTTCTCTCTGGCTGTCCTTAAAATTTTTCCTTCATTTCAACTTTGGTGAATCTGACAATTATGTGTCTTGGAGTTGCTCTTCTCGAGGAGTATCTTTGTGGCATTCTCTGTATTTCCTGAATCTGAATGTTGGCCTGCCTTGCTAGATTGGGGAAGTTCTGCTGGATAATATTCTGCAGAGTGTTTTCCAACTTGGTTCCATTCTCCCTGTCACTTTCAGGTACACCAATCAGACGTAGATTTGATCTTTTCACATAGTCCCATACTTCTTGGGGGCTTTGTTCATTTTTTTTTTTAATGCTTTTTTCTCTAAACTTCCCTTCTCGCTTCATTTCATTCATTTCATCTTCCATCACTGATACCCTTTCTTCTAATGGATCGAATCAGCTACTGAGGCTTGTGCATTCATCACGTAGTTCTCATGCCTTGGTTTTAAGCTCCAACAGGTCCTTTAAGGACTTCACTGCATTGGTTATTCTAGTTAGCCATTTGTCTAATTTTTTTTTTGAGGTTTTTAACTTCTTTGCCGTGGGTTGGAACTTCCTCCTGTAGCTCGGAGTAGTTTGATCATCTGAAGTCTTCTTCTCCCAACTCGTCAAAGTCATTCTCTGTCCAGCTTTGTTCTGTTGCTAGTGAGGAGCTGCATTCCTATGGAGGAGGAGAGGTGCTCTGATTTTTAGAGTTTCCAGTTTTTCTGCTCTGTTTTTTCCCCATCTTTGTGGTTTTATCTACCTTTGGTCTTTGATGATGGTGACATACAGATGAGTTTTTGGTGTGGATGTCCTTTCTGTTTGTTAGTTTTCCTTCTAACAGTCAGGACCCTCAGTGGCAGGTCTATTGTAGTTTGCTGGAGGTCCACTCCAGACCCTGTTTGCCTGGGTATCAGCAGTGGTGGCTGCAAAACAGCAGACACTGGTGAACAGCAAATGCTGCTGCCTGATCATTCCTCTGGAAGTTTTGTCTCAGAGGAGTACCCGGACATGTGAGTTGTCAGTCCACCTCTATAGGGGGGTGCCTCCCAGCTAGGCTACTCGGGGGTCAGGGACCCACTTGAGGAGGCAACCTGCCCATTCTCAGATCTCAAGCTGCATGCTGGGAGAACCACTACTCTCTTCAAAGCTGTCAGACACTGACATTTAAGTCTACAGAGGTTACTGCTGCCTTTTGTTTGTCTGTGCCCTGCCCCCAGAGGTGGAGCCTACAGAAGCAGGCAGGCCTCCTTGAGCTGTGGTGGGCACCACCCAGTTCGAGCTTCCCAGCTGCTTTGTTTACCTACTCAAACCTTGGCAATGGCAGGCGCCCCACCCCCAGCCTTGCTGTTGCCTTGCAGTTTGATTTCAGACTGCTGTGCTAGCAATGAGCAAGGCTCCATGGGTGTAGGACCCTCTGAGCCAGGCACGGGATATAATCTCCTGGTGTGTCATTTTTTAAGCCCATTGGAAAAATGCAGTATTAGGTTGGGAGTGACCCGATATTCCAGGTGCTGTTTGTCACCCCTTTCTTTGACTAGAAAAGGGAATTCCCTGACCCCTTGCACTTCCCGGGTGAGGCAATGCCTCAACCTGCTTCAGCTCACACACGGTGTACTGCACCCACTGTCTGGCACTCCCCAGTGAGATGAACCTGGTACCTCAGTTGGAAATTCAGAAATCACCCGTTTTCTGCATTGCTCACACTGGGAGCTGTAGACTGGAGCTGTTCCTATTTGGCCATCTTAGCTCCTCCCTCCTCTTGTCATTTTCTTACTCCAATATAGCTTTATTGCCATCACCTTCTCTGTACTTTTATTAGTAAACATTATATTTCTCTGTTATAGATTCTACAATACGATTATATGCATATTGTTTTGTAAAGTTGCCTTTTAAATTGGTTAACAAAAGGGGAATAAATGTGAAAAAAAGAAAGAAGAAAGAAGAGAAATAAATAAATAAATAAATAAATAAATAAGGAAGGAGAGAAGGAAGGAAGGAAAGAAGCAAGGAAGGAAGGAAGGAAGGAAAATGTTCTTATGTTGAAGTGTGACTGTATTCACAGCAATTCCTTCTTTTTCAATCTTAATGTCTTTATCTTACCTTCATTTTGAAATATATTTTCACTGGATATATTATTCTACAAATAGTATCCTACAAACCCAAACATGAATGCATTTAAAATGTTTACTTGCTCTTGCCTTCATTGCTTCCAATGAGAAGTCAACCTTCATTTTTATCATTCTTCACCCATGTATGTGTCTTTTTCTTCTGGTGGCTTTTAAGATATTACCTTTTTCTATCTTTCACTTACAATAGTTTGACTCTTGTGAACCTAGGTGACTCAGGTTATTCTGCCTAATTACAGAAATCTTGAATAAGTAGGTGGAAAATTTTTACCAAATATGAGATATTTTCAGTTAATATTTTCTAAAATATTTTTCTGCCCATTTTCTCTCTTTTCCCCTCTGGATCTTCAATTATGTGTGTGTGCATTTGTGTGTGTATGTATATGTGTATATATGTGTGTGTGTGATATGTGTGTGTTTGTACTGCTATAACAAAATACCACAGACTGGTTAATTTATAAATAATATAAATCTATTTCTCATAATTCTGTAGGCTAGGAAATCCAAGCTGAAGTCATCAGCAGATTCTGTGCCTGGTAAAGGCTTACTCCTTGCTTCCAAGATGGTGCCTTGCTGTGTCTTCCAGAGAGGGCTAATGCTATGTGCTCATACAACAGAAGGAGAAAAAGGTCAGAAGGGACCAATGCTTACTCTTTTATAAGGTTATTAATCCCATTCATAAGGCAGAGTCTCATAACCCTAATCTCCTTAAATTCTCACTTTTTAATACAATTGAATGGGGATTAAGTTTCAATGAGAATTCTGGAAAGACCCAGACATTCAGACTCTCTCTCCCTCCCTTTCTCTCTCTCTCCTGTGTGTGTGTGGGGGCGGGCTGGGGGGCTGTTTCCTACTATCCCACAAGTTATTAAGGTTTTGTTCCTTTTTTTCTAAAGCTTTTCATTTCTGTGATAAAATTAGGATAATCTCTCTTGATCTGTTTTCAGGCACACTGTTCTTTTTAAAATGTTGTATCTAATCTGCTGTTAACTGCATCCAATAAAGTTTTATTTCAGATATTTAAACTTTACAGTTTTAATCTCTTCAGAAACTCTCCATTCTTAAACACATTATGATTATCTTTTCATGAGGGTTCTTTTTCATATTTATCACTGTTACTTTAGATGCTTCTCTGACATGATGGATATTTGTGCAGGTCTGTTTCCTTTCTGATAATTGTCTTTGATATGGGTATTGTTTCATATTTCCTGCTTCTTAAAGATGTCTATTTTGTAGTTTTGTTAGTAAGGAGGAAAGGGAAAATGGATGGTAAGCACATAACTAGCAGCATGCGCCATGCACAGCTTGGATGAAATTGCTCTGCACTTTGTTGGGAACTCCCTCAATCTCACCTACTAAGGTGATGTCTTTTGACAATCTCAAAACCAAATCTTGTACATTCTAAACATACCCCAAGGATAGGTCAAGAAAATCAAAACTCAGAGTCAGACTCTGGTTCCAAAATAACACAGAGGCTTGTAACTTGCTAAATGTCCTAGAGATAAGCTTTGGAGAAAGTATTAAGAATAAAATATTGCTCAAACTTCTCAAGATGGCCAAATAAAAACAGATCCGGTCTGCAGCTCCCAGCAAGATCAACACAGAAGGCAAGTGATTTCTGCATTTCCAACTGAGGTACATGGCTGATCTCATTGGGACTGGTTAGACAGTGGGTGCAGCCCAGGGAGGATGAGAAGAAGCAGGGTGAGGCATTGCCTAACTCAAGAAACACAAGGGATCAGGGAACTCCCTCACCTAGCCCAGGGAAGCCGTGAGAGACTGTGCCATGAGGGATGGTGAATTCCAGCCCAGATACTCTGCTTTTCCCACCATCTTCACAACCCACAGACCAGGAGATTTCCTTGGGTGCCTAAATCACCAGGGCCCTGGGTTTCAATCACAAAACTGGGCAGCCATTTGGGCAGACACTGAGCTAGCTACAGGAGATTTTTTTTCATACCCCAGTGGTGCCTGGAATGCCAGCAAGACAGAACTGTTCACTCCCCTAGAAAGGGGGCTGAAGCCAGGGAGCCAAGTGGTCTAGCTCAGCAGATCCCACCCCCATGGAGTCCAGCAAGCTAAGACCCATTGGCTTGATATTCTCGCTGCCAGTGCAGCAGTCTGAAGTCAACCTGAGATGCTTGAGCTTGCGGGGGTGGGCGGGGAGGGGTGGCATCCCACATTACTGACGGTTGAGTAGGCAGTTTTCTTCTCACAGTGTAAACAAAGTCCCCAAGAGGTTTGAACTGAGCAGAGCCCTCTGCAGCTCAGCAAAGCCCCTGTACCCAGACTGCCTCTCTAGATTCCTCCTCTCTGGGCAGGGCATCGCTGAAAAAAAGGCAGCAGCCACAGTCAGGGGCTTATAGATAAAACTCCTATCTCTCTGGGACAGAGCACCTGGGAAAAGGGGCAGCAGTGGGCACAGCTTCAGCAGACTTAAACTTTCCTGCCTGCTGGCTTTGAAGAGAGCAGTGGATCTCCCAGTACAGCGCTTGAGCTCTGCTAAGGGACAGACTGCCTCCTCAAGTAGGTCCCTGATCCTGGTGCCTCCTGACTGGAAGAAACCTCCCAGCAGGGGTCGACAAACACCTCATACAGGAGAGCTCCAGCTGGCACATGGCAGGTGCCCCTCTAAGACAAAGCTTCCAGAGGAAGGAACAGGCAGCAATCTTTGTTATTCTGCAGCCTTGGCTGGTGATACCCAGGCAAACAGGGTCTGGGGTGGATCTCCAAAAAACTCCAGCAGACCTGCAGAAGAGGGACCTGACTGTTAGAAAGAAAACTAACAAACAGAAAAGAATAGCATCAACATCAACAAAAAGGACATCCACACAGGTACCCCATTTGAAGGTCATCAATATGAAAGACAAAAGGTAGATAAATCGACGAAGATGAGGAAAAGCCAGTGCAAAAAGGCTGAAAATTCCAAAAACCAGAATGCCTCTTCTCCTCCAAAGGATCACAACTCTTCACCAGCAAGGGAACAAAACTGGATGGAGAATGAATTTGATAAATTGACAGAGGTAGGCTTCAGAAGGTGGGTAATAACAAACTTCTCTGAGCTAAAGAAGCATGTTCTAACCCAATGCAAGAAAGCTAAGAACCTTGAAAAAGGTCAGAGAAATTGCTAACTGAATAATCAGTTTAGAGAAGAACATAAACAACCTGATGAAACTGAAAAACACAGCACAAGAACTTTGTGAAGCATACACAAGTATCAATAGCCAAATGGATCAAGCCAAAGAAAGGATTTCAGAGACTGAAGATCAACTTAATGAAATAAAGCATGAAGGCAAGATTAGAGAAAAAAGGAACAAAGCCTCCAAGAAATATGGAACTATGTGAAAAGACATTTGATTGGTGTACCTGAAAGTGATGGGGAGAATGGAACCAAGCTGAAAAACACTCTCCAGCATATTATCCAGGAGAACTTCCCCAACCTAGCAAGACAGGCCAACATTCTAATTCAAGAAATACGGAAACCACCACGAAGATACTCCTCGAGAAGACCAACCCCAAGACACATAATTGTCAGATTCAACAAAGTTGAAATGAAGGAAAAAAACGTTAAGGGCAGCCAGAGAGAAAGATCAGGTTACCCACAAAGGGAAGCTCATCAGATTAACAGTGTATCTCTCTGCAGAAACCAAATGAGGCAGAAGAGAGTGGGGGAGTTGTCAATATCCAACATTCTGAAATAAAAGAAATTTCAACCCAGAATTTTATATCCAGCCAAACTAAGCTTCTTAAGTGAAGGAGAAATAAAATCCTTTACAGACAAGCAAATGCTGAGAGATTTTGTCACCATCAGACCTGCCTTACAAGAGCACCTGAAAGAAGCATGAAACATGGAAAGGAACAACCAGTACCAGCTGCTGCAAAAACATAACAAATTGTAAAGACCATTGACACTATGAAGAAACAGCATCAACTAACAGGCAAAATAGCCAGCTAGCATCATAATGACAGGATCAAATTCACCTAACAATATTAACTTTAAATGTAAATGGGCTAAATGCCCCCAATTAAAAGACACAGACTGGCAAATTGGATGTAGAGTCAAGACCCAACAGTGTGCTGCTGTATTCAGGAGACCCATCTTAGGTGCAAAGACAGACATAGGCTCAAAATAAATGGATGGAGGAATATTTACCAAGCAAATAGAGAGAGAGAAAAAAAAGCAGGGATTGTAATCCTAGTCTCTGATAAAACAGATTTTAAACCAACAAAGATCAAAAAAGACAAAGAGGGGCATTATATAATGGTAAAGAGATCAATGCAACAAGAAGAGCTAACTATCCTAAATATATATGCACCCAATATAGGAGCACTCAAATTCATAAAGTTCTTAGAGTCATATGAAGAGACTTAGACTCCCACACAATAGTAGTGGTAGGCATTAACACCTCACTGTCAATATTAGACAGATCAACGTGACAGATAATTAACAACAATATTCAGGACTTGAACTTAGCTCTGAACAAAGCAGACCCAGTAGACATCTAAAGAACTCTCCACCCCAAATCAACAGAATATACATTCTTCTCAGCACCACATTGCACTTAGTCTAAAACTGACCACATAATTGGAAGTGAAACACTCCTCAGCAAATGCAAAAGAAGGGAAATAGTAAAAATTTCTCAGACCACAGTGCAATCAAATTAGAACTCAAGATTCAGAAACTCACTCAAAATTGCACAAGTACGTGGAAAGTGAACAACCTTCTCCTGAATGACTACTGGGTAAATAATGAAATTAAGGCAGAAATAACGATGTTCTTTGAAACCAATGGAACAAAGACACAATGTATCAGAATCTCTGGGACACAGCTAAAGCAGTGTTTAGAGGAAAATTTACAGCACTAAAATGCCTACAGGAAAAAAAAGAGAAATATCTAAAATTGACGCCATGATATCACAATTAAAAGGACTAGAGAAGCAAAAGCAAGCAAATTCAAAAGCTAGCTACAAGACAAGAAATAAGATCAGACCAGAACTGAAGGAGGTAGAGACATGAAAAAATCCTTCAAGAAAATCAATGAATCCAGGAGCTGTTTTTATTCTTAAAAAAAGATTAACAAAATAGATATACCACTAGCCAAATTAATAAAGGAGAAAAGAGAGAAGAATGAAATAGACATAATAAAAAATGATAAACTGGATATTACCACTGATCCCACAGAAATACAAGCTACCAGCAGAGAATGCTATAAACACCTCTATGCAAATAACTAGAAAATCTAGAAGAAATGGATAAATTCCTGGAGACATACACCCTCCAAGACTAAACTAGGAAGAAGTCAAATCCCTGAATAGACCAATAACAAGTTCTGAAATTGAGGCAGTAACTAATAGCCTACCAACCAAAAATAGCCCAGGACCAGGCAGATTCACAGCTGAATTCCATGAAAGGTACAAAGAAGAGCTGATACCATTACTTCTCAAACTATTCCAAACAATAGAAAAAGAGAGACTCCTTCCTAACTCATTTTATAAGGCCAGTATCATCCTAATACCAAAACCTGGCAGACACACAACAAAAAAAAGAAACTTTCAGGCCAATATCCCTGATGAACATCAATGTGAAAATCCTCAATAAAATACTGGCAAACCAAATCCAGCAGCACATCAAAAAGCTTATCCACCGCCATCAAGTCAGCTTCATCCCTGGGACTCAAGGCTGGTTCAACATGTGCAAATCAATAAACATAATCCATCACATAAACAGAACCAATGACAAAAACCACATGATTATCTCAATAGATGCAGAAAAGGCCTTAGATAGAATTCCATACCCCTTCATGCTAAAAACTGTCAATAAACTTGGTACTGATGGAATGTATCTCAAAATAGTAAGAGCTACTTATGACAAACCCACTGCCAATATCATACTGAATAGGCAGAAGCTGAAAGCATTCCCTTTGAAAACCAGCACAAGACAAACATGCCCCTCTCACCACTCCTATTCAACATAGTATTGGAAGTTCTGGCCAGGGCAATCAGGCAAGAGAAAGAAATAAAGAGTATTCAAAAATAGGAAGAGAGGAAGTCAAATTGTCTCTGTTTGCAGATGACATGATTGTATATTTAGAAAACCCCTTTCTTGGCCAAAAATCTCCTTAAGCTGATAAGCAACTTTAGCAAAGTCTCAGTTACAAAATCAATGTGCAAAAATCACAAGCATTCCTATACACCAATAATAGACAAACAAAGAGCCAAATAATGAGTGAACTCCCATTCACAATTGCTACAGAGATAGAAAAATACCTATGAGTACAACTTATAAGGGATGTGAAGGACCTCTTCAAGGAGAAGTACAAACCACTGCTCAAGGAAATAAGAGAGGACACAAACAAATGGAAAAACTTTCCACACTCATGGATAGAAAGAATCAATATCATGGAAACGGCCATACTGCCTAAAGTAATTTATAGATTCAATGCTATCCCCATTAAGCTACCATTGTGTTTATTCACAGAATTAGAAAAAAATACTTTAAATTTCATATGGAACCAAAAAAGAGCCCATATAGCCAAGACAATCCTAAGCAAAAAGAACAAAGCTGGAGCATCATGCTACCTGACTTCAAACTATACTACAAGGCTACAGTAACTAAAACAGCCTGATACTGATACCAAAACAGGTATATAGACCAATGGAATAGAACAGACGCCTCAAAGATAATGCCACCCAACTACAACCATCTGGTCTTTGACAAACCTGACAAAAACAAGCAATGGGAAAAGGATTCCCTATTTAATAAATGGTGTTGGGAAAACTGGCTAGCCATATGCAGAAAACAGAAACTGGATGCCTTCCTTACACCTTATATAAAAATTAACTCAAGATGGATTAAAGACTTAAACATAAAACCTAAAACCATAAAAACCCTAGAAGAAAACCTAGGCAATACCATTCAAGACACAGGCATGGGCAAAGACTTCATGACTAAAACACCAAAAGCAATGGCAACAAAAGCCAAAATTGACAAATGGGGTCTAATTAAACTAAAGAGCTTCTGCACAGCAAAAGAAACTATCATCAGAGTGAAGAGGCAACCTACAGAATGGGAGAAAATTTTTGCAATCTATCCATCTGACTAAGGGCTAATATCCGAATCTACAAGGAATTTAAACAAATTTATGAGAAAAAAACAAACAACTCCATCAAAAAGTAGGCAAACAACATCCACAGACACTTATCAAAAGAAGACATTTATGCGGCCAAAAAACATGAAAAAAAGCTCATCATCATTGCTTATTAGAGAAATGCAAATCAAATCTACAATGAGATACCATCTCATACTACTTAGAATGGCCATCATTAAAAAGTCAGCAAACAACAGATGCTGGAGAGGATGTGGAGAAATAGGAACACTTTTTTAAAAAAATACATTTTTATTAGTATACTTTAAGATCTAGGGTACATGTGCACAACATGCAGGTTTGATACATAGGTATACATGTGCCATGTTGTTTTGCTGCACTCATCAACTCATCATTTACATTAGGTATTTCTCCTAATGTTATCCCTCCCCCCTCCCCCCACCCCACAACAGGCCCCAGTGTGTGATGTTCCCCACCCTGTGTCCATGTGTTCTCATTGTTCAATTCCCACCTATGAGTGAAAACATGCGGTGTTTGGTTTTCTGTCCTTGTGATAGTTTGCTGAGAATGATGGTTTCCAGCTTCATTCATGTCCCTACAAAGGACATGAACTCATCCTTTTTTATGGCTGCATAGTATTCCATGGTGTATATGGGCCACATTTTCTTAATCCAGTCTATCACTGATGGACATTTGGGTTGGTTCCAAGTCTTTGCTATTGTGAATAGTGCCACAATAAACGTATGTGTGCATGTATATTTATAGTAGAATAATTTATAATCCTTTGGGTCAAATGGTAATTCTAGTTCTAGATCCTTGAGGAATTGCCACACTGTCTTCCACAATGGTCAAACTAATTTATACTCCCACCAACAGTGTAAGAGTGTAGAAATAGTAACACTTTTTCATTTTTATAGTAGAATGATATATAAACCTTTGGGTGTATACCCAAGAGTGGGAGTGTAAATTAGTTCAACCATCGTGGAAGATAGTGTGGTAATTCCTCAAGGATCTAGAACCAGAAATACCATTTCACCCAGCAATCCCATTACTGGGTATATACCCAAAGGGTTATATATCATTCTACTATAAAGACACATGCACACATATGTTTACTGCAGCACTATTAACAATAGCAATGACTTGGAACCAACCCAAATGCCCATCAATGATAGACTGGATAAAGAAAATGTGGCGCATACATACCATGGAATACTATGCAGCCATAAAAAAGGATGAGCTCATGTCCTTTGCAAGGACAAGTATGAAGCTGGAAACCATCATTCTCAGCAAACTAACACAGGAACAGAAAAGCAAACACTGCATGTTCTCACTCATAAGTGAGAGCTGAACAATGAGAACACATGGACACAGGAAGGGGAACATCACACACCGGGGCCTGTTGTGGGGTGGGGGGCTGTGGGAGGGACAGCATTAGGAGAAATACCTAATATAGATGATGGGTTGATGGGTGTAGCAAACCACCATGGCACGTGTATACCTATGTAACAAACCTGTACATTCTGCACATGTATCCAGAACTTAGAGTATAATTTTTTAAAAAAGAATAAAATATTGGAAAGCAACATAGGGTGACAAAAACCAGACAAAAAGTAAAGGTGTTTAGATCCTCAAAATGAGGAACTACACGTGGCCACAGCCACATTAGAAAGACAGTTACTCTGAAAGTACTCCCCAGACCAAGGTTCAAGGGATGAGTAGAACTCTGGTATCTAATAAATCTATTTCCTGAGCCAACATCTGGAGAGACAAAACTCAGGATACACATTTGACTGCTTTATTTTTCTGCATTCCTCTCTGGCTTTTTTCCCCTAGAAGAGGATGTGGGTTTCCATTTCTTATTACCTAAACTTCTGTATAAAACGTTATTGTCTAGTAACCTGGAAACCTGGGCTTTGACATGGAAATTGGAGAAATGATAAAATGCAGACAATCCATTCTGAAGAAAATACTCAGGTTAACATGGTTGAAAAAATTCTATTAATATTTTTGAATGTTGGAAGCTGATTGTTCTATATGCCTATGAAGCAAATATTGCATTCTCGAAAAACCTCAAGCATTAGCATGAATTTAAGCTTGTTAAAATACGAACTTTCTGAGGAAGTAGGTGTAGAGTGGAACCTGGGAATTGGCATTCCTAACACCTAATGTTCAAGGCATTTCCCCTATTTCCAACATTCCTAGTAAATGACAGAGTGCCAAAGGCCCTTCTCCCCTGCAGGATTCTGAAGGACATAGAACACACAAAGAACTCAATCAAATCAGGCAAAATATCATCTTTTTACCAGAAGGATATGACTTTCTAATAAAGATGGAATAGAGACCAGAGCTGGGACCAGAACTCAAAGTAAGTGTCTTAATCCTCCTACTGGAACAGAAGGGAGCTATTCCCCATCCTGGGCCACCTGACAACCACAGAGTGACAGCCCCAGGAGAGAAAACCAACAGAATCTGACCCAGGCAGAGCTGCCAGAAGGAGACCTTCACTGGTGACTATAGAGTGGAAAGAGAAAGCAAAAATGAAGGTCATGTCCGGTCACCACAGGGCAAAGGGAAAAGAACAGCCTGCTTCCTGTTTTTGGAAAGTTAAAACAATAGTAGGAAGTGGTCCAGTGGGTGTCAGGCTCTCTAACATCCTGGAATTGATCAGTCATCTGCATTCCTGAGAAGACGACAATTTATTAAGCAACTCCAGAGTTGCTTCCTCCTGGGTGTAGAGGGATAAACAGTTTCTCTTTCCAAGCCAGAGGGAGGAGAGTGAGCTCGGTATAGAAATGCCCAGTGCTGTCTTTGGTACCTTCCCCTGTAACTCAAAATCTCTAGGAAAGCTGCTAAAGCTTACATAATGCTGATCACTATTATGATGGTGGAAACTAGGCAGAAAACTGAACTTCAAGTGAATGAACTTCAAGTGCATGAAATGGGATAAGACAGAGGACAGTGGCACATGCAGGAGGAAGTAGGGGAAGGATGAGGAAGTGAGTGCAGAAACCTCCCTGCAGGAGGGAGTTTGGATTCTGTGTGCTGTGGAAATGCAGCTTGAGCCAAGTTTTACCATTCTCCAAGGGCAAGGGGGATGTACCACTGCCAAGTGGGTGAAAAATATTTAACGAGTGCTTCCCACACTCCAGGATATTGGAATCCAATGGTGAACAAGAAAGTGTTCTTCATCAGCCATAACTGTAGAAGACAGATAGCAAGTAGTCAAAATACAAGATCAATACTACTTTGTCCTGGGTATACCCAGCATCAAGTGTAAGTGTCTTGAATGGGCTAGGAAACGTTTCCCACAGAAAGGTCAGATAGATGATGAATGCTGCTCTATAAATTTTTCAGCAGTGCCAAATCATCTTGTGGCTGACTGCCATGGTTATTACTTAAGACTGTCACTACAACAGTTACTACTGTTACTACTTGAGACCGTCATTACAAGACTGAATGAAGGGATGAACGTAGAAGTGAAAACTTAAGACAAAAGAAACCGTTTTAAAGGAAAGGGAACTGGGGAAGAAGAAAAGGGCTCCCTGCTTCTACTGAGCAAAGGCAGTCCCTGAGCTTCTACCACCCTTCGTATTTATTGGGTAGAATGACCAGGGAGCAGAAGGTAATGATTGGTCAGCTGCTTAATTGAACACAGGTTCACATTATTACTAACAGGCTTCAGATGTACCTAATCACAACAAACATTACACTTGGGTGTCACTGCCCTCAGTATCCCTTCTGGGTGGAAGACACAGTTTGTCGGTCTGCCAATATTCTGCATTTGAGAAACAGTTTGCTGCCTACTCATACAGCCTCCAGTGGTATGCTGAATTGACCACAACCCTCAATCTTTTGGCCTCCAGCATTTCTCCCTTTTTGTTTTTGAATTAATTGAATAAGGCAATTGCAAAATGTGCAGCCTTCAATTGCCGGTCAGTGGTTCATTCGTCTTCACATTCAGATTCAACTGGCTCATGGCTCTCACTGGGGGAACCAGGCCTGTGGCTGGAATCCATAATTCCCTCCAATCTCCTGTTCCATGGTCATACACACCTTGAGGGCACCCACATGGTTTGTTCATTTGCTGTGAAAACACAAGCATACCCTCATCCCCACATTAGTAAATCTAGCAAAGCAGAAGCAAAAAGTTTTTGTGGCTGTAGCCAGGAGGCATGCCATTGCTGAATCGTCTGCTCTGCAAGCTGTAACTCAGCTTCTGTCTCTTTGGTTAATTACCGTGGGGTAAAACTTTCCATTGATAATGAGAGGCTGGCTCTTTCTGATTAACAGAAGGCACAGAGAAAGCAAATCGAGGCTTATCCTTTTCCAGTCTCTCATTCCATCACCACCCAAAGAGAGTAGCCCAGGGAGCTGTGTGTGAGGGTGAACATGAGAAACATGAAAAGGAGAAGCATGAGAGTGAACAGCTTATTGAAGTCCCAGAAACAAGTTAAATGACCCTGGTTCGAATGCCTCTGACATATCTCCCCTTTTCCAAGAGGACCCTTAATCCTAAGGGTTGCAGAGGGATGAAGATCTGTCTTCTGTAACTTCCTCAGGCTGAATACGGGTGATGATATTCCTGCCTAACTATTAGGGTCTCTATTTCTGCTTCAGAAGATAGTACAGGTGTTTCTACTACTGAAAAGGGCAGTACAGGCCAATTCTCATCCTCCTTATCCTGCCCTCAACCCCCAATGGGTTCAATGGGCAGGACAAAAGACTCCTTTAAACCTTGAGACCCAAAACACGACTGCCCATCTGGTCCGAGACATGACAGAATCTCAGCACTCTGTTGAACACTTTGAGCTGTTCCTACTCCCACTAGGGATGTAGAAGATAGTTTTAGGGGCTGAGATAGGGGCCAATTGTTTTTAGATATTACTGACACACTGACACATCAGCTCCTATATCCATAAGCCCATAAAACTTCTTTCCTTTGATTTGCACTGTATAGGTGGGTCTATTAGATGCCATGGGTTGTGATAGGTAAGTCTCTCTCCCAGTTGCACTTCCAAATCCCTGACCTCCTCACTTCTTCTTATGTAGAGAGGGGTACAATTTATAGGGAATAAGCAATGGTTGAGCAATATATTCTCCTGGTTCAAAAACCCAAAGATCTTGTGATGTTACCACTGCTTGAATTTCTCCTTCATAATCCCAATCAACAACTCCTGGGCCTGTAAGTTAAGACAGCTTTTGCCCAAAATTAATCCCATGTATCCTGTTGGCAAAGGTCCCCAAATGCCAATGGGAATCTTAGTGGGTTTGTTTCTTCCAATTAACGTAACCTGCTCTCTAACTGGGCCATCTAATCCTGCGCTTCCAGGTGTTCCTGGGGAGAGGGAATCAATGTGCCTCTGGAAGCCCATCCCTGAAATGAAGCTGTGGCCTGGACGGGGAACACCCTCATTTTTTGGGGTGCCCAGGTCCAGGCCCCCTTCTCGCTTCCCAAGAGGGGGCTGCCATTTTGATGAAACTTTGGGTGGCATTGATTAGTCCAATGATTCCCTTTATTGCAATGAGGGCCAAGTCCTGGCATTTTTTCTGTTAAGAGGGGAACTGTGTTACAAGATCCCTTTTGCCCAGAGGTCTGGCAGTGTTCTTTTTTGAAACGTCCGATTTTTCTACACTTATAACACTTTCCCACATTAGGGTTTGATCCTTGGCTTCTTTTAGATCTGTCAGCTACCAAATTAGCCATTGTCTGAGTCAATACTGCAGAGCAATGAAGCTCAGTTCCCACATCCCGACAAGCTCCGAGAAAACCTCCCAAGTCCTCTGCACATCTCACAGGTGCCAATGCAGGTTTACAATCCCAGAAAGCCAAAGCTAAAGTTAGCCTTTCTGTAGCCTCAAAGGAAGATGGTACAAGCCAATTTCCATTCTCCCTCTCCTGTTCACTACTTTTGATAGGTGCTGTAGGTGGGGCAAAAAATTCCCTCAAACCCTGAAATAACAAAAAGATAGTATGTACCGAACTCCAAACAAAAGAGCAAAGAAATAGCCAAATTCTTCCCCATAAAAACTTCCCATTCTTTGTACCTCTAGGGCCCTGACCTTACGTTGCTGCAGGCAGGCTTGTAACAGGGTTTCTCGTTTGTCTGGTTGGTTTTAATTTTTTCTGGGCTTCGGTTTTTTCTGTTCCAGCAGACCTTCCTCATTCAAGTCCCTTTGGGACCCAACTCTCCTTATCTGTCCCAGCAAGTTTTGCTAGTCTTTATCTATCCCTATCTGTCCCTCTCAGTCCCTATAGTCCCTGTTAGTTCCTGCAAGTTCTTGCAAGTCCCTGTCTTTCCCTACCTATCTCTATTTGCCTCTATTTGTCCCTATTTGTCTCTATTTCTATTTATCTCCATTTATCCCTACTTATCTCTATTTGTCCCTGCAGGCCTCTTCAGGTCCCTTCAGGTCTCTTTTTGTCTCTGTTTGTCCCTGATAGTCCCTGTTTGCCCCTGTTCAGGTGCCACTTTTGGCTGACTGCCAAGGTTGTTACTTGAGACTGTCACTATGACAGTTACTACTGTTACTACTTGAGACCATCATTACGAGACTGAATGAAAGGACAAACATAGAAATGAAAGCTTAAGACAAAAGAAACTGTTTTAAAGGAAGGGGAACTGGGGAAGAAGAATAGCACTCCCTCCTTCTAGTGAGCAAAAGCAGCCCCTGAGCTTCTACTGCCCTTTGTATTTATTGGGTAGAATGGCCAGGGAGCAGGAGGTAACTATTGGTCAGCTGCTTAATTAATCACAGGTTCATATGATTACTAACAAGCTTCAGATGTATCTAATCACAAGAAACATTGTGCTTGGGGCGTGGCTGCCCCAATATCCCTTCTGGGTGGAAGATGCAGTTTGTCAGTCTGCCAACATTCTGCATTTATGAGAAACAGTTTGCTGCCTACTCATATAGCCCCAGTGGTATATGGAATGGATCACGACCCTCAATCTTTCGACCTCCAACATCATCTGTTGTTTCTGAATCATGGAGGAGCCTAGAATGATATTTCTCATCACCTCTTACACTGTATGGTCCAAGTGAGAATAAATCAAGGTGAGACATTCACATGAGATTTGGATGGTGGACAACGAAGAAGGATCATTCTCTGGCAGCAACAGCAGAGAGACAATGAGCAGACCTACCTGCATGTCACAACAAATGAGTGCCTCAAAACCACCCAGCTCTGTGCATCAGCAAGCTTCCAAGACCTCTGTGTTCCCAGCCCTCCAAGGGGTGGGCCAGCCTCTAATTTCCTGGATTTGAAAATATATCCTACCTATACCTACATATGCTTCAATTTTCCTGATCAAATATTCTGTATAAGTGGAGGAAGATGAAATCCTTTTGGGGAGCAATCAGGGCAAAATTATGTTGGGTTCCAAAAATGGAACAGAGCATGGTCCAGTAATCCTGGGTCATGAAACATGAAAATGAGACTGCTTACAAGGGATTTGTGTCAAATATCTAGCTAGAATTCTTGCTTGACAAGTGTAAATGATTTTAAAACATCTATACCATGAATTCAAATTTTGTCCTGAATTTACAACGCCTCTCATAAATTTGGAAATCTTTTAAAACAAAACATTCCCCAGGGTATATAAGTACTAAAAACTCTTAACCTTTCACAATGCGGTTTTGTTGTTGAAGCTGTGCTCACAATCCATCTCTTCAGAGCCCTGACAGTGAGGCAGCCAGAAAGGACCCATGCAGGGGAATTCCTTGCTGTTCTCTTTTGCCTTGTCCTCTCAGTGGCTGGGGACAAGGCAAATAGCTACCAGCTGAGCTGATAGTGGACTCAAAGTGTTTCATTCAAAATGGGTGCCTCAGTGGAAGATCTTTCATGTTGTGCAAACATTTAAATATCCAGTCTTTTCCTCAATTTTCCCACGAAAGCTTTCATAATTGAAATAATATTTTCTTTTACCACCTCTCCAAATAAAAGTGTGGACAAACATAAACAGAGAGAAATTTTATAGCTTTACAGACTTATGCTAGTAAAGAAGAGAGTTCTAAAATCAAATATCTGAGCTTTCCATCTTAAGAAGAGGAAAAGCAGAGCAGTGATACTACTGTAACCCACAACCTTACTTGTTTAATTGGGAAACATTGGAGGCATTGCCAAGAATAAGGCAAGCGTGCTTGTCATCTCCACTACTGCTCAACATTATAATGGAAGTATCACTACTGCTCAACATTATAATGGAGGTATTGGCCAATGCAATCAAACAAGATAAATCAATTAGGTGCACAAGAATAAGTAAAGAAAGGCAAACTGTGGAACATCCATATGATAAAATACTACTCAGAAAAAAAAAGAACAGGCAACTCAGATGACTCTCAAAAGCATTATGCTGAGATGAATGAACCCAATCTCAAAAGGGACTTCTTTTACTCATCTCTAGATTCTCAGTGTCTGCTCTAGAACCAACCATGAGATACAAGGAATCAATGAGTGGTAATGAGTACTTGAGTAGGTATGAACCCTCAAAACTCTTGAGAGAAGGAAACATGTCTCACTCTCCTCTTGTATTAATCACAATGCATATTATTTGCCAAGGAACTTCTGTCTGCTTTCTCTCCTGGGAGGCAAACAGGCAACACCCTTCTTAGAGTTTTTCACTTGGGATTCTCATCTGCTTGCTGCTTCTTAAGTCAGAATCTTTTTCTTTGCCTCATCTGCAGCATTAACCTCAATGCAAGGGTAAGAATAATTGAGTGTGTGTTACACTGATAATAACCACTGCAGTTAGAGATTTTTTCCTATTAAGCCTGAATGTACTTTCTCTTGGGAGGTATGTGTGGCTTTTTGTTCAAATATTTGCTTACAGATGGTAGTAATACAATAGGTGAGAGACAGAAGCTGTCTTACTCTGAGTGATTATTTCTAAAGGAATCACACATTTCATTGTGTAGTGCTTCTCTTATATTTAAGCCTTTGCTAACTTTTGTTAAATGTACAGTCTAAACTTATTTGTGCTTTGGGGAAATAAGGAACATATGTATATCCTGGGGTAGAGCCAAAATGGCCGAATAGGAACAGCTCGGGTCTACAGCTCCCAGCGTGAGCAATGCAGAAAATGGGTGATTTCTGCATTTCCATCTGAGGTACCAGGTTCATCTCACTAGGGAGTGCCAGACAGTGGGTGCAGGACAGTGGGTGCAGCTCACTGTGTGTGAGCCAAAGTAGGGCGAGGCATTGCCTCACTCAGGAAGCACAAGGGGTCAGGGAGTTCACTTTCCTAGTCAAAGAAAGGGGTGACAGACAGCACCTGGAAAATTGGGTCACTCCAACCCTAATACTGCGCTTTTCCAATGGGCTTAAAAAACAGCACACGAGGAGATTATATCCTGCACCTGACTCGGAGGGTCCTATGCCCACAGAGTCTCACTGATTGCTAGTATAGCAGTCTGAGATCAAACTGCCAGGTGGCAGCGAGGCTGGGGAAGGGGCACCTGCCATTGCCCAGGCTTGATTAGGTAAACAAAGCAGCCAGGAAGCTCGAACTCAGTGGAGCCCACCAAAGCTCAAGGAGGCCTGCCTGCCTCTGTAGGCTCCACCTCTGGGGGCAGGGCACAGACAAACAAAAAGACAACAGTAACCTCTGCAGACTTAAATGTCCCTGTCTGACAGCTTTGAAGAGAGTAGTGGTTCTCCCAGCATGCAGCTGAAGATCTGAGAATCGGCAGACTGCCTCCTCAAGTGGGTCCCTGACCCCCAAGCAGCCTAACTGGGAGGCACCCCCCAGTAGGGGCAGACTGACACCTCACATGGCTGCATACTCCTCTGAGACAAAACTTCCAGAAGAACAATCAGGCAGCAGCATTTGCTGTTCACCAATATGCACTGTTCTGCAGCCACCACTGTTGATACCCAGGCAAACAGGGTCTGGAGTGGACCTCTAGCAACTCCTACAGACCTGCAGCTGAGAGTCCTGTCTGTTAGAAGGAAAACTAACAAACAGAAAGGATAACCACACCAAAACCCCATCTGTACATCACCATCATCAAAGGCCAAAAGTGGATAAAACCACAAAGATGGGGAAAAAACAGAGCAGAAAAACTGGAAACTCTAAAAAGCAGAGTGCCTCTCCTCCTCCAAAGGAACAGAGCTCGTCACCAGCAATGGAACAAAGCTGGACGGAGAATGACTTTGATGAGTTGAGAGAAGAAGGCTTCAGACGATCAAACTAGTCCGAGCTACAGGAGAAAATTCAAACCAATGGCAAGAAGTCAAAAACTTTGAAAAAAATTAGACAAATGGATAACTAGAATAACCAATGCAGTGAAGTCCTTAAAGGAGTTGATGGAGCTGAAAGCCAAGGCTCCAGAACTACGTGAAGAATGCAGAAGCCTCAGGAGCTGATGCAATCAACTGGAAGAAAGGGTATCAGTGATGGAAGATGAAATGAATGAAATGAAGTGAGAAGGGAAGTTTAGAGAAAAAAGAATAAAAAGAAATGAACAAAGCCTCCAAGAAATATGGGACTATGTGAAAAGACCAAATCTATGTCTGATTGGTGTACCTGAAAGTGACAGGGAGAATGGAACCAAGTTGGAAAACACTCCGCAGGATATTATCCAGGAGAACTTCCCCAATCTAGCAAGGCAGGCCAACATTCAGATTCAGGAACTACAGGGAATGCCACAAAGATACTCCTCGAGAAGAGCAACTCCAAGACATGTAATTGTCAGATTCACCAAAGTTGAAATGAAGGAAAAAATGTTAAGGGCAGCCAGAGAGAAAGGTCTGGTTACCCACAAAGGGAAGCCCATGAGACTAACAGCTGATCTCTTGGCAGAAACTCTACAAGCCAGAAGAGAGTGGGGGCCAATATTCAACATTCTTAAAGAAAAGAATTTTCAACCCAGAATTTCATATCCAGCCAAACTAAGCTTCATAAATGAAGGAGAAATAAAATACTTTACAGACAAGCAAATGCTGAGAGATTTTGTCACCACCGGGCCTGCCCTAAAAGAGCTCCTGAAGGAAGCACTAAACACGGAAAGAAACAACCAGTACCAGCCACTGCAAAAACATGCCAAAATGTAAAGACCGTCAAGGCTAGGAAGAAACTGCATCAACTAACGAGTGAAATAACCAGCTAACATCATAATGACAGGACCAAATTCACACATAACAATATTAACTTTAAATGTAAATGGGCTAAATGCTCCAATTAAAAGACACAGACTGGCAAATTGGATAAAGAGTCAAGACCCATCAGTGTGCTGTATTCAGGAAACCCATCTCGCGTGCAGAGACACACATAGGCTCAAAATAAAAGGATGGAGGAAAATCTACCAAGCAAATGGAAAACAAAAAAAAGGCAGGGGTTGCAATCCTAGTCTCTGATAAAACAGACTTTAAACCAACAAAGATCAAAAGAGACAAAGAAGGTTATTACATAATGGTAAAGGGATCAATTCAACAAGAAGAGCTAAATATCCTAAATATATATGCACCCAATACAGGAGCACCCAGATTCATAAAGCAAGTCCTGAGTGACCTACAAAGAGACTTAGACTCCCACACAATAATAAGGGGAGACTATAACACCCCACTGTCAACATTAGACAGATCAACGAGACCGAAAGTTAAAAAGGATACCCAGGAATTGAACTCAGCTCTGCACCAAGTGGACCCAATAGACATCTACAGAACACTCCACCCCAAATCAACAGAATATACATTCTTTTCAGCAACACACCACACCTATTCCAAAATTGACCACATGGTTTGAAGTAAAGCACTCCTCAGCAAATGTAAAAGAATAGAAATCATAACAAACTGTCTCTCAGACCACAGTGCAATCAAACTAGAACTCAGGATTAAGAAACTCACTCAAAACTGCTCAACTACATGGAAACTGAACAACCTGCTCCTGAATGACTACTGGGTACATAACGAAATGAAGGCAGAAATAAAGATGTTCTTTGAAACCAATGAGAACAAAGACACAACATACCAGAATCTCTGGGATGCATTCAAAGCAGTGTGTAGTGGGAAATTTATAGCACTAAATGTCCACATGAGAAAGCAGGAAAGATCCAAAATTGACACCCTAACATCACAATTAAAAGAACTAGAAATGCAAGAGCAAACACATTCAAAAGCTAGCAGAAGGCAACAAATAAGTAAAATCAGAGCAGAACTGAAGGAAATAGAGACACAAAAAACCCTTCAAAAAAATTAATGAATCCAGGAGCTGGTTTTTTGAAGAGATCAACAAAATTGATAGACTGCTAGCAAGACTAATAAAGAAGAAAAAAGAGAAGAATCAAATAGACACAATAAAAAATGATAAAGGGGATATCACCACCGATCCCACAGAATTACAAACTACCATCAGAGAATACTACAAACACCTGTATGCAAATAAACTAGAAAATCTAGAAGAAATGGATAAATTCCTCAACACATACACCTCCCAAGACTAAACCAGGAAGAAGTTGAATCTCTGAATACACCAAAGCAGGCTCTGAAATTGTGGCAATAATCAATAGCTTACCAACCAAAAACAGTCCAGGACCAGATGGATTCACAGCCAAATTCTACCAGAGGTACAAGGAGGAGCTGGCACCATTCCTTCTGAAACTATTCCAATCAATAGAAAAAGAGGGAATCCTCCCTAACTCATTTTATGAGGCCAGCATCATCCTGATACCAAAGCCTGCAGAGACACTACCAAAAAAGAGAATTTTAGACTGACATCCTTGATGAACATTGATGCAAAAATCCTCAGTAAAATACTGGCAAACCGAATCCAGCAGCACATCAAAAAGCTTCTTCACCATGATCAAGCGGGTTTGGCAGAAACTCTACAAGCCAGAAGAGAGTGGGGGCCAATATTCAACATTCTTAAAGAAAAGAATTTTCAACCCAGAATTTCATATCCAGCCAAACTAAGCTTCATAAGTGAAGGAGAAATAAAATACTTTACAGACAAGCAAATGCTGAGAGATTTTGTCACCACCAGGCCTGCCCTAAAAGAGCTCCTGAAGGAAGCACTAAACATGGAAAGGAACAACCAGTACCAGCCACTGCAAAAACATGCCAAAATGTAAAGACCATTGAGACTAGGAAGAAACTGCATCAACTAACGAGCGAAATAACCAGCTAACATCATAATGACAGGACAAAATTCACACACAACAATATTAACTTTAAATGTAAATGGGCTAAATGCTCATTTACATTCATCCCTGGGATGCAAGGCTTCATCCCTGGGATGCAAGGCTGGTTCAACAAACGCAAATCAATAAGTGTAATCCAACATATAAACAGAACCAAAGACAAAAATGACATGACTATCTCAATAGATGCACAAAAGGCCTTTGACAAAATTCAACAACCCTTCATACTAAAAACTTTCAATAAATTAGGTATTGATGGGACGTATCTCAAAATAATAAGAGCTATCTATGACAAACCCACAGCCAATATCATACTGAATGGGCAATAACTGGAAGCATTCCCTTTGAAAACTGGCACAAGACAGGGATGCCCTCTCTCACCACTCCTATTCAACATAGTGTTGGAAGTTCTGCCCAGGGCAATTAGGCAGAAGAAGGAAATAAAGGGTATTCAATTAGGAAAAGAGGAAGCGAAATTGTCCCTGTTTGCAGATGACGTGATTGTATACCTAGAAAACCCCATTGTCTCAGCCCAAAATCTCCTTAAGCTTATAAGCAACTTCAGCAAAGGCTCAGGATACAAAATCAATGTACAAAAATCACAAGCATTCTTGTATATGAATAACAAACAGAGAGCCAAATTATGAGTGAACTCCCATTCACAATTGCTTCAAAGAGAATAAAATACCTAGGAATCCAATTTACAAGGGATGTGAAGAACCTCTTCAAGGAGAACTACAAACCACTGCTCAATGAAATAAAAGAGGATACAAAGAAATGGAAGAGCATTCCATGCTCATGGGAAGGAAGAATCAATATCGTGAAAATGGCCATACTGCCCAAGGTAATTTATAGATTCAATGCCATCCCCATCAAGCTACCAATGACTTTCTTCACAGAATTGGAAAAAACTACTTTAAAGTACATATGGCACCAAAAAAGAGCCTGCATTGCCAAGTCAATCGTAAGCCAAAAGAACAAAGCCGGAGGCATCACGCTACCTGACTTCAAACTATACTACAAGGCTGCAGTAACCAAAACAGCATGGTACTAGAACCAAAACAGAGATATAGATCAATGGAACAGAACAGAGCCCTCCGAAATAATGCTGCATATCTACAACCATCTGATCTTTGACAAACCTGAGAAAAACAAGCAATGGGGAAAGGATTCCCTATTTAATAAATGGTGCTGGGAATACTGGCTAGCCATATGTAGAAAGCTGAAACTGGATCCCTTCCTTACACCTTATAGAAAAATTAATTCAAGATGGATTAAAGACTTACATGTTAGACCTAAAGCCATAAAAACCCTAGAAGAAAACTTGGGCAATACCATTCAAGACATAGGCATGGGCAAGGACTTCATGTCTAAAACACCAAAAGCAATGGCAACAAAAGCCAAAATTGACAAATGGGATCTAATTAAACTAAAGAACTTCTGCACAGCAAAAGAAACTACCATCAGAGTGAATGGGCAACCTACAAAATGGGAGAAAATCTTCGCAACATACTCACCTGACAAAGGGCTAGTATCCAGAATCTATAATGAACGCCAACAAATTTACAAGAAAAAAAACAAACAACCCCATCAAAATGTGGGTGAAGGAGATGAACAGACACTTCTCAAAAGAAGACATTTATGCAGCCGAAAAACATATGAAAAAATGCTCATCATCGCTGGCCATCAGAGAAATGCAAATCAAAACTACAATGAGATACCATCTCACACCAGTTAGAATGGCAATCATTAAAAAGTCAGGAAACAGCAGGTGCTGGAGAGGATGTGGAGAAATAGGAACACTTTTACACTGTTGGTGGGACTGTAAACTAGTTCAACCATTGTGGAAGTCAGTGAGATGATTCCTCAAGGATCTAGAACTAGAAATACCGTTTGACCCAGCCATCCCATTACTGGGTATATACCCAAAGGATTATAAATCATGCTGCTATAAAGACACATGCACACGTATGTTTATTGCAGCACTATTCACAATAGCAAAGAACTTGGAACCAACCCAAATGTCCAACAACAATAGACTGGATTAAGAAAATGTGGCACATATACACCATGGAATACTATGCAGCCATAAAAAATGATGAGTTCATGTCTTTGTAGGGACATGGATGAAACTGGAAACCATCATTCTCAGCAAACTATCACAAGGACAAAAAACCAGATACCGCATGTTCTCACTCATAGGTGGCAATTGAACAATGAAAACACAAGGACACAGGAAGGGGAACATCACACAGCGGGGACTGTTGTGAGGTCGGGGGAGGAGGGAGGGATAGCATTAGGAGGTATACCTAATGCTAAATGACGAGTTAATGGGTGCAGCACACCAACATGGCACATGTATACATATGTAAAAAACCTGCACATTGTGCACATGTGCCCTAAAACTTAAAGTATAATAATAATAAAATTTAAAAAAAAGAAATGTATATCCTATTTTGGACAAAATGATTTAGAGCATGGAGAAGCCAATTTCAAGATGGCAGAACATGGAAAGTTGGCATAATCACATGTGACCTCTAGGACATACTGTTAGAACATGAAAACATGCTTTCAAGATTTCTAGAAATTATTAGGTGAGGAGAGCCCAGTAGAAAAGTAGAAAACGGATAGGAACTTCAACTATTGCTATCTCTATATTAAAGGGAATTTTTGCACCAACAAAACTACACAGGTCTCAGACACCTTGGTTACACATAATTTCCATCAGCACATAATGAAGATCCAAGGAAGTTGTGGTCTTTGGCTGATATATGGGTTGAGATTGTGGCTCAAATCTTCTAGGGAAAGGGGGAAGGGGAGATGTCATGAGGGTAGACAAAGTCTAGCTCCAAAATTGTCTTGAACTTTTACCATAAAGCGAAATTCATCCCTGTATTATTAGAAGTAGCAGTAGTATTCTCCAAGACAAAACAGGTTCCAATTCTACACAAATATGAGATAATTGAAAAGTTTTATTGTAAACAACATAAGCAAAAAATTCAATGCAGTGGGGGCAGAAGTGTGTGGATGACCTGCCAAACAATAAGTATTCAAAGTGTTGAGTGTGGGAGGTGAGGTTGCAACTATCTTTCTCAAGAAAAGAAGAGAACTGGGTATTCATCAAATTGGTTAAACTGAGGTTGGTCAAACAGTTTCTACAGATACAGCTGAATATACTAAACATTGCTCTATTATCTGTTGAATTGCTGCTTTCATTTTTTCAGCATTTGGGGATCATTATTTAGTTGAATTTGTAGAGATCGATTTTCCAGACAGGTCTCTCTTCTTCAATGAACAAATGATAAGAAACAATTTGACTCCTTATATGACAATGGAATTAAATAAATTGACACTCATCTAGAAATAATTCTACAATCATCTCCATCTCTAAGATTACCTACTGCAAACAAAGAATTGATCTTTCTTTCTTACAAACCACATGGGTAAGACGATCACTGTGACTCTGAACGCAAGAATAAGTGAGTGGAAGCTACAATGGGAGATTATCTGCTAACATAGAAAGAATCTAGAAGAAAAGATTTTATTAGAGGTAACATGATATAGCTTGGAGCCATCTTCTTTGGTCTCTTGCATACAATTTCTCTGCATGTCTAAGGAAGAATTCACAAGGTAGCAAGCACCAATACTTTCCGCTTTGGAGTTTCACAAATTGAAAATTTGTCCCTCTCTTGTTAAGTCAATCAAACATCTACCAATGGCCAATGGTGGTCCTTAGTTATGAGTGCCTGAGAGGCAGAAACTAGAGCACTCTGACTATGCTAAATAAGTAAGTATGGGGCAAGGTTGCCAGAGAATATGCAGAAAATACAAACAGATTTTCATTAAGTTTAATCTTCCGCGAACAGACGTAACAAAATAAAGGAAGCAATCTGTAATGCTGTCATGATTAATTCAAGTATCCCATCCTTACTCTCCACTTCCGTTCTTGCCTTTTGCTGCCTTACAGCATAGTGAGCCTCCTGTTCTGCTAGTTTCTTCTCCATTTGCTTCTTTCTCTTTTCCTGCTCCACTTTATCTTCCAGCTTTCTGATTTTCTCTTCATACTCCTCTCTTATCTGTGCTTTCTCTCTCTCCAGCTCCACTCTGTAGAGTTCTTGCATTGCTTGTGTTTGCTTCTGGATCTCCTCCTCGGCCCTTTGGTACATCCTATTAGTGTAGCAGCCTTCCTTATTCTCCCTCACCACGCGCTGGATCAGGCCCAGCAACTGCATCCTCTGGGCCTCCTGCTCAGTGCCTGTTGCCTTGTTGTTTAACGCACAGTAGCGGTCACCGAAAATGTCCATCAAGTCTTGAATGTCTTCTGGAGCTTCCCTTAAGTACTCATGCAAATTGGTGTCATCTAAGTCGTCTTTCCGGGTGAATATGAGAATCATGAAACTTCTAGCCCTCTCTCCAAACATTTTCAGGATCTTCTCTGTGGCCTTGTGCTCTTCCTTAGTGTAACGGCCCAGTGGAACCACCAGAAGCAGAGCATGAGGCCCTGGGGAGGTCAGAAGAATGCAGCGAATAATCTCCTTGGACGTGTCAGCATTGGGCACCTCGGTGTCGAAAATGCCTGGTGTGTCAACTACGACAACTTCTGTTTCCTTCCATGAGCTGCTGCGTTTCTCACACTTCTTGGTAATGGATTTTGCGGCAGTGCCAGAATGAAACACGTTCTGGCCAAGGATGCTGTTTCCTGTTGCACTTTTTCCTGCTCCGGTTTTACCCACTAACACAATTCTCAACTGGGAATTTCTGGGCTCTTGCCTTCCAGGCCCTGGGACATCAAGAAAAAAAAAAAAGCCATGCTGTTAGAATCTACCTCTATTAGATTCCCCTGCAGAGTCCTCACCCCCAGTGCCCTCCTCTGTTACTGGCTGTGGGGGCTTCTCCTGATGTTACTGCTGCACTCAGAGAGTCCTGTGGGCCTGATGCTCATTTTGCAGTACTTGGGCAACTGGCCCTTCCCTTAATCTCCTATCTTCAGTCTTGCTTTTTAGGATTCCTTTGAGCTTCTCAGTCTGACCTTTTGTAGCTATGTAGCCCAGAGGAAGAAATAAAATGGTTTCAGAAGAGAACTATGAGCTGTCAATAATAGCTGTTTGTACCTTTATTTTTTCTTTTTTTCTTTTTGAGACAGAGTTTCACTCTTGTTGCCTAGGCTGAAGTGCAGTGGCATGATCTCAGCTCACTACAACTTCTGCCTCATGGGTTCAAGTGATTCTCCTGCCTCAGCCTCCCAAGTAGCTGAGATTATAGGCATGCACCACCATGCCTGGATAATTTTTGTATTTTTAGTAGAGATGGGGTTTCGCCATGTTGGTCAGGCTGGTCTCAAACTGCTGACCTCAGGTGATCCACCCGCCTCAGCCTCCCAAAGTGCTGGGATTACGGGCATGAGCCACTGCACCCGGCCAGCTGTTTCTTTCTAAATAAGGTCGTGCAGGGAGTAACCCAAGATTTGACTTTAGCATATCTGTAGTGGAGATTTATTTTCCCAATTTATATTCAAAATGAAGCATTTCTTCTTCCCATTAAGAAGCCAGGGAAGTGGGTTATACAACTTATCATTATTCTTAAAATACAGCTTCCCACGTTTGATAACCCGAATTCTGGAATGAAAGAAGCATATTTCCGAAAGTGATGTGACTGAGAACACTGGATACAGGAAGGCTAAGATTATCTAAGGAAAAACGTGGGCTGGCGTTCACATCTTTAGTTAGCATCACAGCAGAAGGCTCCGTCCTAAGGATATCCTGAGGGCATTTTTTGGCCATAGGGAAGGAAGTAGGAGAATCATGGGAGGCAAAATGACAAAGCACCAAAGGCCAGCTCCAACACTGCAACTGTTAGTCAGTGTTGACAACATATGGTGACAATCCATGGAGGAGATTGTAAATGTAGCCGCAATCTATTCCCATCCCTGGATGCATGCCTCTGGGATGTAGATTTGCAGTTCTTCCCATCAAGATGCTATCTGTCTCTTCAACTGTTGAATCTGGGTGGGCCTTATGACTTGCTCTGGACAATAGGACAGTAGAAAGCCTGGTGCAAGCAGAGACTCCAAAAGTGCTTATGCACTGTGGCTTGCCTTTTCTTTCTGCTCCTCCTGCAACTGCCTTGAAAGGAAGCCTGGACTAGCCTTCTTAATGATAACAACAAGGCCCAGTTATCTCTATTACCCTTGCTGTCTGAGAGCCTGCTAACTACCAGACATGTCCATAAGGCTATCCTAGACCATTCAGTTGCATACCAAGCACTAGCTCACCCCAGATGCATAAGTGAGTGCCTGAGATGAGCCAAGCTGGTCCAGACCCAAGAACGGCCCAGTGAACCCACAGAATTAAGAACCAACTAAATGGCTGATGTTTTAAGCTGTGACACTTTGGGATAGTTTATTTAACCAGCAAAATCTCAACTGATATAGTCAATTTCTATGGATAAGGAAGAAAATGGAGGGTCATGTGATACACTGAATGAGCCAGCCAGTTTAATTTGTTGATTATAGTGAGACCACCAGGAGCTGGGAAATTAGAGACCAGGGTGAGGGATCAATTACTCCCACATTCCTCATTCCCAGTTCTCCTCCAGGCTGAAGAAAGGGGCAGAAAAACAATCAGAGAGGCTACAACCAGCTGTTCTGGTGTGTCCATGTTGTAGGAAGCAGGAGGTAAGAAACTGTGCCGAGCCCTGGGTCAATCAGAGGATATTTAATCTCTCTTCTGCTTAGCTGCTACAGCCACACCATGGGCAGAAAGTGCAGAGGGTCAAGAAAGATAAAAGAGCAGGTCAAATGAGGAGAAAATGAGAAAGGAGGTCGGAAATATTTTTCTCCTGCTCAAATGGGGACTGGGTGGCAAGGCAGGAGAACCCACACCCCTATTCCCCCCCCATGTCCCCCACCCCCACCTGCTAACCTCCCTGCAGCCTGGTCTGGGGAGCACTGAATGCCATCTCACCATAACTGGCCCCTGGTGTGCTGGGGTTGAAGCTCACACTGCGGTATTGGGCTTCCATTGTCACTTGAACTCCTGTAGATCAAGAAACATAACCATGTCATTTTAGGGAAATGGAAGCAACTAGAATCCCTGACTGCCTGTGGTCAACAACTTTCTTTTTGCCATGAGCTTGCTACATTGATTTCTCCTGCTCCATTTCCCAAAAGTCTCCTCAACCCTCCATTTCCAGTTTCATTTTCAGATTGTTCCTTTTTCTTTACACAAACATAAATGCTTCCAGTGCTTCCTCACACTGGTTCTGGCCCCTTCCCCCCTCTACCTAGAGATTCATGGCTTGGATGAGTTTATATGAGGTCTGTAGCCTACACCCTCCTCAGAGTTCCAAACTTTTATATCTCACTCAGCTTATAAAAGTTCCAGACTTTTGTATCTCACTCCATTTGGCTATTTCATGGGCATCTCAGACAGAACCTGGCTGAAATTAAGCCCTGACCTCCACATCCTGTCTGCCTTCCTGGCTCCCCTCTCAGCAGATGGCACCAACATCTAGCCCATGGCTCCTGCAGAACCTTGGGGTCATCTACAACTCTTTTATCCTGTCTCTCTCATTAGCCCATCACCAAATCCTATTGATTCTACTTCCAAAAAACTCAAAATTACCCATTTCTCTCCATCTTTGTGCTAATACAACCCACTGTCAATTGTATGCAACTTAACAGGCTTCTAATTGATCATCTCCCCTTCAATCCCTTTTCTACTCTACAATCAGGCAATCATTAAAAAGTCAGGAAACAACAGGTGCTGGAGAGGATGTGGAGAAATAGGAACACTTTTATACTGTTGGTGGGACTGTAAACTAGTTCAAGCATTGTAGAAGTCAGTGTGGCAATTCCTCAGGGATCTAGAACTAGAAATACCATTTGACCCAGCTGTCCCATTACTGGGTATATACCCAAAGGACTATAAATCATGCTGCTATAAAGACACATGCACACGTATGTTTATTGCGGCATTATTCACAATAGCAAAGACTTGGAACCAACCCAAATGTCCAACAATGATAGACTGGATTAAGAAAATGTGGCACATATACACCATGGAATACTATGCAGCCATAAAAAAGGATGAGTTCATGTCCTTTGTAGGGACATGGATGAAATTGGAAATCATCATTCTCAGTAAACTATCACAAGAACAAAAAACCAAACACCACATATTCCCACTCATAGGTGGGAATTGAACAATGAGAACACATGGACACAGGAAGGGGAACATCACACTCTGGGGACTGCTGTGGGGTGGAGGGAGGGGGGAGGGATAGCATTGGGAGATATACCTAATGGTAGATGACGAGTTAGTGGGTGCAGCACACCAGCATGGCACATGTATACATATGTAACTAACCTGCACATTGTGCACATGTACCCTAAAACCTAAAGTATAATAATAATAAATAAATAAATAAATAAACAGTTTGTTATATCCTAAAGAGATTTAGAAAAATGTGACAAAAATAAACATATGGTTGCAAAATTCAAAAAAAAAAAAACTAAAATTTGATATTTTTTCTTGTTTAAATTTCCTAGTGGCTTACTATTGATTTCAAAATAACTGAAGTCCTCAGAATGGCCCATAGGCCCTGTGTGATCAGCTCTCTCCTCTCTCCTATGTGTGAGCCACACTACCCTCAATGTCCTGGAAATCTTCTAGGCTCCTTCCACCTTCAAGGCCTTTGCAGTTATCATTCCTTCTGTCTGGAGCACTCACCCTCCAACCTAGTGCCCAGCTTGTTCCTGCTCAACCCACAGGCCTCGGCTCTTCAGAGACTCTTCCCCAACACCACTGTCTACCAGCAACACCCTCTGTTATGATCCACTGCACCCCAGAGGGTTCTTACAGAATATGTATTACTTTAGGAAGTTAATTGTTTGATTTTTTTACTGTCTCCTCTTATATTACAAGCTTTGTGATGGAAAGACCACATGTGTCTTGTATTTCTCATTATTCCCTGGGGACTAGCACAATACTGGGCAAAGAATGGTTATCGATGAATGTTAAATAAATAAATGGATAATCTGCCTGCTTCTTGCCTTTGATTGATCATTATGTCCAGCCCACATCTGATCTGTGAAAACGACAATCCATTCCTTTATTAATTAATATGTAGTGTTATAGAAACATGGTATTAATTTTAAATGTTTTATTTCATTGCTACCTACAAACATTTTGCAATGGAGAAAGATATTTGAAGAACTCTTATTGGAGCAGACTTTGAACAAAACAGGCAGAAAATGGTAGTTGTTAAAGACAGAGTCACCTCATAGGAAGCCAACAAATATGAGACACTGTGAAAAGCCAGATATTTCTTTTGAAATAATGACTATTTCTTTATCCTTCAAGAATAGGGTATAGGAAATAGCTTCTTGTAAACAAGAGAAATCATAGAATTTTTAAAAATCAGCTTTGGTGGCTGGTGTTAGGAGAGAAGATAGGACACCAGCAAGAAGAAAACAATACTGTGACATTCTAGGTTTTTGTGACATTCTCTGCGTGTTTCTTCATATCCTCCTTCAGTATGTGGGCTCTTTAATGCTGCTCTGCTTTTAATAATTCAGAGGCAAAGCCAGGAGACCGTGCTTCTGTAGGTGCTGACCTCAGGTGGCTGAGTTCTCCTCTCTCTGCCTAAGGAACAAGCACCCATCAGAACCCAGCTTCTCCTGAACTGTAGAGAGTCACACCAGGTGGCATCTCCCTCCTCCTACCCGCTAAAGGGGAGCTCAATGCCCAGTAAACCAGGACTGTCCCTGAGGAGGCAGTTTTCTTAACGGGCAGCTCCAAGCAGACATTTAACCCTGTAACAAGACCTCAGACTGCAGAGCCTCCAATCCTGACCTGGGTGCAGTCTTTGTGGGGCCACATACGGAGCTGTGCTCCTTACACATCCCAGTGTTCTTCTTCCCACCAGCTCCCCCAGAGCTAATTCTGTCTGCTCACCCAACTTTATCCCTGGAAGAATCAAAGTTTCTATATAAATTCCACAACCAGTGAAAGGAAACATTTATTTGTAAAACAAGTATCCTCTGAGCAGCAATCCCTGAAAGAGGCATTAATTTGTAGGGCTCAGCCTTCAAAACAGATTACAACCTAAAATTAGCAAAGACAGGAAACAGGAACCAATGAGAATATAGTCTGAAAACATTTTACCAGACAATTTAAGGTACAGGTTCCTCCTCACCAAAATCACACATTTGTCCCGACCCCCACCACACATGCCCCTATTCCCTTACCTGGAAAATCAAGATCTTGCACCCCTCTCTGATTTTGCGCACAATACTAAGCCAGGATGTTGAGAAACAGGAAAAGAGAGGAAGTGAGGGGAGGAGCTGTCCAGATTTACTTGTGCAAGGGACCTGCCCACCTGATCATCCAGCAGCTCTAATAGAACTTTCTGCAGGGATGGGGTTGTTCTGTGCTGTCCAAGATGGTGACCCTTAGCCACATGTGACTACTGAGCACTTGAAATGTGATGAGTGTGATTGCAGTTCTGAATTTTAAATTTTATTTTGTTTCAATTTATTTAAAGTTAAATAACTACTCCATTGTCAGAATTCTAAAAGGCAAAGTCAGGCAGAACAACTTGCACCAGGCATTTTCCCCAGAAGGAAAGAAGTAATATTCAGCTTGGTATGCCTGGTGGCTACCATACTGAACCTTGCAAAGGCTCTGCAGGGAGACAAAAAACATGGGTCATGCTGTGACATTCTGGAAGAAACTGCCGGGCCAAAACCAGAGAGTCACCAGTTATTCTGAAAGACCCTTGAGCCCCTGAACCCCTGCTCAGTACAACAGGCCTCCCAGCTGAGCCATTCTCAAGGACAGGCCATTGTTGAACTTGCATACAGAACTTTAAAAACTCAATTACAAAAACAAAAGGCAGAGACGGGGGAATACTCCACTCCCTATATGCAGCTACAACTGGCTCCTATTATTTTAAATTTTTTGAACTTGTCCAGAGATCAGGTTACAACTTCAGCAGATCAGCATCTAACAGGGCAAAAACTAAATCCCCATGAAAGAAAACTTGTGTGGTGGAAAGATGTCAGAACAAAGACCTGGGAAGAGGGGAGAATCATTATATGGGGTAGAGGGTTTGCTTATATTTCACCAGGAGAAAATCAGCTTCCTGTCTGGGTGCCTACAAGACATCTTAAGCTGTGCTGTGAGTCAGAATCCAAGGAAGAGGAGAAGCCCTCAGAACTTCTCTGCACCCCCAACTTGCCTGATGGCTCAAATGAAGATTTCTGCTGAGCAGAAGGTGACCAGCAAGATTCACCAGGCAACTCCACTGACCTGGGGTCAGATCAAGAGATTGACCCAGCTTGCAGAAGAGGACCTGAAGTCTCAGGACAAGCCGCGGACCTCCTGCAATCTGCTGGTAGCTATGATGGTGGTAATTACCCTGGCGGTGAGTCTCCCTGTACCTGAGATTGATCAAAATTATACCTATTGGGATTATATTCCATTCCCTCCACTGATTAGACCTGTTACTTGGCTGGACTCCCCAGTTGAGGTTTATGTTAATGATAGTGTTTGGATGCCTGGACCAACTGATAACCAAGGCCCTACTCATCCAGAGGAGGAAGGTATGTTAATAAATGTGTCCATTGGTATTGCTTTCCTTCTATATGTCTGGGGCCTGCAGCAGGATGTTTAGATTATGAGAAACAAAGCTGGATGGTTTATGTCCCTGCACATAATGGATCAGAGGCCTCTATTCATATAGTTAGTGGAAGGAGCTTTCAATCTAAAACAAAAGTCATATCCTCAGGAAATTCCTATCATATAGCTAATAGTCTTACTAATCAATTTAGGCCAAGAAAGAAAAAATGCCCAGAACAATTGACATTATGGTCTAAGGAAGGTGAGGTGCTGACTTGGGAAGATTGCATTGCAAACAGTGCTGTGGTACTGCAAAATAACTCCTATGGAATCGTTATTGACTGGACCCCTAAGGGGCAATTTGCAGTAAATTGTACTGGACAGCACAAGGGATGTCAAGAGCGCAGCTTGCCAATTGACTATTCCAAAAAGGCACCTACCCAAAAGTGTAGAATAGAAGCTGACTCCTATCTTCTGGGAAGGCAGTGATATGGCTCCTCCATGCCCTAAAATGATTGATCCAATAGTAGGCCCAGAACACCCAGAACTGTAGAAATTAATGATGGTTCAAACCCCAATATGGATTTGAAAAGGAGAATATAAAACAGAAACCCATAGTAAAAAACTTCAATTTGTTGTAGCTTAGTCCTCTAATCAGATGTCCCATTACAGGGTTGTGTTAAACCTCCTCTTATGTCGGCAGTAGGACAAATCAATATTTTACCTGATTTTCAAACTATATCATGTCTTGGCTGTCATCTTTTCACTTGCATTGACTCTACATTTGATAAGAATAATAGTATCTTGCTTGTCAGAGCCTGAGAGGGAGTTTGGATACCTGTTTCCCTTAATAGACCTTGGGAAGCTTCCCTTTCCTTTCATATTGTCACTGAAATACTAAAGGGAATGCTTAATTGAACAAAAAGGTTTATTTTCACTCTTATTGCAGTCATTATGGGTACCATAGCTATAACAGCCACGACAGCAGCCACAGGTGTTGCTTTACATTCTTCTGTTCAAACTGCTTATTTTGTTAACCAGTGGCAAAAGAATTCTTCTAAGCTTTGGAATACCCAGAAACAAATTGATCAAAAATTAGCTAATCAGATTAACGATCTCCATCAAACAGTTCCATGAATGGGGGATTGAATTATAAACTTGGAACATAGAATACAAATACAGTGTGATTGGAATACTTCTGATTTTTGTATTACTCCTCAATCTTATAATGCCTCTGTGCCTCATTGGGAAAAGGTTAAATGCCATCTAGAAGGAAGAGAGGAAAATCTAACACTGGATATAGCAAAATTAAAGGAACAAGTTTTTGAGGCATCTCAAGCCCACTTAACTCTCTTACCTTGTGCTAATGCCCTTAATGGAGCTGTTGATGGGCTCTCTGACCTGAATCCTCTGAAATGGATTAAAACCATTGGAGAATCAACTGCTACAAACTTTGCTTTAATTTCTGTTTGTCTATGCTGTTGATTTTTAGTCTACAGGTGCAAAAGATGCCTTGGGAAAGAAGCCAGACACCACGAGCAAGCCGTGATAGCAATGGCAGTTATTAATAAAAAAAGTGGGGGGCAAGTGCTGGTGGAAGTGTTTATGGGGTGCCAGCTTAGCCAGTCACCCCTGTGTAGGACACCTATGCAACACCATGGGGGCCCCTGAGAAGAAACATCTCCTTATTCCCATTGTGTCCCCATGCCAGTGAGCATGGCTGAAACACTCCCTTAAGCACTGGAATGTGACCAGGCATCCTGACTCTTTGTAAAACCAACTCCTACCAGCTGCAGACCAATAAGTTAAAGATTATCCCAGTAGTTAGACATACACTTTTAGCTTAAAGGAAATTCATGTAACTGTCACGCTATAGATCTTTCACAACTGAATGACACATGTACCCCTCCTTCACCGTTTCACCCTATACCATCCCCTTCTTAGATCAAAAGATTGTACTCAATAAATTGTCAGGCAGCCAGAGCTCTGGGCCTTTTGCAGCCTTCACTCCAGCAACTGGCCCCCTGGACCTACTTTAAATCTTAACTTGTCTTTTCTCATTCCTTTGTCACCACCAGACTTTGGGTACCCGTGGGTAGTGTTGAGGCTGGACCCCAACAAAAGGGATGATAATGGACTGTAGTAATGCAGTTTTGAGGACAGAGATGCAGATGGACATCTCTGAAGAGCATGAAGTGTACAGACATGTGTACCTCATGTTAACACTCATTAAAGAGAATTCAGAAAAGGATATTAATTAATATACCCAATTCTGTGCACATCAGCCAGCCTCTTCTCCCAGCCACACCTGTCCTTGCTTAATAGGCTCATCACATGGTGGTAGGGATGGGGGTTATGCATGAATGCAGCAATTTTGACTCCCAGTCTCTGAGGCCAAGCTGGCTACAGCCACTGTTAAGCGACCAAACTAATAGAGCCAAGACCAACACTGAGCCTTTGATCCAACACCATATCCCAGGGAGATCAGTTGGCCACCTGGTGGCATGCATCCACTTCTATGATAGAAAGAGCAGAACCAATGTTTGATATCAGAGTGGATCTTCCCACTATTGATCCTAATGAGCCATGTGAAATTGTGGCTTCCCTTTCCCACAGCTTTGGGTTCTGTTGGCCTCAGTTCCCAAGGAAAGAATGCCTCTCTCATGAACACAATGTTTCCCTAATTATTGGGGGAAACCACCTCCAATATTTCAATGTAGGTTCTTTCTATTTTCCTTAAGTGTCAGCTGGCTGAGAAATAAAGAGAGATGGTACAAAGAGAGGAATTTTACAGCTGAGCTGCCGTGGGTGACATCATGTATTGGTAGGACCATGATGCCCCTCTGAGCCTCAAACCAGCAAGTTTTTATTAAGGGTTTTAAAAAGGGGAGGGGGTGCGAGAACAGGGAGTAGGTACAAAGATCACATCCTTCAAAGGGCAAAAAGCAGAACTACTAATAAGGGTCTAACAAAGATCACATACTTCTGAGGGAATAGGACAAAGGGCAAAAGCAGAACTACTGCTAAGGGTCCAACAAAGATCACAGGGCAAAGGGCAAAAGCAGAACTACTAATAAGGGTCTATGTTCAGCGGTGCATGTATTGTCTTGATAAACATCTTAAACAACAGAAATCAGGGTTCAAGAGCAGAGAACTGGTCTGACCACAGATTTACTAGGGCAGAGTTTTTCCCCATCCTAGTAAGCCTGAGGGTACTGCAGGAGACCAGGGAGTATCTTAGTCCTTATCTCAACTGCATAAGACAGACATTCACAGAGCGGCCATTTATAGACCTCCCCCCAGGAATGCATTCCTTTCCCAGGGTATTAATATTAATATTCCTTGCTAGGAAAAGAATTTAGTGATATGTCTCCTACTTGCACGTCCATTTATAGGCTCTCTGCAAAAAGAAAAATATGGCTCTTTTCACCTGACCCCACAGGCAGTCAGACCTTATGGTTGTCTTCCCTTGTTCCCTAAAAATTGCCATTATTCTGTTCTTTTTCAAGGTGGACTGATTTCATATTGTTCAAACACAAATGTTTTTACAATCAATTTGTACAGTTAACACAATTATCACAGTGATCCTGAGGTGACATACATCCTCAGCTTACGATGATAACAGGATTAAGAGATTAAAGTAAAGACAGGCATAAGAAATTATAAAGGTATTATTTGGGAACTGATGAATGTCCATATTAAAATGAAATCTTCATAATTTATGTTCCTCTGCTGCAGCTCCAGCCAGTCCCTCCATTCGGGGTCCCTGACTTCCCCCAACACCTAACAATACAGGAATGTTCAGATTATGTATTTCTTCTTAAGTGAACTTTGGTAGTTTCAAGAAACTTCTCTGTTTCATCAAAGTTGTTGAATTTATTGGCCTAAAGTTTTCCATGACATTCCCTTATTATGATCTTAATTTATATAGAATCTGTAGTGATGCAATAATTAATATTTTATACTTTTTCCATATTTTTTCTTATACACCTGGATAGAAGTTTGCCAATTTTATTGATCTTTTTAACAAAACAGCTTTGGATTTTTTCCTTTTTTAAAATATTTTTCTGTGTTCTATTTTACTGATTTCCATGTTGATCTTTATTTCTTGTGCTTACTTTGAGTTTAATTTGCTCTTTTTTCTTATTTCTTAATGTGGAAACTGATGTCATTGATATAAAATTTTTCTTTTTTTCTATTACAAGCATTTAGAGCTATAAATCTCCTTCTAATATTGCATTAGCTGAATCCCAAAAATTTTCTTTTTTTATTTGATTTTTTATTTTATTGTTATTATACTTTAAGTTTTAAGGTCCACGTGCATAATGTGCAGGTTAGTTACATATGTATACATGTGCCATGCTGGTGTGCTGCACCCATTAACTCGTCATTTAGCATTAGGTATATCTTCTAATGCTATCCCTCACCCCTCCCCCCACCCCACAACAGTCCCCAGAGTGTGATGTTCCCCTTCCTGTGTCCATATGTTCTCATTGATCAATTCCCAACTATGAGTGAGAACATGCGGTGTTTGGTTTTTTGTCCTTGCGATAGTTTACTGAGAATGATGATTTCCAATTTCATCCATGTCCCTACAAAGGACATGAACTCATCATTTTTTATGGCTGCATAGTATTCCATGGTGTATATGTGCCACATTTTCTTAATCCAGTCTATCATTGTTGGACATTTGGATTGGTTCCAAGTCTTTGCTATTGTGAATAGTGCCACAATAAACATACGTGTGCATGTGTCTTTATAGCAGCATGAACTACTTTAAAGTTCATATGGAACCAAAAAAGAGCTCACATCGCCAAGTCATTCCTAAGCCAAAAGAACAAAGCTGGAGGCATCACAGCTACCTGACTTCAAACTATACTACAAGGCTACAGTAACCAAAACAGCATGGTACTGGTACCAAAACAGAGATATAGACCAATGGAACAGAACAGAGCCCTCGGAAATAATGCCACATATCTACAACTATCTGCTCTTTGACAAACCTGAGAAAAACAAGCAATGGGGAAAGGATTCCCTATTTAATAAATGGTGCTGGGAAAACTGGCTAGCCATATGTAGAAAGCAGAAACTGGATCCCCTCCTTACACCTTATACAAAAATTAATTCAAGATGGATTAAAGACTTAAACGTTAGACCTAAAACCATAAAAACCCTAGAAGAAAACCTCAGCATTACCATTCAGGACACAGGCCTGGGCAAGGACTTCATGTCTAAAACACCAAAAGCAATGGCAACAAAAGCCAAAATTGACAAATGGGATCCAATTAAACTAAAGAACTTCTGCACAGCAGAAGAAACTACCATCAGAGTGAACAGGCAACCTACAAAATGGGAGAAAATTTTTGCAACCTACTCATCTGACAAAGGGCTAATATCCAGAATCTACAATGAACTCAAACAAATTTACAAGAAAAAAACAAACAACCCCATCAAAAAGTGGGCAAAGGATATGAACAGACACTTCTCAAAAGAGAGGTCTTTCAAATCAGAGATTCCTTATGAAAAGTTCAAACAAAGCCAATCAAAAAAGAAAAACATTATTCTTGCTGCACTTTATGCAAATAGACAACATTTAACCAGACAAAAATCTACTTTGCACAGAAATTAGTTTTACTATAATTTGTATCTGGTACAAAAAGGGAACGAGAGAGAGAGAGGGAGAGAGAGAAAGAAAGAAAGAAAGAAAGAAAGAGAAAGAAAGAAAGAAAGAAAGAAAGAAAGAAAGAAAGAAAGAAAGAAAGAAAGAAAGAAAGAAAGAAAGAAAGAAAGAAAGAAGGAAAGAAAAAAAGAAAGAAAGGAAGGAAGGAAGGAAGGAAGGAAGGAAAGAAAGAAAGAAAGAAATTGTATTTCAAAAGAAACCTATAACATACCTGTTATTAGATTCTAGCCTTAAACACTGTTTTTGGTTTTTATTATTTGACAAGTCATTAAAGAAGAAAAAACTCGTAATTTTCTTTTTTCTTTTAAGTATTTAATTATTTTTTTTTATACTTTAAGTTCTGGGATACATGTACAGAACGTGCAGGTTTGTTACATAGGTATCCATACGCCATGGTGGTTTGCTGCACCTATCAACCTGTCACCTACATTAGGTATTTCTCCTAATGCTATCCCTCCCCTTGCCCCCAACCCCCTGACAGGCCCTGGTGTGTGATGTTCCCCTCCCTGTGCCCATATGTTCTCATTGTGCAACTCCCACTTATGAGTGAGAATATGTGGTGTTTGGTTTTCTATTTCTCTGTTAGTTTGCTGAGAATGATAGTTTCCAGCTTCATCCATGTCTCTGCGAAGACTTGAATTCATTCTTTTTTATGGCTGCATACTATTCCAAGCATATATGTGCCTCATTTTCTTTATCCAGTCTATCATTGATGGGCACTTGGGTTGGTTCCAAGTCTTTGCTGTTGTGAATAGTGCTGCAATAAACATATGTGTGCATGTGTCTTCACAGTAGAATGATTTATAATCCTTTGGGTATATACCCAGTAATGGGATCACTGGGTTAAATGGCATTTCTAGATCTAGATCCTTGAGGAATCGCCACAGTGTCTTTCACAATGGGTGAACCAATTTGCACTCCCACCAAGAGTGTAAGAGCATTTCTATTTTCCCACATCCTGCCCAGCATCTATTGCTACCTGACTTTTTAATGATCACCATTCTAACTCGCATGAGATGGTGTCTAATTGTGGTTTTGATTTGCATTTCTCTAATTTTTTATGTTTGTTCACTGCATAAATGTCTTCTTTTGAAAAGTGTCTGTGCATATCTTTTGCCCACTTTTTGATGAGGTTGTTTTTTTCTTGTAAATTTGTTTAACTCCCTTGTAAATTCTGGATATTAGACCTTTGTCAGATGGAGAGATTGCAAAAATTTTCTCCCATTCTGTAGTTTGCATGTTCACACTGATAATAGTTTTTTTTGTTGTTTTTTTTGTTTTTTGTGTGTTTTTTTTTTTTTGCTGTGCAGAAGCTTTTTAGTTTAGTTAGATCTCATTTGTCAATTTTGGCTTTTGTTGCAATTGCCTTTGGTGTTTTAGACATGAAGTCTTTGCCCATGCCTATGTCCTGAATGGTATTGCTTAGGTTATCTTCCAGGGTTTTTATGGTTTTAGGTCTTACATTTAAATCTTTACTCCATCTTGAGTCAATTTTTGTATAAGGTGTAAGGAAGGGGTCCAGTTTCTGTTTTCTGCATATGGCTAGCCAGTTTTCCCAACACCATTTATTAAATAGGGAATCCTTTCCTCATTGTTTGTTTTTGTCAGGTTTGTCAAAGATCAGATGGTTGTAGATGTGCAGTGTCATTTCTGAGGCCTCTGTTCTGTTCCATTGGTCTATATATCTGTGTTGGTACCAGTACCATGCTGTTTTGGTTACTGTAGCCCTGTAGTGTAGTTTGAAGTCAGGTAGCATGATGCCTTAAGCTTTGTTCTTTTTGCTTAGGATTGCCTTGTCTATAAGGCCTCTTTTTGGGTTCCATATGAAATTTAAAGTAGTTTTTTTCTAATTCTGTGAAGAAAGTCAATGGTAGCTTCATGCGAACAGCATTGAATCTATAAATTACTTTGGGCAGTATGGCCACTTATAAGGTATTGATTCTTCCTATCCATGAGCATGGAATGTTTTTCCATTTGTTTGTGTGCTCTCTTATTTTCTCCAGCAACGGTTTGTAGTTCTCCTTGAAAAGGTCCTTCACATCTCTGTAAGTTGTATTCCTAGGTATTTTATTCTCTTTGCAGTAATTGTGAATGGGAGTTCACTCATGATTTGGCTGTCTGTTATTGGTGTATAGGAATACTTGTAATTTTTGCACATTGATTTCCTATCTTGAGACATTGCTGAAGTTGCTTATCATCTTAAAAAGTTTTGGGGCTGAGATGATAGGGTTTTCTAAATAAACAATCATGTCATCTGTAAACAGAGATAATTTGACTTCCTCTCTTCCTATTTGAATATCCTTTATATCCTCCTCTTACCTGATTGCCCTGACCAGAACTTCCAATACTATGTTGAATGGGAGTTGTGAGAGAGGGCATCCTTGTCTTGTGCCCGTTTTCAAAGGGAATGCTTCCATCTTTTGCCCATTCAGTATGATTTTGGATGTGTGTTTGTCATAAATAGCTCCCATTATTTTGAGATATGTTCCATCAATACCTAGTTTATTGAGAGTTTTTAGCATAAAGTGTGTTGAATTTCGTTGAAGGCTTTTTCTGCATCTATTGAGATAATCATGTGGTTTTTGTCATTAGTTTTGTTTATGTGATGGATTACATTTATTGATTTGCGTATGTTGAACCAGCCTTGCATCCCAGGGATAAAGCCGATGTGATCGTGGTGGATAAGCTTTTTAATGTGCTGCTAAATTCGATATGCCAGTATTTTATTGAGGATTTTTGCATTGATGTTCATCAATGATATTGGCCTGAAATTTTCTTTTTTTGTTGTGTCTCTGTCAGGTTTTAGTATCAGGATGACGCTGGCCTCATAAAATGAGTTAGGGAGGAGTCCCTCTTTTTCTATTGTTTGGAATAGTTTGAGAAGGAACGACACCAGCTCATCTTTGTACCTCTGGTAGAATTTGGCCCTGAATCCACCTGGTCCTGGGCTTTTCTTGGTTTCTAGGCTATTAATTACTGCCTCAACTTCAGAACTTGTTATTGGTTTATTCAGGGATTTGACTTCTTCCTGGTTTTGTCTTGGGAGTGTGTATGTGTCCATGAATTTATCCATTTCTTCTAGATTTTCTAGTTTATTTGCATAGAGGTGTTTATAGTATTCTCTGATGATAGTTTGTATTTCTGTGGGATCAGTGGTAATATCCTTTTTATCATTTTTTATTTTGTCTGTTTGATTCTTCCCTCTTTTCTTCTTTATTAGTCCGGCCAGCAGTCCATGTATTTTGTTAATCTTTTCAAGAAACCAGCTCCTGAATTCATTGATTTTTTGAAGAGTTTTTCGTGTCTCTACCTCCTTCAGTTCTACTCTGATTTTAGTTATTTCTTGTCTTCTGCTAGCTTTTGAATTTGTTAGCTCTTCCTCCTCTAGTTCTTTTAATTGTGATGTTAGTGTGTCAATTTTAGGTCTTCCCTGCTTTCTCCTGTGGGCATTTAGTGCTATAAATTTCTCCCTAAACACTGCTTTAGCTGTGTCCCAGAGATTCTAGTACATTGTTTCTTTGTTCTCATTGGTTTCAAAGAACTTATTTTCTTCTGCCTCCATTTTGTTATTTATCCCGTAGTCATTCAGGAGTGGGTTGTTCAGTTTCCACGTAGTTGTGCAGTTTTGAGTGAGTTTCTTAATCCAGAGTTCTAATTTGATGGCACTGTGGTCTGAGAGACTGTTTGTTATTATTTCCATTCTTTTGCCTTTGCTGAGAAGTGTTTACTTCCAATTATGTGGTTGATTTTAGAATAAGTGCTATGTGGTGCTGAGAATAATGTATATTCTGTTGATTTGGGGTGGAGAGTTCTGTGGATATCTATTAGGTCCACTTAGTCCAGCACTGAGTTCACATCCTGAATATTCTTTTTCATTTTCTGTCTCATTGATCTGTCTAATATTGACAGTGGGGTGTTAAAGAATCCCACTGTTATCATGTGGGTGTCTAAGTCTCTTTGTATGTTTCTAAGAACTTGCTTTATGAATCTGGGTGCTTCTATATTGGGTGCATATAAATTTAAGATACTTAGCTTTTCTTCTTGCATTGATCCCTTTATCATTATGTAATGCCCTTCTTTGTCTTTTTTGATCTTTGTTGGTTTAAAGTCCGTTTTATGAGAGACTAGTATTGCAACCCCTGCTTTTTGTTTTGTTTTGTTTTTTGCTTTTCATTTGCTTGGTAGATCTTCCTCAATCCCTTTATTTTGAGCCTATGTGTGTCTTTGCATGTGAGATGGGTCTCCTGAATACAACACACCAATGGATCTTGACTCTTTATCCAATTTTCCTGTCTGTGTCTTTTAATTGGGGGATTAGCCTGTTTACATTTAAGGTTAACACTGTTATGTATGAATCTGATCCTGTCATCATGATGCTAGCTGGTTATTTTGCCCATTAGTTGATGCAGTTTCTTCATAGTGTTAATGGTCTTTACAGTTTGATTGTCTTTGCAGTGGCTGGTACTGGTTTTTCCTTTCCATATTTAGCACTTTCTTCAGGAGCTCTTGTAAGACAGGCCTGGGCATGACAAAGTCCCTCACCATTTGCTTTTCCCTAATGGATTTTATTTCTCATTCACTTATGAAGGTTAGTTTGGCTGGATATAAAATTCTGGGTTGAAAATTCTTTCCTTTAAGATGTTTAATATTGGCCCCCACTCTCTTCTGGCTTGTAGGGTTTCTGCAGAGAGATCAGCTATTTGTCTGATGGGCTTCTCTTTCTGGGTAACCTGAGCTGTCTCTCTCACTGCCCTTAACATTTTTTGCTTTGTTTAAAACTTGGAGAATCTGATGATTATGTGTGTTGGGGTTGCTCTTCTTGAGGAGTGTCTTTGTGGTGTTCTCTGTATCTCCTGAATTTGAAGGTTGGCCTGCCTTGCTAGGTTGGGGAAATTCTCCTGGGTAATATCCTGAAGAGTGTTTTCCAGCTTGGTTCCATTCTCCCCATCACTTTCAGGTATACCAATCAAACATAGGTTTGGTCTTGTCACATAGTCGCATATTTTTTGAAGGCTTTGTTCCTTCCTTTTCATTCTTTTTTCTCTACTCTTGTCTTCATGCTTTATTTCATTAAGTTGATCTTCAGTCTCTGATATCCTCTCTTCCATTTGATCGATTCGGCTACTGATACTTGTGTATGCTTCACAAAGTTCTTGTACTGTGTTTTTCAGCTTCATCAAGTCATTTATGTTCTTCTGTAAACTGGTTATTCTAGTTAGCAATTCCTGTAACCTTTTATCAAGGTCCTTAGCTTCCTTGCATTGGGTTAGAACATGCTCCTTTAGCTTGATGGAGTTTGTTATTGCCCACATTCTGAGGCCTACTTCTGTCAATTTGTCAAATTCATTCTCCATCCTGGTTTGTTCCCTTGCTGGTTAGGAGTTGTGATCCTTTGGAGGAGAAAAGGCATTCTGGTTTTTGGAGTTTTCAGCATTTTGCACTGGTTTTTCCTCATCTTGGTGGATTTATCTACCTTTGGTCTTTGCTGTTGGTGACCTTTAGATGGGGTTTTTGCATGGTTGTTTTCTTGTTGTTGATGTTGATGCTATTGCTTACTGTTTGTTAGTTTTCCTTCTAACAGTGAGGCTCCTCTGCTGCAGGTCTGCCGGAGTTTGTTGGAGGTCCACTCCAGACCTTGTTTGCCTGGGTATTACCACCAGGGCTTGCAGAACAGCAAACATTGCTTCCTCCTCCTTCCTCTGGAAGCTTCATCCCAGAGGGGCACCCAACAGATGCCAGCCAGAGCCCTCCTGTATGAGGTGTCTGTCGACCCCTGATGAGACATGTCTCCCCATCAGGAGGCACGGGGTTCAGGGACCCACTTGAGAAGGCAGTCTGTCCCTTAGCAGAGCTCGAGCACTGTGCTGGGAGATCTGCTGCTCTCTTTAGAGCTGGCAGGCAGGAATATTTAAGTCTGCTGAAGCTGCACACACAGCCACCCCTCCCCCAAAGTGCTCTGTCCCAGGGAGATGGGAGATTTATCTATAAGCCCCTGACTGGGGCTGCTGCTTTTCTTTCAGAGATGCTCTGCCTAGAGAAGATGAATATAGAGAGGCAGTCTGGCCACAGCAGCTTTGAGGCACTGCAGTGGGCTCTACCCAGTCCAAACTTTCCAGCAGCTTTGTTCATATTGTGAGGGGAAAACCACCCTCTCAAGCCTCAGTAATGGTGGACCCATAATTTTCTTCATGATGTTTTTATTTTGCTTCCTAATTTAATAAGATTTTTTTTCATTCTGTCAGAGACATTTTCTTTTGATTGTACTACTCAAATTAACAATGTTATTCATCTCTCATTGTTTACTTTTTCTAAGAAAGCCAGAATAATGGTATCCTGAAAACTAGAAATAACTCAACAAAGCCTGCAAATCTCCTTCCTTTAAAATCCCATTGGGCCAAACACTGTTCTGTTAGCAATATATCCTTCCTCTAGGCCCAAGGACTACCAGGGAAGAGGTGGATGCATGAGATTGTAAGGGCCAGTTTTAAGGGGTTCAGACCCCCAAAATCAAGGGCAGGCACACACATGCCTATACAGGGGGTAAACTGATGGACTTTGCCTCCTGAGCCATTATATGCCCCCTTTCCATCTTTCTCAATCATGAAAAAAATTTTCTGCTTTAATATAAGAGCCCAAACCCAAAGCCTTGACCACATTCTGGGACCCATGTATATTTACAATTAAATGTAAAACAGTTTTATTCCTCAAACCTAGACCAATTCCCCTTGTCAGCAAAAAGTAGCTAGAATGGCCATTGCCCCATATCCCTCAAGATTGAGGAATACGCAACAGAAATGGAGTTGATATGGTTTGAATATGTGTTGCTGCCAAATTTCATGTTGAATTGTGATCCCCAATGTTGGAGGTGGGGTCTTGGGGGAGGTGTTTGGGTCATAAGAGCAGACTCTCATGTCATAGTGCATTCATTTAAGATCCAGTTGTTTAAATGTGTGGAACCTTCCCTACCCATTCTCTCTCTTGTTCCTGCTCTGCCATGTGATGTGTCTGTTCCTGCTTCTATACACAGAGACTTTTGCTCCAATTCTCTATGTTTTTAAATTTAAGAATGAAGAAGAGCTCTTTGTGTGAAATAATGAAGTAAAATAGGGTATTTCAAGTAGCATCTTTACCAAAGATTTGGGCAAAATCTTCCACTGGCTTGGACCTAAAGGATCTAACTGTGGCATTGTAAATGTCAATATTCCAATGAGTAGAGCTGAGGTTGCAGGTGCACTTGGAGGAGAAAAGCACATTTGTGGTGGCAGGGAGTCTGAAGATGATGCCTGGAAATAGTGCATGAGAAGGTTTACTTGTACCATCAACTATGGTAAGGACCTTCCTCTGGTGAAAGGAATCAAGTTTCAGTAAATGTTTTATAGATGAACGTTGCTTAATTTTAGGTGTTCCTGCAGCTGTTTCAGAGGAAGACAAAAAAAATTAAAATTTTCCCTGAATAAATGCATCATTATGACTATGACAGTGATTAATGTCTTATGACCCCAAAGCCCTGATTAAATCAAGAGACTCATTTTTTAAAAAATCAAAACAAAATTGTCACATTAAAAAAATGGTATTGATGAATAGAGCACTGCTATAAAAATACTTGAAAATGTGGAAGCAGCTTTGGAACTGGGTAACAGGCAGAGGTTGGAAGAGTTTGTGGAGGCCTCCATGTGGTGTTAAGCCCACAGGCATACAGAATGCAAGAGTGAAGGAAGCTTGGCAGCCTCCCCCAAGATTTCAGAGGGTGTATGAGAAAGCCTGGGTGCCCAGAAAGAATCCTGTTGCAGTGGCAGAGCCCTCACAGAGAACCTTTAATAGCAGGGTTTGGAGGGGAAATGCAGAGTTAGAAGCCCCACACAGAATCCCTACTGGGGCACTGCCTAGTGGAGTTAAAGCTTCCTGAGACCTCCCTAGAAGCTGAGCTGATGCCAGCACTATGCTTGTACAGCCTGCAGAACCAAGACCTGATTAAACCTATTTTCTTTACAAATTACCCAGTCTCAGGTAATTCTTTATCACAATGTAAGAACTGCCTAATATAGAAAATTGGTACTGAGGAATGGGGTGTTGCTATAAAGATACCTGAAAATGTGGAAGCAGCTTTGGAACTGGGTAGCAGAGGTTAGAAGAGTTTGTAGAGATCAGAAGAAGGTGGGAAAATGAGGGAAAGTTTGAAACTTCTTAGGGACTGGTTAAATTGTTTTGAGCAAAATGCTGATAGTGATATGGACAATTAAGTCCAGGTTGCCAAGGTATCAGATGGAAATGAGAAACATACTGGGAACTGGAGCAAAGGTCACCCTTGTTATGCCTTAGCAAAGAACTTGGCTGCATTGTGTTTATGCCATAAGAGTTGGTGGAAGTTTCAACCAAAGAGTGATTTAGGATATCTGGCAGAAGAAATTTCTAAGCAGTAAAACATTCATGATGTTACCTGGCTGCTTCTAACAGCTTACAATCAGATGCAGGAGCAAATAAATGACTTAAAGTTGGAATATTTAAATAGAAAGTAGAGCATGAGAGTTTGGAAAATTTGCAGCCTGGCCAAGTGGCAGAGAAATAAAACTTTTTTGGGAAAGGAATTCAAGCAGGCTTTGGAGCAACCATTTGCTAGAGATATTTGCATAACTAAAAAGGAACTAGGTGCTAATAGCTAACATAATGGGAAAAGGGCCTTAAAGATATTTCAGAGATTTTTGAGGCAGCCCTTCCCACCGCAGGCCTAGAAGCCCAGGAGAGAACAATTCCATGGGCCTGTTCTGGGGACCCACTGCCATGCACAGCTTTGGGACACTGTTCCCCACCTCCTGGCTACTCCAACTCCAGCTGTGGCTCAAAGGAGCCCAGGTACAGCTCAGGCTACTACTTTGGAGGGTGTAAGCCATAAGCCTTGTGGCTTCCACGAGGTGTTAAGCCTACAGGCACACAGAATGCAAGACTGAAGGAGGCTTGGCATCTTCTACCAAGATTTTAGAAGGTGTATGAGAAAGCCTGAGTGGCTGCTGCAGGGGCAGAGCCCTCATGGAGAAACTCTAATAGGGCAGTGGGGGTTAGAGGCCCCACACAGATTCCTTACTGGGGCACTGGATAGTGGAGCTGTGAGAAGGAGACCACTGTTCTCCATGCCCAAGAATGGTAGATCCACCAACAACTTGCAACCTCAGTGTGGAAAATAGATGGGTGGAGCTGGTCAAGGCTTTAGGAGCCCACCCCTTGCATCAGTGTGCCCTAGATATGGGACATGGAGTCAAAGGAGATTATTTTGGCACTTTAAAATTTAATTACTTCAGGGTTGAGCATGGTAGTTCATGCATGTAATCCCAGCATTTGGGAGGCTGAGGCAGGAGGATTGCTTGAGGCCAGGAGTTTGAGACCAACCTGGGCAACAAAAAGAGACCCCCATCTTGAAAAAAAAACAGATTTAATGACTTCCCATACAAGTCTGGGTTCCAAACTTGTATGAGGCCTGTAGTCTCTTTCTTGAGGCTGATTTCTTTGTTTTGGAGTGGTTTACCCAATGCCTATACCCCATTGTATCTTGGAAGTAAATAACTTGTTTTGATTTTACAAGCTCATAGGTGGAAGGAACTCATTACCAGAAGAGACTTTGGACTTTGGACTTGGAACTCTTCCTTGAGTTGATGCTGAAATGAGTTAAGATTTGTGTGTGGGGTGGGGGGCTGTTGGGAAGGCATGATTTTATTTTACAATGTGAGAAGGATATGAAATTTGGAAGGCCAGGGGTGGAATGATACAGTTTAAATATATGTCCCTCCTAAATCTCATGTTGAATTATAATCCCCAATGTTGGAAGTGGGGTCTGGTGAGAAGTGTTTGGGTCATGGGAGTGAATCCCTTATGGCTTAGTTCTGTCTTTGCAGTAGTGAGTGAGCTTTCTTGAGATATGGTTGTTTAAGTGTTTTGTACCTCCCCCAACTTCCCCACTCTCTCTCTTGCTACTGCTCTGGCCGTGTGATGTGTCTGCTCCCACTTCACCTTCTGCCATGAATGAAAGCTCCCTTTTTTCATCTCTCTAGTAACTGAGCTGATGCCAGAGCTATGCTTGAGCAGCCTTCAAAACTGTGCCAGTTAAACCTCTTTTCTTTATAAATTATCCAGTGTCAGGTATTTCTTTATAGCAATGCAAGAATGACATAATACAGGGGGCTTATAACCGTGGGACCAGCTCAAACCAATTAACCACTGCTTAAGTTGTTACAGATGTTGCAGAGGCAAAATTGCAAATCATTTACCCCCACCACAAACAATGTTAACCTCCTGATTTTTAACACTACCAATCTGGCAGACCAGCTGCAGTGGCATCACCTAGGCCTAGTTAGAAATGCCATAAAAGCTTGGCCCAACCCCAAATTGAAGAGACACATTTGAGCATTTCCTCCTGTCTCCTTGCCAGTAAACTCAAAATGAAGCTTTTATTCTCAAAAGCCAGTGCCATAGTGTTGGCTTCTATGCACATTAATTGGTAAGCCCATTGCTCAATAACACGTTTATATATTCTCATGGTATTGGTTAGCATTCTTTAATTTCAACCTAAAATACTCCCTTTTGCATGCATGGTAAGGTAGATGGTGATGAATTCCTTCAGCTTTTATTTGGGAAAACCTTTTATCTCTCCTCCACTGGTAAAGAACAGCTTTGCTGGGTATAAGATTCTTGGTTGGCAATATTTTCCTTTTAGCACTTTGAATATATCATTTCACTCTCTCAGCCTGCAAAGTTTCTGGTGAGATCTGCTAACAGTCATATGAAGATTCCTTGGCCAGGTGTGGTGGCTCACTCCTGTCATCCCAGCACTTTGGGAGGCCAAGGCAGGCAGATCACCTGAAGTCAGGAGTTTGAGAACAGCCTGGACAACATGGTGAAACCCCATCTCTATTAAAAATTTAAAAATTAACCAGGCATGGTGGTGGGCACCTGTAATCCCAGCTACTTGGAAGGCTGAGGCAGGAAAATCACTTGAACCCAGGAGGAGGAGTTTGCAGTGAGCCAAGATTGTGCCACTGCACTCCAGCCTGGATGACAGAGCAACTCTGTCTCAAAGAAAAAAAGAAGATTTCTTCCTGTTAAGCTGTATTTCTCTTACTGATTTGAAAATTATATTTGTTACTGACTTTTGAGAACTGAGTAAAATGCATCTCAGTGAAGATCTCTTTACATTTAATCTACTTAGTTTATAGGGGCTAGATCGGCACCAGGGTCCACTGGGGCCTGGGCTTGTGGGCAGAAGCCTGAAGGCAGGGGCCACAGTTATAACTTAGATCCTGGGGCTATGATGTCTAGAGTCCTTTAGGCTTTATAGACCTAGATGTTCATTTCCCTCTCCAGATTTGGGGAATTTTCTATTATTTCTTTAAATAAATGTTCTGCTTCTTAATCTTTCTCTGCTTCTGAAATTTCCATAATGTGTGTTGGTTCACTTGATGATGTCCCATAAGTCTGTAGGCTTTCTTCACACTTTTTCATTCTTCTTTTTGTTCCTTGTACTGGGTAATTTCAAATGATGTGTCTTTGAACTCACTAGTTCTTATCATTCAAATCTGCTATTGAAGCTCTCTGAAATTTTCAGTTCAGTTATTGTGTTCTTCAGCTTCTGAATTTTGTTCATTTTAATGGTTTCCATTTCTTTGTTGAACAACTCTTTGTTTATGTATTCTGATTATTGTTTAGTTTGTGTTTTCTTGTGGCTCACTAAACTTCTTTCAGATAATTATTTTGAACTCTTAGGCAGTTCATAGATCTGCATTTCTGTAAGGTCTATTAATGGTGTTTTATTTTGTTCTTTTGGTGTAATGTTTTTCTGATTATCTGTAATCCTTGGGGCCTTAAATTGGTGTTTGCATATTTAAAGAAGTAGGCAGCTTTTTCATTCTTTACAGACTGGCTTCAGCAGGGAAAGCCCTTCACCAGTCAGCCCGAAGATTCTAGGTAAGCCAGCTAATGGGGTTTATCAGTGGGCTTGTGATATGGTTTAGATGTTTTTCCCCTCCAAATCTCATGTTGACATTTGATTCCCAATGTTGGAAGTGGGGCCTGGTGGGAGGTCACTGGATCATGAGGGCAGATCCCTCATGAAGGGTTTAGCACCATCCACTTGGTAATAAGTGAGTTCTTGCTCTGAGTTCATGTGAGACCAGGTTGTTTAAACGTGCGTGGCCCCTACCTTCCTCTCTTGCTCCTGTTCTTATCATGTGACGTGCCTATTCCCACTTCACCTTCCTCCATAATTGTAAGGTTCCTGAGACCCTCACCAGAAGCAGATGCTGTAGCCATGTTGGTACAGCCTACAGGTTGATGAGGCAATTATAACTCTTTTCTTTACAAATTACTGAGCCACAGGTATTTCTTTATAGCAGTGCAAGAATGGCCTAACACAGCTTGGTGTTGGAGTCCTTGAGCATGCTACCCTGGTCCCTCAGCAAGTAGGTAGGCAGGCCTGGTGCTTGGATCTACAATGACCAGCTTGGAGCCTGGATCCACTAGGGTGGCACTGGAGCTTAGGTCCTGTGGGCAGGCCTGTCACTAAGAAAGGCCTCACATCTGGGACCATGGGGATGGGCCTGGTTCTGAGTCTGTAGGCCTAGAGTCTACAGGGGCCATCCTGGTGCTATGGTGAGGCTGGAAATTGGGTCTTTGGGTTTACACCTGAATCTCAGGTCTATAGTGGCTAGCTTGGCACCAGAGTTCACTGGGTTCTGGGCTTGTGGACAGAAGCCTGAAGGCAGGGTCCACGGGTACATTCTAGATCCTGGGGCTGTGATGTCTGGTCTGAAGTCTTAGTCTTCAGAGCAGGCGTGCATCCTGGAGCAATGGGACCAGCCTGGTCCTGGGATGAACCTGAACTTGGGCCCATGTGGGTCAGCCCAAAGGCTGGGTCAATGGGAGCCAGCTTGGTCCTGGAGCAGGCCTTAAGGGTAATCTTCAGATCCAACATGAACCCTCATCCCATGAGTGCTAGTCTACAGAATGAGACTCCAGAGGCTGACCTGGAGCCTGAGGCTGTGGGACAAGCCTGAAGCCTGGGGCTTTGTGGGGCTGGCCCAGTGCCGGAGCAGACCTGGAGCCTGAGGCTATGAGGGCGGACCTGTTGCTGGAGTTGGCCTAGGACCTGTGTCTGCAAGGTGGCCCTAGAGCCTGGGGCTGCAAAGGGCCACCTAACAGTGGGAAAGGCCTGGAGTCTGGGGCCATAGAAACACCTTTAGTTATACTAACTAAGAAAAAAGAAAAAAGACTCAAATATATAATATTATAAATAAAAGCAGAAACATTACAACTGACACTGCAGGTATACACAGGACCACTAGAAATTATCATAAATAATTATAGACCAATAAATTTGATAGCCTAGAGAAAATTAGTAAATTCATAGGCACATACAACCTATCAAGACTGAATCACCAAGAAATAGAAAATCTTAATAGATCAATGACAAGTAAGGAGATTAAATCCATAGTTGCAACCCTCCTAACAAAGAAAACTCAAGGCATGAAGGCTCCACTGGTGAATTTTAACAAACACTTATAGCAAAATGAATGTAATGCCAATTCCACTCAAACTTTTCTGAAAAATTGAAGGAAAAGGAACACTTTCAAACTCACTTTATGAGGCCATGATTACCCTAATACCAAAACCAGAGGACACTACAAGCAAAGAAAATTACAGGCCAATATCTCTGATGAACATAGATGTAAAACTCTTTAATAAAATATAAGCATACTGATTTCAACAGCATATTAAAAAGATTATACACTTTGAGCAAGTGGGATTTATCTCTAGAATGCAAAAGTGGCTCAACATATGCAAATAAATAAATGTGACACACTACACTAACAAAATAAAGGATAAAAATCATGTGATCACCTCAATAGATGCAAAGAAAGCACTAGACAAAATTCAGTATCCTTTCATGACAAAAATGCTCAACAAGTTAAGTACAGAAAGAGTGTACCTTTAAGGTGGCCAAGATGGCCAACTAGAAGCAATTAATATGCATGGCTCTCATGGAGAGGAACAAAAAGAACAAGTAAATACATTATCTCAACGTGAAACATCAGGTACTTGCATTGCCTCTAATCAAGGAAATAATTTGACCCTGGAGAATGAAGAAAAGCAAGACAGCATGACGGCCCACACAGGAGCAACACAGAGGCAGGGGAATCTCCCCCACCCAGGGAAGCAGTGAGTGCATGTGCGACCCCAGGAACCCGTACTTTTCCCACAAATTTTTGCAACCCATGGGCCAGGAGATCTTCTTGTGAACCCATTCCACTGGGGTCTTTGGTGGACAAACAGAGCTATGGAGTCTCAGTGCAGCAGCTGCTCAGGCATGCATGGAGTCCTGGGAACCTTAGATACTCAAGCTTTCTGGCAAAAGTAGCTGCAACTCCAGCAAAGTGGGAGGTTAGATCCCTGTACATACCCCTAGGAAAGAGGCTGAATCCAGGGGACTGAGCAGTGACAGCCTGCATGCCCCACTTCCATGGCACCTCACAGGATAAGACCCATTAGCTTGGAGTTCTAGCCAGCCACTGGTAGCAGCATTGCACTTCCCTGTGATGGAGCTCCCAGGAGAAGGAGCAGGCTGCCATCTTTCATCTTTGCTGTTTGAGCTACTTAGCCCCCAACCAAGTCTTCAGAATTTGGAGAGTCTTAGCTGACCACAGGCAGAAGAGACCCACCCAGAACAGCACAGCTGCTCTAACAAAACGTGGCCAAACTGCTTCTTTAAGTGGGTACCCAATCCCATTCCTCTTCCCTGAGTAGGATCTCCCAACCAGGGCCTCCAGCCACCCCCATTAGTGTTCTCCAGCCAACAGAGATTTTAATTCTCTGGGACGAAGCTCTCAGCATGAAGGGTGGACCACCATCCTTGCTGTCTGGGCAAATTAGCTATTCCAGTGTTCAGGCTTTGGAGTGTCCGAGGCAACCGGGAGCTGAAGTGGATCCCCGGCACAGCTTAGCTGCTCTATGAAATCATGGCCAGACTGCTTTTTAAAGTGGGTCTCCAATCACATTTCTCCTTACTGGGTGGGACCTTTCTATTGGGGTCTCCAGCCACCTCCTACAGGTGTGTTCAGGCTAGCAACAGGCCTGTACCTCCCTGGGATGAAGCTCCCAGAGGGAAGGGCAGTTTGCCATCTTTGCTATTTGACAGCCTTCACTGGTGATACCTCCAGGTACTGGAAAATCCGAGGTGACTAGAGACTGGAGTGGGCCCCCAGCATACCGCAGAAGCCCTATGGAAAATTGGCCAGACTGTTATGTGGGTGCCTATTCCCATATCTCCTTACCAGACAGGTCCTCCAGGCTTGTACTCCAGACACCCACCACCAGAGCTATCAAGCCAATAGCAACTCAGCAACTCCCTGGACAGAGCCTTCCAGGGCAACTGTAAGCCTCTCTGCCACTGCCTCTGCAGTGGAACTGCCTTTGCCACCCATGGACTAACATAGGAGCAAAGGTCCTAAGTGCCTTATACACACCTCCAACAAGCTACATTTCATCCAAGAAGAGGAAGCCAGTCCATTTTCCATGGGTCCCCCACACCCCCATTGCTCATCACCAGACAGGGAATCCCTGGCTTGGGCCGTCCAGCACAGACCCTCCATCTTGGGCTAATTGCACTGAGCAACTGCTGACCTGCATCTTTCTGGGGTGGGGCCCCTGGGAGACAAGCAAAATACTGTAGTCCACAACCACTACTAAGGTTCTTCCTTTACTGCCTCCAATTTGAGGAAGGAATGTAAACACTGAGATCAGCCCAGAGCTGCAGTGGGCAGCCCAGGAGTGCCAAGCCATGATCTACAGCCAGAACTCAAGGGAGAGAGAAACCAACAATTTCAGAGCATTGAGAGGGAACATGGCTGCAACTGTGAGGAAACATAGGGGAGCCACACAACCAAGCAAGAGTCTATGAACTGACCAACAAACATAAGTGCCACCTGCTGGATCACACCCAAGAGCTTTAACACCAAAAATACCTCACTAACATACGCTCCTCTGAAACCAGAGACAAGAAGTCAGCTTCAAATAAAGACCCTGCACAAAGACTTGGCCCTGTGAAAACATCCAGAAAAAGAAGTCTATTGATTGTATTCAATCTACACTGCAGTTAAAGGAACACCAACATGCAGAGATGAGAAAGAACCAACACAAGAACCCCAGTAACTCAAGTGGCCAGATTGTCATATGTCCTCCAAATGGCACACCAGTTCTCCAACAAGGGTTCTTAACCAGGCTGAAATGGCTGGAATGACAGAAATAGAAGACAAAATATGGATAGAAACAAAAATCTTCGAGATTCAGAAGGATGGCAAAACCCAGTCCAAGGAAAATAAGAATCACAATAAAGCAATAAAGGAGCTGAAGGACAAAATAACCAGTATAAAAAAGAACCTAATGCATCTGACAGAGCTGAATAACATAATACAATAATATCACAAATATTAAAAGCAGAAGAAATCAAGCTGAGGAAAGAATCTCAGAACTTGAATACTGGTTCTCTGAAATAAGACAAAAAAAAAAGAAAAAAGGCTAAAAGTGAATGAACAAAATGTCTGAGAATTATGAGATTATGTAAAGGGGCAAATCCAATTGGCATTGCTTGAAAGGGAAGGGGAGAAAGCAAACAACTTGGAAAATATATTTCAGGATACTGTTTATGAAAGCTTCCCCAGCCTTGCTAGAGAGTCCAACAGTCAAATTCAGGAAATACAGAGAACTCCTGCAAGAATCTACATAAGAAGATCATCCCCAAGACGCATAATTGTCAGATTTTCCAAGGTCGAAATGAAAGAATGTTAAAGGCAGCTAGAGAGAAAGGGAAGCCACCTACAAAGAGAAACCCATCAGGCTAACAGTGGATCTCTCAGCTGAAACCCTACAAGCCAGAAGAAATTTGGGGCCAATATTCAACGCTCTTAAAGACAAAATCTTCAACTAAGAATTGCATATCCAGCCAAACTAAGCTTCCTAAGTGAAGGAGAAATAAGATCCTTTTGAGATAAGCAAATGTTGAGGGATCTCATTACCACCATTCCTGCCTTACAAGAGATCTTGAGATGAGCACTAAATATAGAAAGGAAAGACTGCTACCAGCTAATACAAAAGCACACTTAAACACACAGACCACTATAAGGCAACCATAAAAACAAGGCAACATAATAACCAGCTAACAGCACAATGACAGGATTAAATACACATATATCAATACTAACCTTAATGTAAATGGACTAAATGCCCCCACTTAAAAGGCACAGAGTGACAAGCTGGATAAAGAAGCAAGACCCAGTGATATGCTGATGCAAGAGACCCATCTCACATGTAATGACACTCATAGGCCCAAAATAAAGGGATAGAGGGAAATCTATCAAGCAAATTGAAAAGAGAAAAAAGCAGGAGTTGCAATCCTAATTTCAGGCAAAACAGATTTCTTTTTTTTTTTTAGTGAGAAGAAAATGTTATTGACCTCAATTTAGAAGAAAAGAAGATGAAAAATAAGGAAAAAATATGGAATCTTTTACACCTGAGTTTTTATTAAGTAATGTTAATGCTGGTCTACCTAAGAAAAAATATTTTGTAGACTTGCATATGTAAATAATCTCATTTAAATTATAATAACTAAATTTTTATTTGAGTCCAGGTTTGTTTTTTTATTTTGCCTCTCTAGCATCAATTAGTTTAGCAAGGTACAAACTAACCAAATATGTTTTTTTTTTTTTTTTTGCTTTAAGACAAAACAGATTTCAAACCAACAAAGATCAAAAAAGACAAAGAAGGGAATTACATAAAGGTAAAGGGTTCAATTCAATAAGAATACCTAACTATCTGAAATATATATGCACCCAGCACAGGAGGACCTGGATTCATAAAGCAAATTCTTAGAGACCTACAAAGAGATATAGACTCTCACACAATAATAGTAGGAGAATTCAACACTCCACTAACCATATTAGACAGATTATCAAGGCAGAAAATTAACAAAGATATTCAGGATCTCAACTCAACATTGGATCAAATGAATCTAATAGACATTTACAGAAGTCTCCACCCAAAGACAACAGAATATATATACACTCTTCTCATCAGCACATGGTGCATACTCTAAAATGAACCATGTAATTGGACATAAAACAATCAACAAATGCAAAGGAGCTTAAATCATACCAAACACACTCATGGACCACAGCACGATAGGAATAGATGTCAAGACCAAGAAAATTGCTTAAAGCCATGCAGTTAAACAACATGCTCTTGGATGACTTTTGGGTAAATAATGAAATTAAGGCAGAAATCAAGAAGTTTTTTGAAAATAATGGGAAGAAAGATACAAAATACCAGAATCTCTGGGTCACAGCTAAGGCAATGTTAAGGGGGAAATTTATAGCACTAAATGCCCACATTAAAAAGTTAGATCTCAGCTGGGCACTGTGGCTCATGCCTGTAATCTCAGCACTTTGGGAAGCCAAGATGGGCAGATCACAAGGTCAGGAGATCAAGACCATCCTGGCTAACATGGTGAGACATTGTCTCTACTAAAAATACAAAAATTAGCCAGGCATGGTGGCAAGCACCTGTAGTCCCAGCTACTCAGAAAGTTTAGGCAGGAGAATCACTAGAACCCAGGAGCCAGAAGTTGCAGTGAGCCAATATCGTGCTGCTGTACTCCAGCCTAGGTGATGGAGTGAGACTCTGTCTCAAAAAAAAAAAAAAGTTAGATCTCAAATTAAAAACCTGACATCACAACTGAAAGAACTAGAGAAGCAAGAAGAAATCAACCCCAAAGCTAGCAGAATACAATAAATCACCAAAATCAGAGCTGAAGTGAAAGAAATTGAGACATACACACACACACAAAAAAAAATTCAAAAGACAAACAGATCTAGGAGTTGGCTTTTTGAAAAAAATAGTAAGATAGACAAGCCTCTAGTTACACTAATAAGGAAGAAAATGGAGAAGATCCAGATAAACACAATCAGAAATGATGAAGGGAATGTTACTACTGATTCCACAGAAATTCAAACAGCCATGAGAGACTACGATAAACACCTCTGTGCACACAAACTAGAAAGCCTAGAAGAGATGGATAAACTCTTGGACACATACACCAGCCCAAGACTGAGCCAGGAAGAAGTTGATTCCCTGAACAGACCAATAATGAGCTTTGAAGTTGAATCAGTAATAAATAGCTTACCAACCAAAAAAAAAAAAAAAAAAAGCCCAGTACCTGATGGATTCATAGCCAAATTCTACCAGATGTACAAAGAAGAGCCGGTACCATTCCTACAGAAACTATTCCAAAAAATTAAGGAGGAGGGACACCTCCCCAACTCATTGTATGAGGCCAGCATCATCTTGATACCAAAACCTGGCAGAGACACAACAAAAAAGGGAAACTTCAGGCCAAAATCCTTTATGAACTTTGATTCAAAAATTCTCAACAAAATACTGGTAAGCTGAATCCAGCAGGACATCAAAAATCTAATTCACTATCGTCAATTCAGCTTTATTCCTGGGATGCAAGATCGGTTCAACATACACAAATCAATAAATGTGACTCATCACATAAACAGAACTAAAGACAAAAACCACATGATTAATAGACACAGAAAATGCTTTTGACAAAATACAACATTCCTTCATGTTAAAAACTGTCAATCAACTGGATATTGAAGGAACACACATCAAAATAGTAAGAGCCATCTATGACAAACCCACAGCTAACATTGCTGAATTAGCAAAAGTTGGAAACATTCCTCTTAAAAACAAGCACAAGACAAGAACACCCTCTCTTGCCACTTCTATTCAACATAGGATGAAGTCCTGGCCAGAGCAATAAGACAAGAGAAAGAAATAAAGAACATTTAAATAGGAAAAGAGGAAGTCAAACTATGTCTGTTTGCAGACAACATGATTCTATGTCTAGAAAACCCCATAGTCTTGGGCCAAAATCTTTGAGCTGATAAACAACTTCAGCAAAGCTGCAGGATACAAAAATCAATGTACAAAAGTCACTAGCATTCCTATACACCAACAAGATACAAACAGAGTCAAGTCAGAAAGGTAATCCCATTCACAATTGCCACAAAAAGAATAAAATACCTAGGAATACAGCTAACCAGGGAGATAAAAGATCTCTACAATGAGAATTACAAAACACTGCTCAAATAAATCAGAAAAGACACAAACAAATGAAAAAACATTCCATGCTCATGAAGATGAAGAATTAATATTGTTTAAATGGCCATACTGCCCAAAGCAATTTACAGATTAAATGCTATTGCTATCAGACTACCAACAGCATTCTCCACAGAACTAGAAATAAAGCTATTTTAAAATTGATATAGAGCCAAAAAGGAGCCCGAATAGCAAAAGCAATCCTAAGCAAAAAGAACAAAGCTGGAGGCATCACATTACTCACTTCAAACTATACTACAGAGGTACAATCTCCAAAACAGCATGGTACTGGTACCAAAACAGGTACATAGATAAATGGAACAGATTAGAGAGCCCAGAAATAAGGTCACACATCTACGACCATCTGATCTTCAACAAAGATGACAAAAACAAGAAATGGAGAAAAGGCTCCCTATTTAATAAATGGTGCTGGGATAACTGGTTAGCCATGTGCAAAAGACTGAAACTGTTGAAACTGGACCCCTTCCTTACACAATATACAAAAATCATCTCAAGATGGATTAAAGACTTATATGGAAAACCCAAAAGTAGAACACCCTGGAAGACAACTAGGCAATACCATTCTAGACATAGGACTGGGCAAAGATTTCATGGCCAAGACATCAAAAGCTACCACAACAAAAGCAAAATTGACAAACAGTTATCTAAATAAGAGTTTCTGCACAGCAAAAGAAATATCGACAGAGTCACAGACAACCTACAGAATCAGAGACATTTTTGCAAACTATGCATCTGACAAAGGTTTAATATCCAGCATGTATAAAGAACTTAAAAAAATGTACAAGAAAAAAAACTACCCCATTAAAAAGTGGGTAAAGGACATGAACAGACACTTTTCAAAAGAAGACATATATGCAGCCAACAAGCATATTAAAAAAAGCGCAACGTCACTGATCATTAGAGAAATGCAAATCAAAACCACAATAAGATATTATCTCACACTGGTCAAGATGGCTACTATTAAAAAGTCAGAAAAATAACATGCTGGTGAGGTTGCAGAGAAAAGGGAATGCTTATACGCTGTTGGTGGGAGTGTAAATTAGTTCAATCATTGTGGAAAGCAGTATGGCAATTTCTCATAGAGCTAAAAGCAGAACTATCATTCAACCTAGCAATCTCATTACTTATATGCCCAGAGGCATATAAATCATTCTACCATAAAGACACATGCACATGAATGTTCACTGCAGCTCTATTTACAATAGCAAAGACATGGAATCAACCTAAATGCCCATCAATGACAGATTTGAGAAAGAAAATATGATACATATACACCATGGAATACTATACAGCCACAAAAAGAATAAGGTTTTGTCTTTTCTGGGAACATGGATGGAGCTGGAGGCTGTTAATCCTTAGCAAACTAATGCAGGAACAGAAAACCAAAAACCACATGTTCTCACTTATAAGGGGAAGCTAAATGATAAGAACTTATGAATGCAAAGAAGGAAACAACAGACACTGGGATCTACTTTAGGGTGGACAGTGGGAGTAGGGAGAGGTGCAGAAAAGATCACTATTGGGTAGTGGGCTTAATACCTGGGTGATGAAGTAATCTAGTTTAATTTACCTAGAAATGCTAGTTTACCTATATAACAAACTTTCACATGTATCCCTGAACCTAAAATAAAAGTTGAAAAAAGAAAGAAAGAATGTACCTCAACACAATAAAGGCCGTATATGACAAGCCCACAGGTAACACCATACTCAATGTTGAAAAGCTGAAAACATTTCCTGTATGATCAGGAACAAGACAAGAATGCTGACTCTTGCCACTCTTAGCATGGTGCTTGAAGTTCTAGCCAGGGCAATTAGGCAAGAAATAGAGATAAAAGATAACCAAATTGGAAAGAAAGACATAAAATAACCTCTGTTTACAGATGGCATGATGTTATACATAGAAAACCAAAGACTCCACTTGAAAAAAAAAATACAGAAATCAGTTGTGTTTCTATCCACTAACAATTCACTCTACAAAAAAGAAATTAAAGAAACAATCCCATTTACAATAGCTACCCCCAAAATACTCAGGAATAAATTTAACCAAGGAGGTGAAAGACCTATGCACTGAAAACTATAAAACGTTGATAAAAGAAATTAAAGATGACACAAATATATATATACTGTGTGTGTGTGTGTGTGTGTGTGTGTGTGTGTAAAGTTTATGGATTAAAGTAATATTGTTAAATGTCTTTACTACCCAAAGCAATCTATATAGTCAATGAAATTCTGTCAAAATTCTAATGCCATTTTTCACAAGAGTAAAAAAGAATCTAAAATCTGTATGGAACCACAAAAGACCCTAAGTAGCCAAAGCAATCTTCAACAAAAAGAACAAAGCTGGGGCCCTTGCACTACTTAATTTCAAAATATGGTAATCAAAACAAAGCTATAGCAATCAAAACATACTATTATAATTAAAACAAAGCTATAGTAATCAAAAATTATGCTACTAGCATAAAAATGGACATAAAGACCAATGAACAGAATAATAAACCCAGAAATAAAGCTACACATTTATGGTCAGTTGAACATAGAATGTACAAAGAGAAAAGGATAGTTTCTTCAATAATGGTGTTGGGAAAACTGGATATCCACATGCAGAAGAATGAAATTGGGCCCTTATCTTAAAAAAATCAACTCAAAATGGATTAAATAGTTACATATTAGGCCTAAAACTGTAAACTGCTAGAAGAAACATGGGGAAAATCTTGATCTGGTTGATGATTTTTTATGACACCAAAAGCATAGGCCACAAAAGCAAAAATAGACAGAGTTATCTCAAACAAAACATATCCTGCATAGCAAAAGATACAATCAATAGTGTGAAGAGACAACCTAACGAATAGGAGAAAATATCTGTAAATCACACATCTCACAAGGGGTTAATATCCAAAATACACAAGGAACTTAAACAACTCAACAGCAACTAAACAAATAACCCAATTAAAAAAATAGGCAAAGGACCTGAACAGACATTTCTCAAAATAAGACCTACAAATATCTTTATGACAAGAATATGAAAAAAATGCCCAACATCAGTAATCATCAATGAAAGGCAAATCAAAACCACAATGAGATATTATCTCATACCTGTATATTACCAAAAAGACAAAAGATATCAAGTGTTGGCAAGAGTGTGGAGAAAAAATAACCCTTGTACACTGTTGGTGGGAATGTAAATTGGTACAGCCATTATGGAAAACAGGATGGAATTTCCCCCAAAAATTAAAAATAAGAACTACCATATAATCCAGCAAGCTTCTGGGTATATATCTGTTATATTCTGATGGTTTATGTTCCCACAAAATTGGTATGTTTAATGTGATGATAAATCTTCATGCTTAGTGTGATGATAACAGGAGGTGGGGCACTTGGAATGTGACTAGGTCATGCGGGTAGTGATCTCATAAATGTGATTAGTGCCCTTATAAAAGAGGCTCAATAGGAAGTTTAAAAAAAATAAAATAAAATAACAAAACAAACACAAACAACAAAAAACAAATGACAAATAACAAAAACAAACAAAAATAAAAGAGGCTCAAGAGGAGACCCTTGTCCCTTTCACCATGTGAGGTTATAGTGAAAAGATAGATGTCTATGAGGAAGTGGGCCTTCACTAGACACTGAATCTGCCAGTGCTTTGGACTTCTCAGCCTCCAGAACTGTAGGAAATAAATTTCTGTTGCTTATAGGCCATGCAACTTATAGTATTTTGTAATAGCAGTCCAAACTAAGAGAGAATATTGGTACCAAGAACTGAAGGTGCTGCTGTAATAAATACCTAAAATGTGCAAGCAGTTTTGGAACTGGGTAGTAAGTATAGGCTGGAAGTGAGATGTTTGTGCTAGAAAAATACTACATTGCTGTGAATGGGCCATTAAGGATGATTCTGCTGAAGTTCAGAAATCCTCAATTTTCTTAGTGAATACCTAAGTAGATATACCAATAACTAAGGTTATTGGTAGAAATATGGCTAGTAAAGACCATTCTGATGAGGTCTCACCAGTGAGAAATGAAGAATGTGTTGTTGGACAATGAAAGAACAGAAATCCTTATTATAAAGTGGCAAAGAACTTGGCTGTGTTGTGTTCTTGTTCCAGTGTTTTGTGGAAGGTGTAATTTGTGAGTAATGAATTGGATATCTGGCTGAAGAAATTTATAAGCAAAGTGTTGAAGGTACAGTGTGGCTTCTCTTCACTGCCTGTAGTAAAATGTGAGAAGAGAGAAATAAAAATGGATTTTTTAGTTAAAGGGAAGTAGAACTTAAACATTTAGAAAATTCTTAGTCTATCCATATTGGAAAAAGATAAGAAAGCTTTTTCAGAAGAGAAAATGATGTGGCCTATTGATCATTTGATAAAGAAAATTAGTATGGATCAGCCATCTCAATGGAAGTCATGTGCTATTGATCAAGGCAGTGAGCCATCTAAACAGAAGCAAGGACCTATTGTCCAGGACAATGGAAAAATGACCCCAAAGGCATTTCAGAAATCAGTAGGGCTGACTGCCATCACAGAATGCTAGGGCCCAGGGGATCAGAACAATTTCAAAGGAGGGGCCACTGCTGCCCAGCGTTACCTCACATTGTGGACTCTGCTCCCCACACTCTGTTGCCATGCTGCTCGGCTCCCCTAGGTGCAGCTCTGGCAGGCTCTGGTGTGGTGTGTGCTGAGCTCAGCAAAGCTGTGGGGACAGGCAAAGCTTTGAAGGCTGGACAACCATCAGAAAGGGTCCAAAAGGCAGGACCTCCATATCAGTGGGCCATGAGGGCATCAAGCCAAAAAAGATTATTCTTGAGCCATAGGGTTTTGGACTTGCTTGGTAACTGTCACTCCTTTCTTCATTTCTATTTTTCTCTTTCAGACATTTTCTTGAAAACAGTGAGCCTTTGCTTTAGGGAAAATAGTGGTAGTATTTATGGTCAATGATAAAGTTCCTAGATTTTAAGCAAAAATTTTAGAAAGCTTGTATCAGCTGCTGTAAGTATATAATGAAATCTGTCATTATTTGATTATCTGCATAACTGAGTCAGTACTTCCAAATGATCAATGCACAGTTGTTGCAGGAAGTCAGGGACCCCAAATGGAGGGACCGGCTGAAGCCATGGCAGAAGAACGTGGATTGTGAAGATTTTATGAACACTTATTACTTCCCCAAATTAATACTTCTATAATTTCTTATGCCTGTCTTTACTGCAATCTCTAAATGTAAGTTGTGAAGACTTCATGGACACTTATCACTTCCCCAATCAATACCCTTGTGATTTCCTATGCCTGTCTTTACTGCAATCTCTTGATCCTGTCAGCCAAGGAGGATGTATGTTGCCTCAGGACCCTCTAATAATTGCATTAACTACACAAATTGTACAGCAGGTGTGTTTGAGCAATATGAAATCTGAGCACCTTGAAAAAAGAACAGGATAACAGCAATTGTTCAGGGAGTAAGAGAGATAACCTTAAACTCTGACCGCCGGTGAGCCGGGTGGAACAGAGCCATATTTCTCTTCTTTCAAAAGCAAATGGGAGAAATATCGCTGAATTCTTTTTCTCAGCATGGAACATCCCTGAGACAGAGAATGCGCACCTTGGGGTGGGTCTCTGAACTGGCTCCCCCGGGGGCGTGGTTGTCTCTTATGGTCGAGGCTGCAGAGATGAAATAAACTCCAGTCTCTCATAGCACTCCCAGGCTTACTAGGAAGAGGAAATTCCCACCTAATAAATTTTGGTCAGACCAGTTGATCTCAAAACGCTGTCTCCTGATAAGATGTTATCAATGACAATGGTGCCCAAAACTTCATTAGCAATTTTAATTTCACCTCGGTCCTGTGGTCCTGTGATCTCGCCCTGCCTCCACTTGCCTTGTGATATTCTATTACTCTGTTAAGTACTTGATGTCTGTCACCCCCACCTATTCGCACACTCCCTCCCCTTTTGAAAATCCCTAATAAAAACTTGCTGGTTTTTGTGGCTTGTGAGGCATCACGGATCCTACCAATGTGTGATGTCTCCCCTGGATGCCCAGCTTTAAAATTTCTCTCTTTTGTACTCTGTCCCTTTATTTCTCAAGCCAGCCAACGCTTAGGAAATATAGAAAAGAACCTATGTGATTATCTGGGCAGGTCCCCCAATGCATAGTATTATAAAAATCATACATGGGTAAGAAATCTTGCCAGGCGCAGTGGCTCACGCCTGTAATCCCAGCACTTTGGGAGGCTGAGGCGGGCGGATCATGAGGTCAGGAGATCGAGACCATCCTGGCGAGCAACGTGAAACCCCGTCTCTACTAAAAATACAAAAAATTAGCCGGGTGCAGTGGCGGGCACCTGTAGTCCCAGCTACTCGGGAGGCTGAGGCAGGAGAATGGCATGAAACTGGGAGGCGGAGCTTGCAGTGAGCCAAGATCGTGCCACCGCACTCTGACCTGGGCAAAAGAGCAAGACTCCGTCTCAAAAAAAAAAAAAAGAAGAAGAAATCTTGATCTTGGGAGGGTATGTGTGTCAAGGAATTTATCCATTTCTTCTAGATTTTCTAGTTTATTTGCGTAGAGGTGTTTATAGTATTCGCTGATGGTAGTTTGTATTTCTGTGGGATTGGTGGTGATATCCCCTTTATCATTTTTTATTGCCTCTATTTGATTCTTGTCCCACCATTGTATGTTTGATGCTCATAATATACTTGATTTCACTGATTCACAACTGGAAAGCAATTTGCCTCAGAATGAATTGTACCTTAAGTCTCACCCATATCTGATTTAGATGATAATTAGATGAGACTTTGGAGTTACATTTTAAAATTGATGCTGGAACAAGATTTTTGAGGCTACTGGGATGAAAGTAATGTATTTTGCATGTGATAAGGGCATACATTTTGGGGAGCCAGGAACAGAATGTTATGGTCTAAATGATTATGTCCCCCCGAAATTCATATGTTGAAATCCTCACCCCCAATGTGATGGTATAAGGAAGTAGCCCCTAGGGAAGTGATTAGGTCATGGGAGCAGAAGCCCCAGAAATGAAATTAATGACCTCATAAAAGAGGCTGAAGAGAGACCCCTGAATATATATTCCACTGAATATATATATATATATATTCCAGTGGATAAATATATATTTCATTTCCTTTAGTTATTAGTCCATTTGGGCTGCTATAAAAATACCATAAACTAGGTGGCTTATAAATGACTATATATATATATATATAGTGGAATATATATATATATAGTGGAATATATATATAATGGAATATATATATATAGTGGAATATACATATACATAGTGGAATATATATATTCCACTGAAATATATTTTTATCCATTGTGAATAATGTGCTATGAGCATTATTATAGAAATATCTTCACTCCCAGGCTCACTGCAACATTATTCACAATAACCAAGATATGGAAATAACCCAAGTGGGTCCATGGACAGATAAATGGATAAAGAAAATGCAGTGCATTATTAACATTCCATTAATAACGGAACATTATTCAACCTTGAAAAAGAAGTAAATCTTGTCATTTGCAACAATATCGATGAACCCAGAGGACAGTATGCTAAGTAAAGTAAGCTAAGCACAGAAAGACAGGCACTGCTTGATCTCACTTACATGTGGAATTTGATAAAGTAGAATGCACAGAAGCAAAGAATAGAATGTTGATTGCCAGGGGCTGAGTGTTGGGGGAAATGGGGAAATGTTGGTCAAAGGGTACAAAACTTTAGTTATGCAGGATGAATAACCTCCTCTGGAGATCTAACATACAGCATCATGACTATACTTAATAATACTGTATTGCATTTTTGCAATTTGCTAAGAGAGTAGACCTTAAATGTTCTCACCACACCAAAGAAAATAGTAACAGAGAGGTGCTAGATGTGTTAATTACCTTTATTTAATTATTTCACAATGTATATGTATATATATACATATATATTTAAAAGTCACATTATACTCGTTAAACATATTTTCTTTTTATTTATCAATGATACCTTAATAAAGCTAAGGGGAGGGAGGTATTTCTCTATCTTTGCAAAATACAATTAATCCATTAACAAATCACAGTAAATTAAGAAGAATAAAACTTACATCTCGACCAAAAGCTATGCCATATTTCTGAAAGCATCTTCCAAATCCTATGAAAAACATCTTTAAATATATGTCTCTCAGCTTCTTCCCTTATATTTTTTATTTTTTCATCATATTTTAATTTTAGCAATTTAATTTTTTTCTCCTTTTCTTCCTCTGATTTATGCTCATCCTCTTCTACTAGTTTAATTTCTTCATTTAATTGGTCAGTGTAGATTTTCCTCAAAACCTCTTCCCGTTGTTTCAGCCTTTCCTCTGTTTCCTTGTATATGTCGTCAGAAAAGTAAGCCCCTTTGTTGCACTGCACCATTTTCTCCACCAGCTCCACCAGCTCCTGCACTTGACTTTCCTTCTCTGCCTTACTGGTTTTCTTGCTGTTGCTAAATGCACAGCAGCGGTTCCCGCACTCCTTGACGATGCTTTTTAGGCCCACATCCGCATCTGCTATGAAGTCATGGAAGCTCTGGCCCTCCAACTCTTCTTTGCGAGTGAACAAGAGGACCATGTGCTTCATGGCTGGCTTCCCAAAGACAGCCTTGATCAATGCAACGGTTTTCTGCTCCTCCTCTGTGTAGCGGCCCAGCAGCAGAACTAGGACAATAGCATGGGGCCCTGGGCAGGAGGAGATGATGCAGCGGCTGATTTCCTTGCAGGTGGTGTCCAGGCTCTCCTTGGTGTCAAAGAGCCCTGGAGTGTCAACAACAAGAAGGTCTCTCCCCTGCCATTCCCGGGATGCTTTTTGACAGGTCTTGGTAACAGCTTGGGCAGCAATTCTAGAATCAAAGATTTCCTCTCCAAGGATGGTGTTCGCTGTTGCACTTTTCCCACTTCCAGTTTTCCCTACCAGAACGATCCTCAGGGAGTGGTCCTCACTCTCAGCCATGCTCACGTCAGGAGGCTCTAGAACTTAGGCATGTACAAGACCTTAAGGAGGGGAAGATAGGGAAAAAAAGCTTGTTTTAGTAAGTGGGATCCATTCCCAACCTTCTTTTCTGCTTTCTCTTTCTTCCTGAAAATTTGTAATATCCTATTATCCATATTAATCCCAGAAAAGACAGAAAGATGAAATAGTCCAATTAATATGGAAGAAATAATAGAGAAAGCAGTTAAAGAGTTTCCCCACAAAGTAGTACCAGGTATAGATAGTTTCACAGGTGAATTCTATTAAACCTTTTAAGATCTGATGATCTCAAAGCTACCTAAAACTGCTCCTGGCCATATAAAAAGAAAGAAAAAGTTACATTTTTTTTTTCTATGAAGCAAGTATATTGAGTCCAAAGGCTGACAAATATTTCATCAATAAAGAAAACTACAGATGTGTCTCATTTGTGAATACTAATATACAAATCCTAAATAAATTATTAGACACTAATAAATAATAGACTGTGATTAAGTGTGATTTATTTCAGAAATACTACGGTGGGTCAATATGAGAATGTTGATTGTTACAACGCATCCCGTTAATAGGTTAAGAAGAAAATTAGCTAGATGCAGGAAAGATATTTGGCCAAATTTAACACTGATTCATGTTTACAGTAGTCTGTAGAACAGAAAAAATATCTATTTCATTAACATGATTTTATATAAATATAATTTTTTCAATTTTGTCATCTTTTTTTTCTGGAACTAAAATAGTTGATTATAAAGTTCATTTGGATGAAGGAAAATGCAAGTTAGCCTAGACAATCAAAGAAAAGAAGAACAGGGGAAGACTAGCTCTACTGGACAATTAAATATTATAATCTCTATAATTAAAGCAGCGTGATATTGGTAAATGAATAGAGACAGGCCATGAAACAGAAACAGAATTCACAAATAGGCCATTGCTCATTTTATATTCATTTATATTCCATTCAATTACATTAACTTACGTTCTGTGAAGCAACACCTCATACCAATGGGAAAGATGATGGACACTTTTATTAGCAACACTGAAATAACTATACCACCATATAACTGGATGCAATTTTAAAGATAAAATTGCATCCAATTCCTCATGTCATACAAATTCCAAATAGATCAGAAATCTGAATGTAAAAACTATCCCATATAAATAATAAGAGAAACACGGGTAAATTCTTTGTAACCTGGGAGTGGGGAGGATGTTAATAACTAAGATTTAAAATAGTATAAGGAAAAGACTGATAAGTTTGATTACACAAAAATCTAAAAAATTATGTAAGGCATACAACACCATAGGCAAATTAAAACACAAATATCAAACTAGGAAAACATTTTTTCCAATTTATCTCAAAGAGGGCTACTTTTCCTATTGTATGAAGAATATCTAAAAGTAAAGAAACAAAAGACCAATGACTTGATAGAAAATTGGACGAGATATGAAGCCACGGCCAAAGAAAAAAAAATACAAATTATCCTTGAATACATAAAAAGATATCCAATTCATTCACAATAGAGAAAAATAAATTAAAAACATAGAAAAAAAAATTCTCAGAGATAACTATTTCTCAACTATAGGTATAGCAAAAATCCACACATTTCCCAGCATAATCTGGTGGCAAAGGTATGGGGAAAACAGGTAATTTCTTGCATGACTAGTGTGAAGGGGAAAACAACCTAACACCTATAGAGGAGAAGGCAGCAATACCTTGAAAAATTACACATGCATTTACTCTTTGATTATCAATCCCGATTTTAGGATTTATCCCAGAGCTGCACTGACAAAAATACAGAAAGCAATGATGCCCATTAGTGGGGACCAGTTGAATAAACTAAGGAATATTCATACAGAAAAGTACTATCCAACTGCAAAAAGGAATGAGAAATATATCTATATACCAGTATGAAAAGATCTCTGGGATATACTGTTAAGTGAAAAAAGCCAAGTGAAGAAAATAATGTATAGTTTACTACCATTTGTATAATAAGAAGGAATATTAGTTTTATATATATAAATAATTTTTATGTGCATGTGAAAAAGCAATGGCAGAACCATTTGAAAACTAAACAAAAGAATTATTTATATGAAGATGGGAGAAACAAGGTACAAGGGACAGGAACAGAAAATGGTCATTAGACTTCTTTGAATATTCTTTGTTTTTGCAAATCTGATTTTGAGAACATTTAAATAGTTTACATAATTATACAATAAAAATTATATTTTAAAACACCAGTAAAAGTTAAAAGAAATGGAACAAATAAACCTAATTGTGTCTTGTGTCAAGGATGAACCACACAAAGATTTGTCCTGAGAGGCTTGAAAATGTAGTATTAATAATTTCACTGTGTGTGTGTGTGTGTGTGTGTGTGTGTGTACTGTTTTGAAGTCCATCTAAAAGGCATAAACCACAGTTAGCCAAGTAGCAGTGAGTGCACTTAATACCCAGATTGTGATCTTCAAATGGCATTTCCCACAAAAGAAATTAGGACTACTAGGAAAAAGTACTGATTCCAGGTCTGGGCCAGTAAACATACAAGTTTAGCCTACAACATCTTTCATACTAGAAAGTAGGGATGCTATCAAAAATTACTTAGTTTTATCAGAAGGACTTGGAAGCTACCTTAAAGAGGTTCCAACTGGACAAAGATGGAATAATTTGAGCATCATTAATAAAGATTATTCCAATGGATTAAAATATACCAAATATATTGAAATCCAGTAGTTGATAACAACACCATCTTCCTGAAAGAAGTTAATTGCTCCCTTTGGAGTATGCTAAGAAAGTGACTCATCATTCTGAACATTGACAACTAAAGGGAAAGAAGCATTTTTTTTGTCTTTCATACATCTCATCTTTTAACTATATCTCACAAAAATGAAAGGATCACTGAATGAAAGTTCCTTTGTATATGACTATTCCATCTAATAAATAAATAAAGAATGATAGCATATCATCTTTTGGTAACTTTTAATGAAACAAATTCATTCTAGACAATCATTAACATCTGCTAACATCACAAAAAGAGAGGCACTCAAACATTATGTACCTTCTAATAGAAGTTTAGGATAGCATCTATGAAGTATTCCCACTAAAAAAACAAAGTCAAACTTTAATCTGATCCAACCTCCCCATTAATATAAATTCACACAAAACACTGGAGCTAGAAGCGAATGTTAAATGACATTGTTAGGATACAATCCGCAATATGAATACTGTCCAGTTCTGTTGGACAAAAGACCTTCCCTTTCTTAAACAAAGAAATTTAACACAAAGAAACAAGGAAGGTGAAAACCTACACATTAAGCGAAACTTAAGAGATGTCAAACAATTGTAATGTATGAATTTTACTTAGATCCTACCTCAAACAATTTTAAAAATTATGAGATCTTCAGGGAAATCTGAATACAACTTGTAGTATTAAAATTTATAGTTGCCTTTTGAAGCCTGTTCATGAAATTGTGGAAACGTTTGTAAATGGTCTTTATCTTTCAGAGACACATACTCAAATATTTACTGATAAAATGATGTAATATCTGACATTTGCTTCAAAATAATCTGTGATAGAGTTGAGAATAGGAGCAGATAGTTGAACAAGACTGGCATAAATTGATAACTGTGAGATTTTAGTATAGGTACATGGAAGTTCCTTATTTTTACCTTTGAATAAGTATAAATTTTTCACAAATAAAGTTAATCCATGTGTAGTGTAACCACTATCGAGTATAGACTGCATATCAGAACACCTTGATAAAACATGTTTTGTATATCTCATTTATTCTTCAAAAATACTCTGCAGTGAAACTAATTTTATTATTCTAATTTTTTAAATGAGGAAGCTGGTGTGGCTCAAAAATTCTGGGAAATATGCCCCTGGTCACTGTGCTAATAGGTATTGGGCAGAGAAGACATTCGATTCAAAGTCTGTCTGAATCTACCATGCTCACTCTTAACCCAGCACTCTACTGCCTGTTCTTGGTTACTCTCAGGCCGTGATTCTAAATTTTCATTGACATGGCACAGAGATAGACCAGTGGAGGGAAAAGGAGATGATCCACGCTTTCTGCAAAAAGGTGAGCTGGGAGCTAGCCTGTTATAAGGGAACCATGAGGAGGGCTCCGCGTTTCTCATGGACTTTTCCATCTCTCCCATATTGAGAAGCCAAACGTGAGAGAGATGGTCAGAAATATCACTTTAAAACTTTCTCAAGTGGTTCTTGGAAGATCCAGAGGACCTCTAGCTAAGAGAAAGGCTGAGAAGTGACAAAAGCATTTACAACAGAGGTAGACAGTTCTAAACTGTGGCCAGACCCACCGGTTCTAGAAAATTTCGTAGCTCCTTGAGATTTAGTTCCCTCCGCTATAAAAAGGGAAAATAAAACCAATCTTGCAGGGTTGTCCTTAGGCTTTCATAGAGTGATTTCTATAAAGGTCTTTTATAGCAACTCTTTTTGTATTGAATGGTGCAGCAGCCCCACATGTTACACTGTTAGGGACACAGCTTGTCTCTGCTTAATGCTGGAAAAAGTCAGCAGACTGAATTCTAATGTTCCTCTGCCATGAGTGATCTGGGTACCCCTTGGAGAATCATCAAAATCTCTGGGATTGGGATTCTGATTCTTTTTCTATAAGAAGAGGGACTTAGACAGGCAGACTCTAAATTGCCTGTCACCTTTACAAATCTGCCTTAGGAGCCCTTAATTTCTTATGAAGGTTATCAGGCAACACTCTGTGTCTATCACAACAGCCAGTGAGTGGAGGGTGCACTATGCAGCCATGCGTGTCCTGTTACATATGAGATGCATGGGCTCCGTGCAAACAAATCTCCTCACTCCCCTTCTACTCACCCCTCCCACAGCACCTTCTATGCAGTGCTGCTTAGCACAGTGCCTTGTCCCTCCTAAGGGCAGAGTCCACTCCAGCCACACACCCTGTCCTCACTGCCCTTCGCAGCCCAATAGCACCAGACCCTCTTCTCAGCCAGGCTCACCTTCTCTTGAACAAGTTGAATTTTCAGGTTTTCTCCAAGGAGGCTGCTTGAGCTGTTGCTTTTGCGTTTACTGTGAGTTAAAAGTGTCTGTACCCCCACCAAAACCTCTCAGTCAGGAAGCTCAGGCTGGGTGGAGCCACCAAAAAAAAAAAAAAAGTTTGTCTTTAAAGAAACAGAAATACGGCTCCATAATCTGGTGAGTGCTTCAGTTTTGCCAGGTTGATACCTTTTGCCCATGGGCCTGCTATAAACACCATTTCCAAAGCTACAGTTTTTGCTTCAGGTTATAGTGATGGGTGCAAAAGAGCCTTATTAAATGACCCAAATATTGCCTAGAAAACAAGGCACAGGACCTGATTGTCTTCCCTGGGTGAAGTGGGAGGCTGAGGGGTGATTTGGGGAAGAAGGGAGACAGGCGTATAACTTGCCGTTTCCAAGCGTAGAGCTGGGGGTTCTTAGTGATTGTATAATATGGGTTTTTTATTATAGTCTTTCAGGAAGGCCTCAAGTTACTCATTCAAAAGTTAACAGCATTGAGGCTCAAAGGCAGAGTCTAAATCATTAGGAACCAAGGGAAAAAAAGGAAGGTGAGGCCTGGAAAAATAATCTGGCCACGACCACATAGTTTCTCTAGTTGCTTTTCATATAATTCTTCCAAGTTTGAAAATACGCATGACCTAACAAGTAAAGATGCACCCATGGAATAGATCCTACATCCCTTCCCCACCTTCCTCTCTGCCCCACATCCTCCTACCCCAGTCTCAGGCAGAGACAGATTTTCCAGAATTTACCCAGTGGATGGTTCCAATCTGCTCTGGAGGTTTCTTGAGGTGAGAGGCAGGTTCCCAAAGCTCTCATGGTTGACCAGATATTCCAGTTGGCTATGTAAGAATATTATGTTTAGAGTTCCAAGCCCACAGCCCCTGTCACGTCCTTGCCACCCTCCAGCGCCCCACGCCAGGAGTGGGCCTAGAGCGCTTGCCTTGCCCCTCTGTGATCTGGGCTCCGGCATCCGCCCAGGTCCGCACCACTGGCAGCCTGTAGGGAGTCACTGGCCGTCATCGCCACTAAGTAGGATATATCTGCATCTTCCAAGGAAGATAAAACAAAAGCCTTCTTTGGAATATTTGGATTTTTGTCACTTTCTGTGAACTTTAGTTCAAGAACACAAGTTGAATCACTCAAACATGAAAAACAAGTCTGAAACCAGTATCCATCAATACTTGGTCGATGAGCCAACCCTTTCCTGGTCGCCTCCATCCACTAGAGCCAGTAAAGTAGTATGTTCCACCAACGTTTCTCACTGCAAGCTCCAAGTAGAAATAAGAAGAGGATTTGACAACTTGACTTCTGTCCATCTTGCATGGCATACTCCTACGGGAACATTGGTAACTATAAAAATTACAAATCTGGAAAACTGCAATGAAGAATGCCTGAAAGTTTTACAGAAAGCCATGATTCTGTCCCACTTTTTCCGGCATCCCAATATGACAACTTATTGGACAGTTTTCACTGTTGGCAGCTAGCTTTGGGTTATTTCTCCATTTATGGCCTATGGTTCAGCAAGTCAACTCTTGAGGACCTATTTTCCTGAAGGAATGAGTAAAACTTTAATAAGAACCATTCTCTTTGGAGCAGTGAGAGGATTGAACTATCTCTACCAATATGGCTGTACTCACAGGAGAATTAAAGCCAGCCATATCCTCATTTCCGGTGATGGCCTAGTGACCCTCTCTGGCCTGTCCCATCTGCATAGTTTGGTTAAGCATGGACAGAGGCAGAGGGCGGTGTATGATTTCCCACAGTTCAGCATATCAGTGCAGCCGTGGCTGAGTCCAGAACTACTGAGACAGGATTTACATGGGTATAATGTGAAGTCAGATATTTACAGTGTTGGGATTACAACATGTGAATTAGCCAGTGGGCAGGTGACTTTCCAGGACATGCATAGAACTCAGATGCTGTTAACAGAAACTGAAAGGTCCCCCTTATAGCCCATTAGATATCAGTATTTTCCCTCAATCAGAATCCAAAATGAAAAATTCGTGGTCAGGTGTAGACTCTGGGATTGGAGCAAGTGTGCTTGTCTCCAGTGGAACTCACACAGTAAATAGTGACCGATTACACACACCATCCTCAAAAGCCTTCTCTCCTGCCTTCTTTAGCTGGGTACAGCTCTGTTTGCAACAAGATCCAGAGAAAAGGCCATCAGCAAGCAGTTTATTGTCCCATGTTTTCTTCAAACAGATGAAAGAAGAAAGCCAGGATTCAATACTTTCACTGTTGCCTCCTGCTTATAACAAGCCATCAATATCACTGCCTCCGGTGTTACCTTGGACTGAGCCAGAATGTGATTTTCCTGATGAAAAAGACTCATATTGGGAATTCTAGGGCTGGCAAATCATTTTATGTCCTATATACTTGACACTTTCTCCTTGCTGCTTTTTCTTCTGTATTGCTAGGTACAAATACCAAAATACCAGAATTATACTTGAAAATACAGTTGGTGCACTGAAGAATCTGTTCAAATCACTCTGTTCAAAGGGGCATCAGTTTGTAGTCCCTTTGGTTCACACAGGGTGCTATGACAACTCCAAGGAAACATCAGAACTACTGATATAGCTAGTTAGTGTTATTTATTCGGGAAATTTTTCTAAGCTGTGGCTAACTGTCTTGATCTCTCAATATAATTTTTGAGCCAATTAATTTTTTCAGTATTTTGCTGTCCTCTTGGGAATGGTCCCTCAAAGGATAGTGCTTCCAAGTACATCTTCTTCTCCCAGATTGTCTGGCCTTTTTAATGAGCTATTGTTAAATCAACAGGCTAGTTTATCTTGCATCAGACCCTTTTATGGTAGAGGGAAAATGTCTTTACTTTCCCTTTTTCTTCTGTTAATACTTATGGCAACATCTAACTCAGCCTCACTCACATTAAGTGATTCACTTGAAATGTATAAAAAAAGAAAACTGTGTTTAAAAATAAAAATAAAAAAGGAACATTATGTTTTTGATTTTGTGTGTATGTGTATGTGTGTGTGTGCACAAAACTCGGGACTTTTCTTCTGCCACCATGATGCTAGATCAATGCAAAGCTTAACTTATTAAGATAGTGCACAAATAATAACAGGAGATGAAAGGTATAGTACTGTCCTAGCTCTTACACAGATTAACTATGTAACCTTGGAGTATCGGCTTCCTATAGCTATCATGACAAATTACCAAAAATGTAGTGGCCTAAAACAACATAAAATTTTCCTCTTACAGTTCTGGAAGTCAGAAGTCCAAAATGAGTGTTATGGGATAAAATCAGGCTAATTAGCAGGGTACCTTCTAGAGGCTTCATGGGAGAATCTGTCCCTGGCCTCTTCCAGGATCTCTGTGATACTAGTGTCCTTTGGCTTGTGGCCACATCGCATCAATCTCTGCTGCCATCTTCACATTGCCTTCCTTCTTTGACTTTCTTGTTTCCCCCTTAGAAAGATCTTTGTGTTTACATTTAAACCCACCTAGATAATCCAGGATAATCTCCTCACTGTGAAAGCCTTAATTTAATCACATCTGCAAAGACTCTTTTGCTATATAAAGCAACAGTCACTTGTTCCTCCCAATATCAAGTCTGTATTAGTTTCCAGGGCTGCTGTAACAAATTACCACAAACTGGGTAGCTTAAAACAAGAAAAAATTATTGTCTCACAGTTCCTGAGGCCACAAGGTGTCAACAGGGCCACACTCTCTCTGAAGACTCTAGGGGAGGATCCTTCCTTGCCTCTTTCTGGCTTCTAGTGGTTTCTGGCAATCCTTGCTACTCTTTGACTTGTAGATGCATCCCTCCAATCCCTGCCTCCACAGTTACACAGTTTTCTCCCCTGTGTGCTTATTCAAATTTCACTCATTTTCTAAGGAAAAAAGTCACTGGATTAGAAGAGCTTGCCCCAAAACCTCATCTTAACTTGATTACATCACAAAGACTATTCCCAAATAAGGTCACATTCTCAAGTCCTAGGAGTTAGATCTTGAACATTTCTTTTAGTGGATGCAATTCTAAATTGTGATAGAAAATTGGTGGTTAAAAAAAAAAAGTACAGCGTATGCATTTTGAGAGTGAAACACCCTAGATCTCTTCCTTTCCAGTCCCAGTTGCAATGAATTGGTGAAGCCCATGCGGACTGTCCATGTCACGGTAGTTGGGAAGTTCTTACTACATAAGGTTTAGCATCCTTATTGCTCAGCCTGGAATTCAGCTATTGTTACAGTGTTTCAACCTTTCCTTCTGGGCCAAAGCTTCCTCTATTCCTCTCCTTGAGAGGCAACTTAACACAATGTTTCAGTGGAGCTCTGCTTACCTAAAATTCCAATCACAGTTCCTGTTAATACCTATTTTACATAGCTGAAGGAGACAGAGGTATAAAGGCAGTTTCTGAAATACCACAGGTGCTCAGCAAATGCTTTTAATGATCCTGTCTTAGTCTGTTTGGACTGCTATAACAAAATGCTGTAGAATGAGTAATTTATAAGTAACAGAAATTTGTTTCTCACAGTTCTGGAGGCTGAGAAATCCAAGATCAAAGCATTGACAGGTTTGTTATCTGGTGGTGGCCTGTTTCCTGATTCATAGATGGTGCCTTCTTGCTGTGTCCCCACATGGTGGAAGGGGTGGGGAGCCTCTCTCTAGTTTGTTTTAAGGGCACTAACTCCATTCACGAGGGCTCCACCATAACGACCTAAGTACCTCCCAAAGGCCCTACCTCTTAATACCATCACTTGGGGATTAGGTTTCAATACATGAATTTGGAAGAGGATACACAAACATTCAGACCCCAGCAGATCCCTCCTCAAGTCGTTTAATCTTCTCTGTGTCTCATAGTCCCACTACTGAGGCCTTGCTTGTGGTATTTCTCTGTGTTTCCTGTTAAAGTAAAATTAGAAAAAAAAAAAAAGCAAGGTCATGACTTTCATGCAAATTTAAAATACATACATGTAAAAGATTTTACTTAACTTATTGATTAATGAGAAAACCAGTAAGATATTATAATTAGTTCAAAGGACATTTGAGAATCTTGGGTAATTTGTAGGGGGATAAGATTTCCCGTGTGCCCATTTAATGACTGTTCCTAAGATGGTCATTGTATTAGCCTGTTCTTGCCCTCCTATAAAGAAATTCCTGCAACTGGGTAATTTATAAAGAAATGAGGTGTAATTGGCTCACAGTTCCACAGGCTGCACAGGAAGCATGATGGCTTCTTGGGAGACATCAGGAAACTTTCAATATGTTGGAAGGAAAAGGGGAAGCATGCATGTCTTGCATGGCTGGAGCAGGAGCAAAACTGGAAGGCAGCAGTGCCACACACTTTTAAACAACCAGATCTCATGAGAACTTACCCACTATCACAAGAACAGCATCAAGGGATGGTGCCAAACCATTCCTGAAGGACCACCCCCATGACCCAATCACCTCCTACCAGGCCCCACCTCCAACATTGGGGATTACAATTTGGCACGAGATTTGGGCGGGGACACAGACCCAAACCATGTCAGTCATAAAATGTAATTTTGGGGTATACGTTCTGCCAGACAAAAAAATTATTTACTTGTCTATAAGCAAAATTGCAAGTTACCTCTCAACAGAGTTGAGTATCTTAGACAGAAGTCAAGCCTCGCATCACACAGAAAGAATACCCAATAATCTCTCTTGCTTATTTCCACATGTTGGATAATTTTAATGTCATTTTCTACCTTGTGATCATACATAATCTCCAACAATTATTCTTGATCCCTCAATGCCATTATTATGTACGGCTTGGTTATTTACATATATACAGTAAGAGTTTTAATTAGCCAGATAGGCCTTCCTAACCTTGCTCAGGAAATCCAGAGCCTAACATCATTAAATAACTACCAATGCCAAAGAATGAACTTCTATTTGGAAATTTTCAAAATGAATCTTGAATTACAATCTTGAAAAGTTCTATTATTTGTTTTTCTATCACAAATGTAGAAAACCAAGACAAAGACACTTTTTCCAATAGATTTTACATGCAGTTCTTATAAATGTAGGTGAATTTTCCTTTTTTGTGAGGTCTCCAAAATTTGCAGAGGTTCCCAGCATGACAGGTAGCGGACTTACTTACTGCCTGTGAGACGAGGAGCCTAGATGACAGGTACCATGTTAATTTTCTTGGGAGGGTTTTGGAGGCATTAGCCTCACATAGAATGTTAATCACTATTCCTCAGTAGTGGCCTTATTGTACCTGATTAAGTGAAAACCACTCTCAGACATCACACTCTAGATATGGCCCTAGTGCCGGTGTCCCTGGCTGCCTTCGTCACCCGTCATCTATCTGACGGTCCAGATAGAAGACAAACTGGGTCAGGCGCAATGTCCGTACCCACATTGATCCCTGCCTGAAGCAAGGTATGTTTTGTAGCAAAGGCTTATGATTTTGCCTTTTTTGAAGACTTAGGAGGGAAGTGTTTTCAGATACGTAGGCAGAGGAGGAGCTGCTGAACCATGAATCAACAGCATCTGAGAACTTTCATATCTGCTAGTAAGGCACAGTCCTTTCTTGGAATTGGAGGCTGAGGCTATCTGCAGTGCATAGGTAATATGAGGTAAGTGCTTTCCAAGCCCGCCAACTCTGTCTCTCCCTTTAGGGCCTTCAGTTCTATTTATGTATCTGGACACCTATGATGTGAAATTATATAATACATGAGCTTAAGGAGACCAAACCACGATCCTGGGACTGACATCAAGAGTATTACCATTACCATTACTATAGCTGACACCACTGCTACTAGCTGACACTTGCTGATCACTTACTGTATGCTGAGTACCCTTCTCACTCCTTTATAGATACTACAGGCACACCTCAGAGATATTGCAAGTTCAATGCCAGCCACTGCAATAAAGCAAATGTAACTATAAAAAGAGCCACACGAATTTTTTGGTTTCTCAGTGCATATAAAAGTTATGTTTATACTACACTGTAGTCTATTACATGTGCAATAGCATTATGTCTAGAAAACAATATATACGCTTTAATTTAAAAATACTTTATTGCTAAAAGATGCTAACAATCCTCCGAGCCTTCAGTGATTCATAATATTTCTGCTGGTGGAGGGTCTTGCCTCAGTATTGATAGCTGCTGATTGATCAAGATGGTGATTGCTGAAGGCTGGGGTGGCTGTAGCAATTTCCTAAAATAAGGTAACAATGAGGTTTGTCACATAGAATGACTCTTCCTCTCACAAAATGTTTCTCTGTAGCATGTGTGATGCTGTTTGATAGCATTTTAAGCATAGTAGAACTTGTTTCAAAATTGGAGTCAATCTTCTCAAACCCTGCTGCTGTTTTATCAAGTTTATTTAATATTCTAAATCCTTTGTTGTCATTTCAATAATGTTCACAGCATCTTCGCCAAAAGTAGTTTGTTTTTTTTTTGAGATGAAGAAGGAGATTTTATTTATTTTTTATTTCAATAGGTTCTGGGGGGTCAGGTAGTGTTTGGTTACAGGGATAGGTTCTGTAGTGGTTATTTCTGAGATTTTGGTGCCATCACCTGAGCAGTGTACACTGTGCCCAGTGTGTAGTCTTTTATTCTTCACCTCCCTCCCACCCTTTCCCCAAGTCTCCAAAGTCCATTGTATCATTCTTATGCCTTTTCATTCTCATAGTGTCATTTCCATCTCAAGAAATCAGTTTCTTTTCTCATCCATAAGAAGCAGCTCCTTATCCATTCAAATTTTATCATGAGATTGCAGCAATTCAGTCACATCTTCAGCCTACATTCTTCTTTTGTTGTTGTTAGAGACAGGGTCTCACTCTGTCACCCAGGCTTGAGTACAGTAGTGTGATCACAGCTCACTGCAGCCTTGAGCTCCTGGGCTCAAGTGATGCTCACACCTCAGCCTCCCAAGCAGCTGGAACTACAGGCACACACCACCATGCCTTACTAATTATTTATTTTTGTTGAGACCGGATCTCACTGTGTTGCCCTGTGTGGTCTCAAACTCCTAGTTTCAAGTGATCCTCCTGCCTTGGCCTCCCAAAGTGCTGGGATTACAGGCATGAGCCAACACACCTGGCCTCCACTTCTAATTCTACTTTTCTTGCTACCTCCACCACATCTGTAGTGATTCCCTCTAATGAAGTCTTGAACCCCTCCAAGTCATCTATGAGGGTTGGAATCAACTTCTTCCAAACTGTTGTTAATATTTTTATCTCCTCTCATGAATCATGAATGTTGTTAATGGTATCTAGAATGGTGAATCCTTCCCAGAAAGTTTTCAATTTACTTTGCCCAGGTTTATCAGAAGAATCACTATTTATGGCAGCTATAGCCTTATAGAATATATTTCTTAAATAATAAGGCTCAAAAGTCAAAATTATCCTTGATCCATGGGCTGCAGAAGGGATGTTGTATTAGCAGGCATGAAATCTCTTTGTATATCTCCATAAGAGATCTTGGGTGACCAAATGCATTGTCAATGAGCAGTAACATTTTGAAAGGAATCTTTTTTTCTTTTTTTTCTTTTATTATTATTACACTTTAAGTTTTAGGATACATGTGCACAATGTGCAGGTTAGTTACATATATATACATGTGCCATGCTGGTGTGCTGCACCCATTAACTCGCCATTTAGCATTAGGTATATCTCCTAATGCTATCCCTCCCCCCTACCCCCAACCCCACAACAGTCCCCAGAGTGTGATGTTCCCCTTCCTGTGTCCATGTGTTCTCATTGTTCAATTCCCACCTATGAGTGAGAACATGCAGTGTTTGGTTTTTTGTCCTTGTGATAGTTTACTGAGAATGATGATTTCCAATTTCATCCATGTCCCTACAAAGGACATGAACCCATCATTTTTATAGCTGCATAGTATTCTATGGTGTATATATGCCACATTTTCTTAATCCAGTCTATCGTTGTCAGTCATTTGGGTTGGTTACAAGTCTTTGCTATTGTGAATAGTGCCGCGATAAACATACATATGCATGTGTCTTTATAGCAGCTTGATTTATAGTCCTTTGGGTATATACCCAGTAATGGGATGGCTGGGTCAAATGGTATTTCTAGTTCTAGATCCCTGAGGAATCTCCACACTGACTTCCATAATGGTTGAACTAGTTTACAGTCTGTTCCTATTTCTCCACATCCTCTCCAGCACCTGTTGTTTCCTGACTTTTTAATGATCGCCATTCTAACTGGTGTGAGATGGTATCTCATTGTGGTTTTGATTTGCATTTCTCTGATGGCCCAGTGATGATGAGCATTTTTTCATGTGTCTTTTGGCTGCATAAATGTCTTCTTTTGAGAAGTGTCTGTTCATGTCCTTCGCCCACTTTTTGATGGAGTTGTTTGTTTTTTTCTTGTAAATTTGTTGGAGTTCATTGTAGATTCTGGATATTAGCCCTTTGTCAGATGAGTAGGTTGCGAAAATTTTCTCCCATTTTGTAGGTTGCCTGTTCACTCTGATGGTAGTTTCTTTTGCTGTGCAGAAGCTCTTTAGTTTAATTAGATCCCATTTGTCAGTTTTGGCTTTTGTTGCCGTTGCTTTTGGTGTTTTAGACATGAAGTCCTTGCCCATGCCTATGTCCTGAATGGTAATGTCTAGATTTTCTTCTAGGGTTACAGTAACCAAAACAGCATGGTACTGGTACCAAGGCAGAGACATAGATCAATGGAACAGAACAGCGCCCTCAGAAATAACGCCACATATCTACAACTATCTGATCTTTGACAAACCTGAGAAAAACAAGCAATGGGGAAAGGATTCCCTATTTAATAAATGGTGCTGGGAAAACTGGCTAGCCATATGTAGAAAGCTGAAACTGGATCCCTTCCTTACACCTTATACAAAAATTAATTCAAGATGGATTAAAGACTTAAACGTTAGACCTAAAACCATAAAAACCCTAGAAGGAATCTTTTTTTCTAAACAGAGGTATCAACAGTGGGCTTAAAATATTCAGTAAGCCATGCTATAAACAGATGTGCTGTCATCAGGCTTTGTTGTTCTCTTTATAGAGCACAGGAAGAATAGATTGAACATAATTCTTAAAAGCTCTAAGGTTTTTTGGAATGGTAAGTGAGCATTGACTTCAACTTAAAGTCATCAGCTGCATCAGCCCCTAATGAGAGAGTCAGCCTGCCCTTTGAAGCTTTGGAGCCAGGCATTGACTTCTCCACTCAAGCAATGAAAGTCCTGGATGTATAATCTTCCTACAAAAGTCTGGTTTGTCTTCATTGAAAATCTGTTGTTTATTGTTGCCACCTTCATCAGTGATCTAAATTAGATCCCCTGGATAACTTGCTGCAGCTTCTCCATCAGCACTTGGCTGCTTCGCCTTTCACTTTTATGTAATGGGGACAGGTCATTTCCTTAAACCTCATGAACCAACATCTGCTAGCTTCAAACTTATTTCCTGCAGCTCCCTCACCTCTGTCAGACTTTATAAAATTGTGGGGTCCTTGCTCTGAATTAGACTGTGGCTTAAGGGAATGTTGTGGCTGGCTTAATCTTCTATCCAGACCAATAAAACTTTCTTCATATCAGCAGTAAGGCTGTTTAGCTTTCTTATCATTCATATATTCACTGGAGTAGCACTTTTAATTTCCTTCAATTACTTTTCCTTTGCATTCAAACTTGGTTAATTATTTGGTGCAAGAGGTCTAGCTTTTGGCCTATCTCAGCTTTTCACATACCTGCCCCACTAAGCTTAATCATTTCTAGCTTTTGGTTGAAGGTGAGAAATGTGCGACTCTGCCTTGCATTTGAACACTTAGAGGTCCCTGTAAGGTTATTAACTGACTTGATTTCAATATTGTTGTGTCAGGGAATAGGGAAGCCTGAGGCAAGGGTGAGAGACATGGGAACAGCTGCATGGTGGAGCAGTCAGAACACAGAATGATCAACTAAGTTCATCATCTTGTAAGGCGCAGATTGTGGCACCCCAAAGCAATTACAATAGGGACATCATAGATCACTGATCCCAAATCATCAGGACAGATAATAATGAAAACATTTGAAATACTGTGAGAATTGTCAAAAAGTGACACAGACACAAAAAGTGAACACTTGCTGTTGGGAAAATGGCACCAACAGACTTGTTTGATGCAGGGTTGCCACAAATCTTCAATTTGTAAAAAGCGCATCATCCACAAAGTGCAATGAAATGAGGTACAATAAAGTGAAGTGCACCTGTACATCCTTCCTCATTCCTCATCCCACACATCTGGCCCAGATGGAACATGAAAGTCTCACTGATGAGAGAAGCAGCTGTGGCTTTCTCCGAAGGTCATTTTAGACACTACCTGAGACTGTTCCTCAAGAACTTTTTATTTGCCGGGTCTCTCTGACTCTGCAGGTGCCTTCAACCCACTCCCTTTTACTTTACCCTTTCCAAACTCAGATCCTTTTGCAGAAGTATTTAACTTTTGTCATCAATTTATATACACCAAGACAAAAAAAAAGTGTTACCTTTAAAGAGAGACATAGGAAATTAAGGTGTGCAAACAGACCTTTGAATCCTATGAGGAGCAGGCAGACAATTGAAACAGGAAGAGCTGAGCAGGTTATAAGGCCACCTCTGCCTAAAAGCATGTCCCAGTCTCACCAGCAGGAGCCAATTGCCTACTCTTACAGAATTCCCAATTTATATCAAAACAACTGTTTTATCACTAAAGAGGAGGGTGTTATCCCTTAAAATAAAACAAAACAAGCTTTAATGCAATTAAATATGCAGGGGACTTCCTGGGGCACACTGTCAGCACAAGATTACTAACTTTATCTGAGTTGTTTCAGAGTAAACAGTATCTTTCTGTTAGCCCAATGACACCTGTTTTGTTCCATGAGCTTCAGTAGTAGATTCTCATGTTAGCATATCAGCACTGGATGTCTCCCATTACTATACAAAATGCAGTGTCAGTGAAAAAGTGTGTGAGTCTGATTCTGCCCCTAGTAATATCTATGGCTTTGAAGGGAAAAAATAATGTTACTAAGCCCCAGTATCTTTAGGCCTTACCAAAGTAGTACAAATTCCCAGACTCTCTCAAATCATAAGCCCTGGCCTACCTACCCACAGTACTTCTCAGATGTTGGTCAGAACATAGTTACAAACCTACAAGGTGGTATGTTGGTCAGAACATAGTTATAAACCTACAAAGTGGTGCAGAGAACAATGATCCTCAAAGGGAGACCACAAGGGACAGAGCAGTCCTGGGACTTCTCTTGAAGAGTCTGACATGAAGGAGCAATATTAGTACAAGCCCTCTTCTCCCAGTGCTATCGAGTCCCTGTGGTCATATGAGTAATGTGCAGACAGTTACAGATACCAGCTTTATTTGTTACTTGGCACAGAACAGCCAATGAAGCATGAAGCAAGGAAGCAGGTATTTTTCTTCCATAGGTTTCTGCTACTCTCACCACATCCTAGATTCCTTCCATACTTGCCTGCACAGTCTTTTTAGCCCCACCCCTCCAAAACCCAGGACTTGCTTATACACTCCTGAATTCTTCGCCATTCCATAATACTAATGGTGGAAGCAAAAGATGCTTAGGAAAACAGAAATTGGGGAAATAATTAAGAGGTTACCATAGCCACCAGACAGCATTCAGTATCTTACCCTCTCTCTAGAATTTATAATTAGGTTTGTGCAATTTCTGCTATTATCTTAATTTCCTCATTTTGTTTTCAATTTAACACCCTTTCTTTTTGTTTCCCATAATCCCTTATATCTTCAAGAAATGAGCTACAAGATGATTTATTGTAAATTCACTCATTCATTTAAAAAACAAATGCATCCTGCCTCAGCCACAGCCATTCCCTGCCTTACCTGCTCCTCATTCTGTTTTACCCATCACTTAGAGCTGTGGTCATATCACAGGCTAGAAAGGTTATGCTACAAGGCCCATGTCTCCATCTTTGCATCTGCTAAAGTATTCAGAAGAAATTTGAAAGAGACAGACAGGGCCAAGAAGAAATATCACCATGGAGATTGCTTTCAACTGTGCTCTGTCTCCTCCTTTGGTCCCTCTTCCAGTTGGTGCTGGCCCAGAGATGAGACAGAAGAGTTTTCCTCTGAGTCTCCAAACCCACTCCAGTGCCTTATTCAGAGGTGCAATCATTATCATTTTGGACTCTGACGTGAGCTAAACAAAATAAAAATTGCTGTGAATTGGAACAGGTGCTTATGTGTGTTGCTACTTTTCTAAATCCTAACAATGAAGTTCTGAAAACTTACATAGCTAATAAACAGTGGAGCAGGCTCAGTGTTTTTTAATTGTTCGTTATGAAGAAAGATAATTTGAAAATAGTATTTAAATGACACATTTCTAAGCTGTGAAATATTATAAATGTCTATCTGGAAATATAAAGAGGCATCAGCAGTTCTCTTTTTTTATTGTTATATATTCTTTTTTTTAAAATATACTTTAAGTTCTAGGGTACATGCCCACAATGTGCAGGTTTGTTACATACGTATATATGTGCCATGTTGGTATGCTGCACCCAACAACTCGTCATTTACATTACGTATTTCTCCTAAAGCTATCCCTCCCATATCCCCCACCCCACGACAGGCCCCAGTGTGTGCTGTTCACCACCCTGTATCCAAGTGTTCTCATTGTTCAATTTCCACCTATGAGTGAGAACATGTGGTGTTTGGTTTTCTGTCCTTGAGATAGTTTCCTTAGAATGATGGTTTCCAGCTTCATCCATGTCCCTACAAAGGACATGAACTCATCCTTTTTTATGGCTGCATAGTATTCCGTGGTATTTATGTGCCACATTTTCTTAATCCAGTCTGTCATTGATGGACATTTGGGTTGGTTCCAAGGCTTTGCTATTGTGAATAGTGCCGCAATAAACATACATGTGCATGTGTCTTTGTACTGGCGTGATTTATAATCCTTTGGGTATATACCCAGTAATGGGATGGCTGGGTCAAATGGTATTTCTTGTTCTAGATCCTTGAGGAATCACCACACTGTCTTCCACAATGGTTGAACTAGTTTACAGTCCCACCAACAGTGTAAAAGGGTTCCTATTTCTCCACATCCTCTCCAGCACCTGTTGTTTCCTCATATTTTAATGATCACCATTCTAAATGGTGTGAGATGATATCTCATTGTGGTTTTGATTTGCATTTCTCTGATGACCAGTGATGATGAGCATTGTTTTCCTGTGTCTGTTGGCTGCATAGATGTCTTCTTTACAGAAGTGTCTGTTCATATCTTTGCCCACTTTCTTATGGGGCTGTTTGATTTTTTTCTTGTAAGTTTGTTTCACTTCTTTGTAGATTCTGGATATTAGCCCTTTGTCAGATGGGTAGACTGCAAAAATTTTCTCCCATTCTATAGGTTGCCTGTTCACTCTGACGGTAGTTTCTTTTGCTGTGCAGAAGTTCTTTAGTTTAATTAGGAGGGAGGAACCAAGATAGCCGAATAGGAACAGCTCTGGTTTACAGCTCCCAGCGTGAGCAATGCAAAAGATGGGTGATTTCTGCATTTCCATCTGAGGTACTGGGTTCATCTCACTAGGGAGTGCCACACAGTGGGTGCAGGACAGTGGGTGCAGGACAGTGGGTGCAGTGCACCGTGCACCAGCCGAAGCAGGGCAAGGCATTGCCTTACTCGGGAAATGCAAGGGGTCAGGGAATTCCCTTTCCTGGTCAAGGAAAGGGGTGACAGACGGCACCTGGAAAATCGGGCCACTCCCACCCCAATACTGCGCTTCTCCGACGGGCTTAGGAAACGGGGCACCAGGAGATTATATCCCGCACCTGGCTCAGAGGGTCCTACGCCCACGGAGTCTCACTGATTGCTAGCACAGCAGTCTGAGGTCAAACAGCAAATCGACAGCGAGGCTGGGGGACGGGCGCCTGGCATTGCCCAGGCTCGCTTAGGTAAACAAAGCAGCCGGGAAGCTTGAACTGGGTGGAGCCCACCACAGCTCAAGGAGGCCTGCCTGCCTCTGTAGGCTCCACCTCTGGGGGCAGGGCACAGACTAACAAAAAGACAGCAGTAACCTCTGCAGACTTAAATGTCCCTGTCTGACGGCTTTGAGGAGAGCAGTGGTTCTCCCAGCATGCAGCTGGAGATCTGAGAACAGGCGGACTGCCTCCTCAAGTGGGTCCCTGACCCCTGACCCCCGAGCAGCCTAACTGGGAGGCACCCCCCAGCAGGGGCAGACTGACACCTCAGACGGCCGGCCAGGTACTCCAACAGACCTGCAGTTGAGGGTCCTGTCTGTTAGAAGGAAAACTAAGCCTCTTTTCCTAATTGAATACTCTTTATTTCTTTCTCCTGCCTGATTGCCCTGGCCAGAACTTCCAATACTATGTTGAATAGGAGTGGTGAGAGAGGGCATCCCTGTCTTGTGCCAGTTTTCAAAAGGAATGCATCCAGTTTTTGCCCATTCAGTATGATGTTGGCTGTGGGTTTGTCATAGATGGCTCTTATTATTTTGACATACGTGCCATCAATACCTAATTTATTGAGAGTTTTTAGCATGAAGTGTTGTTGAATTTTGTCAAAGGCCTTTTCTGCATCTATTGAGATAATCATGTGGTTTTTGTCTTTGGTTCTGTTTATGTGATGGATTATGTTTATTGATTTCCATATGTTGAACCAGACTTGCATCCCAGGGATGAAGCCCACTTGATTATAGTGGATAAGCTTTTTGACGTGCTGCTGGATTCAGTTTGCCAGTATTTTATTGAGGATTTTTGCATCAATGATGCGAGACTACTATTATTTTCTAACAGAGAAGAAAACTGAGGCCCAGGAAGCTTGTTAGATGCATAAACAAAGCCACCCACTGTGCAAGATCTGGAACCCTAATCTAAAGTGGTTCATTCCCCTTTTGTCCCTTCATGCATCTCTTCAGATCCCAACCCATCTACTTAGTAATAAGAGTATGGGAAATGGGGAAATGAAACCTCATGTCAAAGGTTGGTGTGCAGGAATCTGAATTATGAAACACAATTTCTCTTTGGTCATCTGTGCTCAATCTTAAGAAAAAAAAGTCCTTGTAGATGTTGGGAAACAGTACACATTATTAAGAAAGGTATGTTGAAATCTCCAACTATAATTGTGGATTTGTCTGTTTCTCCATTTCTGTCAATTTTCACTTCTTGAATTTCGAAGTTCTGTTATTTTTTGAAGCTGTTAGTTATTAATTAGGTGGATGCACAGCCAGTATTATTGTCTTGTTGATGAATTAATTTTTTAGCATTATTATTATACTATTTATTATTATGAAGTGTTCTTCTTTATCTTTGATGAAGAGATAGCACTGTTCTAAAGCCCACTTTGTCTGATAACTAATATAGCCATTGCCGTTTTTGTATGTGTAATGTAAGCATGATGTATATCTTTTTCAGTTCTTCTACATTTAACCCATTTGTGTTTTTACATTTAAAGTGACTTTCCTTTAGATAGCATACAGTGAAGTCTTGCTTTTTTATCCAGTCTGACAATGTGTCTTATAATTGGAGCATTTAGAAATTTACATCTAATATGGTTGTGTTTAAATCCATCATTTTGCTATTTGTTTTTACTTGTTCCAACTATTCTTTTTGATGCCAACTTTTTTGTTTATTTTAAGGTGGAGTCTTGTTCTGTCGCCCATGCTGGAGTGCAGTGGCATGATCTCGGCTCACTGCAACCTTCGCCTCCTGAGTTCAAGCGATTCTCCTGCCTCAGCCTCCCAAGTAGCTGGGACTACAGGAGCATGCCACTACACCAGGCTAATTTTTGTTTTGTTTGTTTGTTTTTTTGTTTTTTGTAGTAGAGAAAGGGTTTCACCATGTTGGCCAGACTGGTCTCAAACTCCTGACCTCAGGTGATCTGCCTGCCTTGGCCTCCCAAAGTGCTGGGATTACAGGTGTGAGCCACCATGCTCGGCCTTTTATGGCAACTTTTTAAAATTTCATTTTATTCCCACTATTGCTTTATTATCTGCACCTTGTTTTATTCTCTGTAACATCACATTCTACCATCAGTAAATATTATGTCACTTCATCTATAAGACCTTTATAATATTATACTTTCACTCCCTTCCTTCCACCTTCTGCATTATTGTTGTCAAACATTTTACATTTACATAAAAGGTACATTCAATTAAAATGCTTTCAAGAATCTATCATCTATCTTCTAAAGAAATTTTAAATGATAAAAAGAATATTTTATATTTTATCCAAGTATTTACTATTTTTGATCTCTTATTCTTTTGTGGAAATCTCAGTTGACATCTATTTTCATTTTCCACCCACCTGACACATCTCATGGATCAGTCCTGAGCAGCCTATTGTTCAATGTCTGGAAACAGCTCCTTTATATAATTTACCATTTTTCTGGTTGTTTATGGAAGGAGGGTAAATAACAATTCCCATTCCTCTATCATGGCATGAAACAAAAGATTTTTCCCCATTTCTTTTCTTGCAATGTATTTATTCGAAAATACCATATAATTTGTACTATTGATTTTTCTCCATTCTGAATTTTTCTGTTTAAGATCACTTGCCATGTTCCTCAGTCTCATACATTTTTATAAACTGGAATTTAGCTGTGGTTGATTTGATCAGAGAGGTCACAATCAAGTTCAATTTTTTGACAATATTGCTCATAGATGATGTTGTATATTTCCATCAGGGGCACTCGATGTCTTGCTTTTTCTCCTTTTATGTTAGCAGTTATTCATGAGCACTGTATAGATCCATTACCTTATTGTATATTGCAAAATGGTGATATCATATTCTCACATGTCCTTTCTGTTAAGTAGCTAGAATATTTTTATTAAGATATTCTCTTCCTCTTCAATTGTTTAGTAGCTGGAAGAACAGTTTATGCAGGCAAGGGAGAAGAATTGCTTCATAAACACTGGGATGAATTACAAATGAATGAAACATTTAAATGCTAGAAAAAAATTTTTTAAGCCCTAGAAAGAAACAGAAAACAATTCCATTAAAATCTATACATGTGGAAGGTATGACTCAAAAACCAGAAATACACATAATTTGATTAATTTGCCTATGAAACAGTGATACACTTGTACATAACAAAAACAAACTAAAATATGACAACCTGAAAAATAATATTTGTAACTCATAGAATAGACAAGTGACTAAGCTCTTACTGTGTAGAGTGTCAGGCTGTGCTTACTGCTTGTTACCAATGTATCACTGTGGTGCTGGATGTCAATAGCTGGGGATGCTGGGCATGTGTGAGGATAGGGAGTGTATGGGAACTCTGTGCTTTCCACTCAATTTTGCTGTGAATCTAAAACTGCTCTAAAAAATAAAGTTTGCTGATTGTAAAGATGCAAAAGTCCAACAATTCACTGTAAAAATGGACAAAATGTATGAAAAAATTTTAACAGAAAAAAACTGATATTAAACATATAGAAAAGAAGCTTAATCTCACTCACATGGAGAGAAATGCAAATTCAAACTGCACTGAGATATGATTTCTCCCCATCAGATTTTCAAAACCCATGATATGAGAACAAACATGCACCTTCACACTTCATTAGTGAAAACACAGAGTGGCATAACCAATGTGGAGGGAAATAATAGCAAACAATGCAGTACTGTTTGAAACTGCAAAGTTTTAGAAATATCCCAAATGAAACAAGTTAACACAAATGCAGGTATTGATACACAAAGGACTACTATATAGTTGTATAAAACAAATAAGGAGACCCTCTAGATACTGAGATGGAGCAATCCCCATGATATGTTGTTAAGTGAAAAGAACAAGACATAGAGCCATATATATAAACAGTAGGCTACCTTTTATGTTAAAAAAAAAAAAAAAAAGGAGAGAGAAATTAAGAATCTATGGCCAGGCACGTGGGCTCAACTATAATCCCAACACTTTGGGAGGCCGAGGTGGAATGATCGCTTGAAGCCAGGAGCTCAAGACCAGCTTGGGCAGTATAGTGAGATCCTCCCTGCCCCCCGTCTCTGGAAAAAGAAAAAAATTAACCAGCTGGGCATGAAGACACTTGCTGATAGTCTTAGCTACTTGGAGGCTGAGGCAGGAGGACCATGAGCTCAGGAGTTCAAGGCTGCAGTGAGCTATGATCATGCCACAGCACTCCAGCCTGGGTGACAGAGGGGACTCTGTATCTGAAAAAAGAAAGAAAGAAAGGAATTAAGAACGTGTACTGTGATTTGTTTACATTTTTAGAAAGAAACAATGTAAGTATACCCAAGAAACAATGGTTACTTTTAGAAAACTGTGGGAGAACCAGGCAGGCAAGGTGGAATCAAGACATCTTAATATTTGCCTTTTCATATTCTTTTGTTTTTTGAATCACGTAAATATATTATTTATTCAAAAATTAGATGTGAAAAGAGTCCCCAGCCTTCCTTATCATAAAGTCATAATATATTTTTTACACTTAAACTTATTTTATTTTTTTACAAAGGAAGTTGAAGGTAACATCTGTGCTGTGTTGCAGCTGCCCCAACAACCAAAGATTGCTGTTGTACCATTATTTGTACAGAATATAATTCTCTGGCTGAACCTTATCTGACCTTTATGGTCTGTTTTATTTTATCTTACAAATGTAAGGGGAAAAGTGGATTTTCAGAAACAGTCATCCATTAATGATTAAAACTTAAAACAAATATCAGAAGCCCCACAGACCATTTTTAAAAATTGTGTACTAAGAGTTAGTAGTAGCTAGAGGCGATTCATTCATTCATTAAAAGGGGAAATCGTTTGTAATGTTAAGCTAATATCAGAGTAGTTTTTGGGAAGATAAATGTGATTGAAATATTTTGGTATGTTCTTGGAGTGAAACAGAAAAACAGATTGCCTACCCCACCAGGCATGACTGTTGATATACTTAGACAAAATCTTGGCTTGCAATGTTGTTGGATTTATGCAAAGCCATTTTCTTAAAATATTTGAATCTGAATACTACCTTTATTTTTCTCTTGGCATCTCTTTTATAACCAAACATATCTTAATTTCACCTGAGGACAGACGGGTGCCTCCAACAGAATTTAGCCATGTTCATGTGCTTAGAAATTCCAAAAAGTAAGCATGTTAATACTTTTTGAACCACTGTTCACATTCCAGGTGTTACTGTTTAGATTCAGAGTGCCGATGAGCCCCTTCTTTCCTCCATAGCTCTGAACAATAGCATATATACACCGGGCGTGGTGGCTCACGCCTGTAATCCCAGCACTTTGGAAGCCTGAGGCGGGCAGATCACGAGGTCAGGAGATCGAGACCATCCTGGCTAACACAGTGAAACCCCCGTCTCTACTAAAAATACAAAAAATTAGCTGGGCGTGCTGGCGGGCACCTGTAGTCCCAGCTACTCGGGAGGCTGAGGCAGGAGAATGGCGTGAACCCGGGAGGCAGAGCTTGCCACTGCACTCCAGCCTGGGTGACAGAGCGAGACTCCGTCTCAAAAAAAAAAAAAAAAAATAGCATATACGTCTCAAAAAAAAAAAAAATAGCATATATACATAAAGAATGGAGTCGGTTGGGCAAATGATCACCTTTTCATCCAAAACACAGAGCCCCCTCAGATGTTGGAGTGAAGAACACAACAAGAATCAAAGTTCAAAATGAGACTTCCCAAATCTTCTTTCTAAATGGAGTAGCATGAGCCCACAGTACAACTCAGCTAACATCCATACCACATTAGACTGAGAAAAGTAAACCTGAAGAGGAAAGATTAGCCGGAATCTGCCCGAAATAGACCTACTCCAGTCACCTTATAACATGGAAAAAGGAAGCCCCAGGCAGGCTACCTATACACGGGTGCAGGGAGATCTAGGAACCCAAGAGAAGGAACCTGTTTCCTGGTTTGAGGCAAAGTGACATTAGCAGTGAGAACTAAAATACAATCTAAAAGCTACCGGTGACTTGGTAATAGGTAGTGCAGATGTCGACAAAACCATGGTTTCCTACTGTCAATAACAAACCTGTTTCTATATTGCAACAAATAAAATGCTATAATGTAAATACTGAAGAGTGATCCCATTTATAATGAGTTGGGCCCTCTAGGAAAACTCTTGTCAAAGCAGCAATTCTCTACTTACTGTGTGATGGTAAACTTGACTTTGGAACTGGCTCTTGTAATACAGTCTACTATAGTCTTCATACATATTACCACTGTATTCATACATATTACTACTGTAAGGGTTTGGAAATCCAGGGGAAAAATTGTGGAATGTTAAAAACCACAAATTTATTCCCAAACCTATGGCTTCAAATTTTACATACTTTGCTTGGTGCCCAGATAAAGAGCTGTACAGTGTTTTTCTGCATCCAGTGAGATGATCATGTAATTTTTGTCCTTCATTCTATTAATATGGTGTAATACATGACTGATACTTGTATACTGAACCTGTCTTGCAACAACTACTACATGTGCCCCCAGGTTATGTGTTAATAATGGATGCAAGATTTTCCATTATACTAGCTCTGTCCTGCACAAGAATATCATGCCATCAAATGCAGAAATACTTAGCGAAAAATCCTGGACATAATATTTCCAATAAAATCAATAACTTAGCAAGCAGTTCTAAGTACCCTGTGAGGAGCCAATATTGCAATGACTTTTAGAACTCCAGTTAGAAGAAATGAACAAGTCATTGATCTTAAGCTGCATGAGGAGGGGCCGCAGAGAATATGAAACTACAAGGGCAAATAATAAGCCATTTCCCAAAACATCTCCTAAGAACAAAGGAAGCATGAGGCCAGTCGCTGCAAAACAGGAAACACACCCCAAAATACGTTCTCTCAGCCAACATGAAGAGATTTTAAGATAGCGGGGAAAACATGAGAACCTAAGAAACTGAAAACAATCAAACAACTGAAATAACAAGCAGCAACCCGCAAACAGCCAGGAAAAAAAGCAGCTGGAGAAAATTCAAAAAGAGACAGCCCTTCTCCAGGAGCTAGAAGTTTTAGAAATGAGTCTTTGAGATATTTAAAGAACATAAATTGAATGCCAGAAATCAGTATAAATATATCTTTTTGTTAAACCTGATGGGGTACTCTAAACATTCTTATGCCCATACTTGATGATCATTTATAACGTATCCAATATTCTGAATATGTGGGGTTTTTAAATGTTTATTAAATTGACTTTTTCTACCTTTCAATATAATGTGGAAGTGGGTAGGAATGAGTTTTTTTAACCAAAGCTTGACAGACTAAAACAGAGATATTATTATCCACTAAAGAACAGTCTCTCAAAGACACAAATAAAAGCATCATCTTACACTTTTTTAAAAGAGGAAGGAGCAAAAGGAAGAGTGATCAAAATCAGGAAGGAAGGCTGCATGCTGACTCTGCATGTTCTCTGCAGAATCGCCAGTAAAAGTTCCTGAAACTGAAACAACAGTAAAGAAAAAGTCAAATAGGAATAATTATGTGTGTGAATACCAGGGTGGTTTTTTTTTAAAAGTAACAGTAAAAACACCACATTTTAGGCTTTTGGAGTCTTGCACCAACAAAGAAACAGTGCATAATTTTGTAGGACTGAGGAGGTAGAGAAAAGGCTGAGGAAAAAGAGGACTCAGAAACAGTGGGGAGGATTTCAGGATTTTTCTTTCTTTTAAATTAGTACTATATTTATTATTTTTCATTACCTTGTTCCTTTTTTAATTTTTATTTTTATTTCAATGGTTTTTGGGGTACAGGTGGTTTTTGGTTACATGGATAAGTTATCTAGTCGTGATCTCTGAGATTTTAGTGCACCCGTCACCCAAGCAGAGTACACTGGACCCAACGTGTCGTCTCTTATCCCTCATCCCCCTCCCAATCTTCCCCCCTCCCAGTTCCTCAGTCCATTATATCATTCTCATGCCTTTGCGTCCTCATAGCTTAGCTCCCACTAAGAAATGAGAAAATACACTATTTGGTTTTCCATTCCTGAGTTGCAAGTGGGATCTCCCAGGGCACCACTGGACAGGTCAAATAATGACATTTTTCTAGAAATGGGACTTTTAAGGGGCTCTAACTCCATTCAGCTCCCTTCAGTGGCTTCCAGGCTGCTAGTTTTCACAGTGATTTTAGTTTTTTGGTTTTCAAGGTTACCACACAGTTGGGGGTAATGAGAAAGGGGCAAGTTGAAACATGACAGAACTCACTATTCTTACTATTTTTCTTGAATGAACACTCTCAATATTGCTTCAAGCGTTGGGTTGATACCCAGAGTTCTGAAAAAAAAAAAAGAGTTGATTCTGATTATTTTTTGACAGTGTTCTCTATTTTTGTGGAGATTTTTGGAGGGCATTATTCTGCTATTCCCACTGACATCATCTCACAGTTATATTTGTCTTATAAATATATAGCATTATGGTTGCAGTGTGAAAGGTAATTTGAGAGAAGCAAGCCTCGAAACAGGTTCAATCCAAAGAAACAGTTGCAACAATCCAGTCCAGAAACGATGGTGACCATAACTCGAGTAGAGATAAGAAAAAAAAAAAAGTGGATGCTCCAGAGAGATATGAAGCCTTTATAATACACAACTCTTTTGTTATTTATTGGAAGAAAGAGTCAAGGCTTTTGGCTTGAACAACTGGACAGATTATGGCACCATTTGCAAAATAGGAAACCCAGGAAGGAAGGGATGAACAGCCAGTGGAGCCAAAAGTGGTGCCCGTGAGAACCTCATTACCAAGTGAAAACACAAGTAGAAGAAAGACCAAAGGTGTTTAGCACATGCTCCAATACCCAGTAGACCTTGCAGTGTTGACTTGAAGCTATGGTGGCCAACAGGATTGAAAGGCATGCTTTGTAGTTAACAGTGCTTAGTAAGCAGCACCCAGTGGAGAAGGATTTGGATCAGGACAAAAGTAAAACCAAGATAAACACCACGTGACAAGTGACAGAAATTTTCAGTAGCTAATGTAACTCATCCATTGGGAAACCTCAGAAATAAATTGAGGGGAAACAGGAACTTGCTGGCAGCCCATAGTGCTGCAAGAGCAGGTGGGTTGCAAGCTAGGAAAACATTCATAATTATTGTCGACATGATGTCATTTTAAACTTCAGGTTACTGATGATTTTCGAAGGACAAATTACAAATATATTCCCAGAGGGTCTTTTAGGCATGACACCTTGGCCCTGGCTTGACCCCTTTTAATCTAGCCTACATGCTGCCCTATAATCTGTGGGTCAGGAAATGCAAGCCTGCCACACTACCACCCACCAACATACATGAGGACGATGTGAAGTGAAGAGCAATAAACAAGAACTGTTTGTAGCTGAAGAGGAAAATGTATCATGCTGATCATGCTGTTCACAACTAGATTTTACACCAGCCTGTTGAGCACATCCTGTGTGTATTCACAGAAATACAGAGGTGCAAGAGTGAAGGCCACGGAGGTTTCTCATGAACATCAAGCTGCCTCTCATGGGAGAACGGGAGGTGAGGCCTGCCGATGCCTTCGTCTGCTAGGGAGGATGATAGTGTGCTAGTGGTAGAGGCTGGACCAATGGGCCCATGGAACAAACTAATGTAAGGATGGGCTAGGAAGGAGAGGGTTTTTACTGAAAAGGCGGATGCTTCATTTGAGGTAGGAGGAGAAGAGGCTCATAGCCAAGTGGCCTGGGGATTCTTCTAGGGAAGTTAGCTTGCTGGCAGGCTTCACAGATCATGTCAGCAACTTAGCTGACTCCCTTGCAGAAATTTAGCCAAATTTTATGGGATTTTCTGTCATTATGGAATCAAGAAACTATTTTTTTTTTTTACTCTTCATGCTAAGTTCATCACAAAAGCCTTGTTCTTCAGTAAATCTTTCTCAGTGCAGGAAAAGAGAGAAATGAAGTGAAAAGGATTGCTATTAGGAAGGAGAGGAGGCTGGGGGTGCTGGAGGACCCTTTGTGAAAAATAAGCATGTTCTTAGTGCATTAGCAAAACAGAGGCACTGTAAATAGGCAAAAAACATTTCCTTAGAAGTTACCTCTCCCCCTCTCTAACCAAAAGAGGTCTGGACTGTCTGTACATCCTGCAGTCTATCACATTGGTCCACTGTATCAGGGTCTCTCAGCCTCGGGACTATTGACATTTTGGTCCAGATAACTCTGTTGTGGGGCACTGTTGTGTGCATCTTAGGATGTTCAGTAGCATCCCTGGATTCTATTTACCACATGCCAGTAGCACCCACTCCCTGTTGTGGCAACTAAAAATTTCTCCAGGAGGCCAGGTGTGGTGGCTTACGCCTGTAATCCCAGCACTTTGAGAGGCCAAGGTGGGCAGATCATGAGGTCAGGAGATGAAGACCATCCTGGCTAACATAGTGAAACCCCATCTCTACTAAAAGTAATTTTAAAAAAAATTAGCCGGGCGTGGTGGTGGGCGCCTGTAGTCCCAGCTACTCGGCTGCCCGAGGCAGGAGAACAGCATGAACCTGGGAGGCGGAGCTTGCTGTGAGCCCAGATCACACCACTGCATTCCAGCCTGGGTGACAGAGCAAGACTCCATCTCCAAAAAAAAAAAAAAAAAATTTCTCCAGGAATTGCCAAATGTCTTCTACAGGGCAAAATTGTTTCCAGTTGAGAACTAGCACATTACCTCAATGACGTCACATTGAAGAGGCAGGACAAGCAATAGGTGGCCAGCATGATAGTGGCCTTGGTAAGGCACATATGTTTGAGAGAGGAGAATATCAATTCTGGACCTCCAAATCAAGGAGGGTCTTCAGTGAGACATGGAGGATGTCTGCCAATTATGGCAATGAGGAAGGGATGCCACTCTTGAAGGCTTTCACTTCAAGCAGAAACTTGCCATTCAGCTCCAGCTGCAACACTGTCAGGCCCCACCTGAGCGTCTGAGCTGAAGCCATGCTTTCCCCAGCCAGTCCCCAGCCTAAAGCTGAGCACAGCAGAGCTCTTAGTGTCTGTCCAATGCAGGACTTGGCTATTGATCTGTCTTTGCCCCAGAATTCCCTATTGAGTTGGCCTGGGCTTTGCCAGGCTCTCCCTGCCCAACTCATCTCCTCCCCACTTTCCTCTTGCAAGTGTCCAGTCTAAATGACAGTCTGAAGGCTTTCCCTGCCCAATTTGGCTTCTTCCCTCTTTTGTCTTTTATGAGCATTCCCCGTAAATAAACCTCTTGTGCTCCTAACTCTTTCTCGGCATGTACTTCTCAGAGAAACTGACACAGCAGTATTGTCGCCCCACTCAGACTTGGACCTAAAGGAAAACAGCAAGGTATGTTAGAGCCAACCTGCGAGAGGATGCTACATTGCTCAGCCCACACATCACCCACCTTGTGTAGCTCCCAGTGTCGCCTGCTCAGCCATAGGTAGCACACTGGGATTTGTTTCTGCCTTCAAGCAGAAGGGAAGCTCAGGGAAGAAGCACAAAATGCCTTTCAGACAGTATTCCTCCCATGTTTCTGGTTCTAACACTGGTTACATTTATTTGTCCTTGCTATACTTAGATGTCCAGAGTGAAAGATAACTGAGCTGTCAGGGACCTGCCACCCAAATGGCTGTCACCCAGTCTAAATAAAAGTCCTCAGGCACCAAAGATACAAAAACCTCGCCTGAGTCAAGGTATCTAAACATCTCAATTGTCTCTTCATGAAGGTATGCTCCTTCCCTAAATCACAAAAATAGAAATCAGAAAGAGAATATGAATTCATAATCTGATTCATCTTTATTATTTGATTCAACTAAATATATTTACACACTTTTTTTTTACTTTCCAACTTTTATTTCAGATTCAAGGGGTACATGCACAGGTTTGTTACATGAGTAAGTTGTGTGTCACAGGGGTGTGGTGTACAGGTAATTTTGTCACCCAGGAAACTAGCATAACATGCAATAGGCAGCTTTTCAATCTTCACCCTCCTGCCACCCTCCACCCTCAAGTGTACCCTGGTGTCTATTGTTCCCTTCTTTGTGTCTATGGCACACACATTTTCTAAAAGTTATCATGTTAAGGGTTATATGGAATCCAAAAGTATTCATGGCAACAGTCCATGCCCTTTTAAATGGATTAATGTTGATGGTAACCTGATATTGTCCAGGGGAAAAAAACAGATGACAAAGATTATGCCCTCAAAGCATGTAAAAAGTGCTCAACATTTAAAACATCTTATACCCTGTATCTACCCAGAAAAAGGTTCTAGATTTCTGTCTCACATATCACCCACCTCTCAAAATAATCTGCTCAGCTATGGAAAGAACACCACTGTCTTGAAACCAAGAAGCAAACTCGAGTGTAGAAGCCACATCCCAGTGCAGGTGGGACAGAAAGATAGAACAAAAACTGGGATGTTGACACCCACCAGCCCCGGACTGCTTACTCCTCGGCTTCCTGACAGGAGATACAGGAAGCCCCTGATGTTTTTAAACCATTATTATTGGAGTTCTCTGAGTTTTAACCTACTTCCTAACCTCAGGGGAAAGAGAGGGAGAAAGAGAAACGCAATGGAGATTCTAATAACCTTCTCTAGAGGAAATCTAGAACAACACTTAGAATTATAGAACTTTGCAAGGTTCTCTGATTTTGGCAATCTTACTATGCTTCTAATTTCTGTTCTAGTCTATGTCACTGTGATAATTAGCAATAAAATCATTCAGAACCTCCAAGACTCATGTCTGTTTCCTCAGGGACAGCCCGCAATAGAAGACTACGTCCCACTTCACATGTAGGTGTGGAACGTGAAGAGCCGTAAGGAATGGCTACCTTGTGAAGAAAGGAACACTCTAGCCCTGAGTCGCATCCCAAAGGAGACAGGAGAGCTCAGGGAGCCAACAGCCCTGGACAACAGGGAGGCCCTCTGGAGTCTGCTTCCTACTTCTGCCATGCCCAGGAGTGTGCTGAATGCTGCCCTGGTCTCATGTATCTGGATCCCCTGGGTTGTTGTACGACTATCTATATTCTGATCCCAGGTGGCCTCAGCCTTGATCACAGTGTCTATCCTGATTCCAACCTACCTACACAGGGGAGGCGATTCTTGTGACTTGATTCTACCACTTATTATCAGCCTAATGTCTGAAATCTTTTTCCAGATTTCCCCACCTTGTATCTTCTTTCTCCTTTATAATACCCTACTATTCGCTCCCGCCTGCAATTTATTTATCTACAAATAGCTGATACATCACAAGGCGGGATGCATTTGCCTCTCAGGCCCTCAAAGCCATGAACCCTCTTCCCTTCCCACAAGTCGTACCATGCCCCGCCCCTCCCCCCAACCTGAGGGTGTCTCTAATTGAAGAGACCCCAGGCACTTCGGCTACCTATTGTAAAATACCCATTAAATTTTTAAGGAGTTTTTCAGCTTGGGACATTTCCTGGACATTTTCAATTAGTTTGCTGACGTTCTCCTGTGTATGGGGATACCCGGACCACCCACTTTCCTTTCTCAGATCATTGACCTTTGTTAAAAGAGCTTTCACCTGAGTTTCCTGGGCCTGGCCTGTTTCTTTGTTGTTAAAAGCACAAACTCGCCGCCCACACTTTTTAAAAATGCGTCGAAGGGCTTTGTTATCTGAGTTCTTGATGAAGTCTTCCAAATTCCCCCCGCCTAGGTCTTCCTTCCGGGTGAACAGCATAATCGCGTATTTCATAAAGCCTGCTCCAAAGATGGCCTCCAGTTTCGCCACCGCTGTTTTGTCCTCTTCAGTGAATCGTCCCAGCTGGAACACCAGGACAAAAAATGTGTCCCCTTTTTCACAGCAGGACAAACAGCGCTTGACTTCCTCTTCTAACCGGGATGGGTCCTTTTCGACATCCAGCATCTGGTTGAAGGAAGGAGTGTCCACAACCACCACCTCCTGTCCGTCCCAGGTCCTCCTGCCACTCTGGCTGGTCTTGGTGACTGGCTGGGCCCGGAGCCGAGAGGTGAAGACGAGGCTCCCCAGGATAGAGTTGCCGGTTGCACTCTTCCCAGTCCCGCTTCTCCCCACAAGGACAATGTTCAGGGTTTCTGTTAAAGGAAAGTGGGAAAGATTCGTGACCATGGGCTGATCTGAAATTGGATTTTAAAGTTATCCCATGAAGCAAGATTACATCACTAAAGTAAACAGGATGTTCAAACAGCATCAAGGCCTCCTTCTCACCCAAGCAGGGGGATCTCCAAACACGGGAATGACTTGGCCCAGTTCACTCAGTCTGTGGACTTATGGCAGGACTTGGACTACAGTCTCCGTCCAGGGTTCATCTACCAATGTGGCACTGTTCCTATCACTGAATCGGTTCTGCTCCTTTTTTGCAGCATCTTCCAGACTCCCTGGCACCTGTGAGTGTCCCCTGGCCTTCTTACTCTCTGCTCCCCTCAGCTGGGTCCCGTCTACACATCTCATCTCTTTGTCTTCTGTTCCTGTTACAACTACATCTTCTCACTCCCAACTACTGCTAACTATAGCAACATCTCCTTACAGTATTTAAAGAATTATTCTGTAAAACTGACTTTCATGAAAAAAGAAACTCTACATATCACTGATAGATTACCAGTTTCCTTAGTTAGGACATGTAAAAATTCATTTCTCCTTAAAACCACATTGAACTTAATTGCCTTTCACTGATGAGTCAAAAGAAACTGCATGGTTATCATAATGAATATCCACTAACACTGTTGGGTGTGTGGTGTCCATGATGGAGAAAGAGAATGAATTTCCCTATAAATGGAATTTACAGACACATAGAGACCTTACAATATGCATTCTTCGGAGATTGTTCTTATGCTTTTGCACTTGCACTGTGACAGTCCAGTGCTCATTCAAGTCTCTTCATAGTTCTCTTCCATTATGAATTTCGTATCAAATAGCTAATATCTACTTCAATGCAAAGGAGCAAGAAAGCACATCTCATGCTCTTCCTTCAAGGGGAAATTATTAACCTGTTTATGCTGAAACTTCAACTTCATAGTTATGCCCAGCAGATGAACAATAGCTTAATCTTCCAACACTCCCATATTTGTCATCTATTTCAGTCCCTACTTCTGTACCTACAGAGGGTGTGTTTCTCATGTACCTCTGAAATCCGGCCTCACTCCCCATCCCATATTCTCTAATTCGATGTTCTTAATGTTCAATGCCTTAATCTTCAATGTTCTTGGAAGATGTCCTCAAGAGCTGTGAACCCCCATCTCCACCAAGATTATTCTTTTTTGTCCCCTAACAAGTGACATGCTTAGTCCTACCTCTTTATTTCAAATTGCTGGTGTACTCTCTGGAATATCTTCCAGCTTTCTGCTCAGCCATTTAATCCCTACCCATTCTCTAAAACCTGTTTCAAATTGGGCTTTCTACACACAGCCTCTCCTGACTTTCCCATGTGTCTATACTTCTAAAGGAGGGTTCAATAAGAAGATATGCTCCTTTGGGTTTTATGTTCTTCCTGGGTGAGGGTGTTTGAAGCAGAAAAAAAACAGGATGAGTAAGAATGGGAAGGACCTCAGCATAGGTCAAGTGAACGTGTAGCACTAAGTGGATGAGGAGTCCTTCTTAAGTAGTAAAGAGAGCAGTGTGCCAAGCTCTGGGCAACAGTACACTGTGGGGAAACAAAGGGTTGGAAAGCATCAGCTCCCTTCTTCAAGACACTCACACCATCCAGTTGAAGACATAGTAAGGATCATGAAAAAATTAAAGACCAGTTCAAGAGAATGTGCATGGAAAAGCTATAACTTCAGTACAATTTGAGAAGCAAAGAAAGAGAAAAGAGTTAGTCCATAGAACAGACCTATCCTTCCTTTATTTTTCTGCCAGTTTCAACTTCGTTTTTTTTTCATTTCAACTTTTATGTTAGGTACAGGTACATATACACCATAGAATAATAGGCAGCCATAAAAAAGAATGAAATCCTGTCTTTTGCAGTAACATAGATAGAGCTGGAGGCTGTCATCCTAAGCAGATTAACACAGGAACAGAAGACCTGTCCTTTTTATCTTCTCCATGCCTTTTAGAAAACAAAAAGTTCTTGTATATTTTATACCTATTTTTAAATGATATATATAAAAATATATATTCTATTCACAGTTTTACCTTTTTCTCTGAAAACACAATGCTTGTTCCCATTCTGATGCACCATGTTCTCAATTTTTTCCAGGAGCTCGTCCACCTGCCTTTGCTCTTCTTCTCCTGTTGCCCGGTAGTTGAAGGCACTATATCTGTTTTTGCACTTCTGGATGAGACAATAGAGAGCTTTGTTGCCATTTCTTAAGAACGTATCTAGATCCTGATCCCCTAAATCTTCTCTCCTGGTAAGAAGTATGACCGTGTACTCAAAGAATTTTTCTCCAAAATTGCTTTGGATGGTGCTCAGCACTGCCTCATCATTCTTAGTGTAAAAGCCCAGTGGTGTCACCAGCAGGAAGGCATGGGGGCCTGTAGAGATGTGTTTTCTAACTTCTGAGTCAATGTTCTTTAAAGATGAGATGTCCGGAGTATCAATGATCGAAACTTTCTTTTTTCTCCAGCTTCTGCTCTCAGACAAGAAGCTCTGGGTTACTGACCGCTCACTAAATCCAGTCTGAAAGGCCTGCCTCCCCAGAATGCTGTTTCCTGCTGCGCTTTTTCCAGCACCGCGTTTCCCCACAAGGAGGACTGTCAGTTCTGATATCCCCGGATTCTGCTCAGGTCCTGTGGACAGCAGCTGCCTCTCCCTTGGGCCTGTGGGACAAATGGACAGGTTCAGAGTCTCTTCCTGCAGTTGAATATGGATGTGGGCAGGTTTTGTGATTTCTCGTCCCTGCCGACTTGTATAGAGAATGGCAACAACACTGTAAACCAGTAGAACTCTACTCTCAGCCAGAAGCTCTCCATCAACGTGAAAGCCACAAACAGGGGCAGGAAAGAACTAAGAGATATTCATGGAGCTTTAGATTCCCCAGGAACATGAACATGCCAACTTTGGCCTTCGTTGGTCTTGGTCCTCAGGGTTCCGCTCATTTTGTTATCAAAGGTAAGTATTGGGGCCTACCAAAGGTAAGTACTTACAAAAGGTAAGCCCAGGGGCTAAGGCAGGAGCAGGGAGAATCCGATTTTCAAATGACCCTTGACGGTATAAAATCAAATACACTCAGCAATTTAAAAAAAAGTGAACTAGTGATATGCAGTATAGATGGATCTCAAAAAAACACGCTAAGTAAAAGAAGCAAGACACAAAAACTGCATACTATATGATTCTACCATACGAAGTTGAAGAACAGACCAAATTAATCTATGTTGATAGAAATCTGGACAGTGTTTCTCTTTGGCGAGGGGCAGCAAGAATCTGTAAGATGATGGAAGTGCTGTATATCTTTATCTAGATGGGGATCCCATATGTATAGATATAGCAAAAGGCATCAAGCTGTTTGCTTAAGATTTGTGCATTTTACTCTGTGTAAATCATACCTCAATAAATTGCTGTAAAAACCTGCAAACCTGCACCCTACAACTATCTCTCCACACATCCCCTGGCTGAGGCAGCATCAACACCAGACCTATGTACTGAGCAAAAGGGAGAGTCAGCAACTGCAGGGAGCTTTCTCTGAGGCTTGAGTCATCAACAGCCTTCGTGGGAAGGGTCTGAGCAGCAAGTTGGGAAGGTGGGATAGACACAGCATCAGAGGCCCTTGCTGTATTGCCTTGGAAAACTTACTGCTTTGCGAATCTGTTTCCATGTTGGTAGAATGGGAATCTAATGCCCACCTTGAGGTTGAAAAGACTAAAGGAAACAGCACCTATAAAGCCCTTAGGATCTGACTAGCATGGAAGTGTGCATGGAAGGCTTCACAGTTAAGGAGGAACTTGAGTCAGGCCTGGAAGTGCCCCTCCCTCCCTCACACTCCCCCCCACTCTCCTTTACAGACTTCAGGACTTTTGCCCATATGACAGCACTTTCTTTGCCTCCTGCCCTATCTCCTGCTGGCTACTCAGGTTCCTATGCAAATATAACTTCTTCAAGAGAACTTCACCTAAATTGCTTCCCGCAAAACTATACAAATTAGCTGCCACGTGTATTTCCTCTATTCTTACCAAAATAATAATTTTATATTTATTTCGAATATGGACTCTCTTCAATTTAGAGAGACCATACAGTGCAGTGGTTAAAAGTAGGAGCGAGAAGGGATAATAAATAGCCCTTGAGAGCCAGAAGCTGGTCTGGCCTCCACAGCAAGGCCATGGCACCCTCCTGTCTCTCATCCACAGTATTACAGAAAATCAGACACGAATCTCCCACAACCACAACCACTCTACAATCATATCTGAGCACACAAAAACAACAGCATTGCCCGAACATCCCCTGCACTGGCTAAATAGATGACAGCTGCCTCATGATAGCTTTAGCCTCGCTCCACCCTTGTCACCTCGGACAGAAGAATTATTCAAACACTTCGGTTGGAACTACCCCCCACTTCCTAAGCGCATCCATCCTGGAGCAAAGTCCCACTTCCTGGAACCTTCCTCAAAATCACCTAACATGAGCCCACATCCTATAAAAAGTCCTTCCCTGCCCCTTGTTTCTGACAGCCCTGTGACTCCCATGGTGTGCTGGGCCCTCACAGCCACAGGTCAATAAACGCACTTTTGTTCAGTCACACGTGTGTTCCTGGGGTCTTGGCCAAAGGGCATTGCCAGAATTTTGAAACCATTCTGCCTGAGTATACGTATTTCTGGCTGAGTGCACTCAGCTGTGAAATGAGGATGAGGCTCACAACATCTTCTTTACAAGATTGTTATGAGAATTGAACTGTGTATTTTAAGAGGATTATATATGAATATGCTATGAAGATTGAATTACATATATATGAAAGTTATTTCCCAGGACATAATGTCAGCTGCAATTTTTTTTGAGACAGGGTCTTGCTCTGTTGCCCAGACTGGGGTGCAGTGGCATGATAGCTCACTGCAACCTTGCGCTCCCAGATTCAAGTGATTCTCATGTCTCAGCCTCCCGAGTAGCTGAGACAACAGGCACGCACCACCATGCCTGGCTAATTTTTGTATTTTTAGTAGAGACAGGGTTTTGCCATGTTGGCCAAGCTGGTCTTGAACTCCTGGCATCAAGTGATCCATCCACCTCGGCCTCCCAAAGTGCTGGGATTACAGGCATGAGCCACTGCACCCGGCCTCAGCTACAATTATTATCAATACTATTAAAATTATGATTTTATTATTTGGGAGATTTCCACGAGGAAAAGGTTCTTGTCTATCTTATTCACGACTGGATACTCAGAGCTTGCACAGGGCTGACCCAGAAATAACCTGCAAATCCATCAGCAAAGGCATGGTTGCATTTGTTGTGTGTGTCCACATTGTGAAACAAACTGCATCTACTATACAGAAAGAGGTAGATCTATACATATTGACTTATGCAGATGTGCAGGATCTATCATTACTGGCAATCATCACATGAATACCGCATCCCATCAGAGAATTCTCCAAGTTGGTGTTGTCCATGAAGGAGTGATTTCTGCTTTCCTAAGAGGAGTCAAAACTTGGGCAGGGCCGGATCCAAGGCCAGAAAGAAGAGTCTGAGTCAGGAAAGAAGACACAAGAGGCAAGCCCAGCTCTGTAACACTTCAGAAAAGTCCAAGGACACCCTCACTGGGTCCAGGAACTTTGCTAGTGCTATACCTACTCACAAGTGTTAGGAGTTTCCTAGGGGATAGGTTGTGGGAACCAAACTCAGCTAGGTCCCCAGGGTGAATTTTTATTCTGGTTTATATGGATAATGTTTCCGCTTCACTTTGGCTGCAGAATGCATTCAAAAGAATACAAGTGTGAGCTTAATGTTTCTTAAAGATCAACTTACCATGTGGCTTGTCTCCCTCTTGAGATGCAGCTTCGTTCACACAATCCTAGAAAATAAAGGAACAAAATAGTGCACACAGATCTAAAACCTCATCTTCCACAAACTAAAAAAAAAAAAAAAAAGGAAATTGAAGTATTAATTCAGAGTAATCTGCTGAGTCAGAGGTAGTCAAATCAAGGCCCTGGTCATGGTCTTTGTTGGTCTTTGTGGACCTGTCCACGATGGCAGTGGATCCTTAAATCCCCTGATGCTGCTATAACTGGTTCTCAGAGAAGGTGATGTTTCCAACATCTCCTTCCCTTGCTGCTCCCAATATGGAAAGGAAGCTTCTTCTAACCTGAGGTTAATTGTCCAATATAATTTGGAATCCCATCCCCTACCCCTGCAAGTCTGGCAAATGGAGACAACAGGATAGAGAACCAAACACCTAACTGACATCCCCTTCTCCTGCCTGGGGAATCCTTATACTTAGTTCCAAAATATTTATTGTCATGGAATCAAGAAAGGAGGTGAAAAAACAGTATGCAATCTTGATGAACCTGCTAGTCTTAGAAGCTTCCTAGACTTCATTTTAACCTTATCTTTGTTAAATCTTCATGCCAGCCAAGGAAACCTTCCCTCTGCTTTCTTGCCTGGCTTTGCCCAATATCATTGATACCCTCAACCATCCCTCTCCCTGCATCCTCTCCATTTAGCTGTCATTATCAGATTTCTTTAACCTTACATAGCCCAGTTCAAATTCTTTAGTGTTCTCTAAATTCAAAAGATTGTTATGAGGTAAATGTCCATAATATAAAAATTAATGATATTTGCATTCCCACTCCACCAGAAAAGTAACAGTTGTTAACTGGTATATATCCTTCTATCTTTTTCTATGTTCATACAAATACATACAAGCATATATGAACATATGGAGACTTATTATTTGTTCTACAATCTGCTTAATAATGCATTCTGTACATCTGTAGAAGTCAATATAGATAGAACTACATCATTCTTTAAGTAGATAGAATTTATTCCATAGTACGGACATGCGTAACTGATGCAACCATCTTTTCATTGATCAATCTTCAGGTTATTTCTGGTTTTACTGCTTCAAGTGATCCTGTACTAACTATTCTTGTACATATATATTTATGTATACAATTTTTTTTTATTTCCAGGGCATAGAATTCTAAAAGTATGGCTCTAACTCAGTCTCTGGGTTGTTGAAGTTCTTAATGATTCCTTAATTTAATGCTCAGGCATTTTCATCATCATCATAGTAACAGCATTACTGAACACCTACCAAGTTTCAAGCATTTGTTAACAACTTTGTAAGCATTTCATTTAATTCTCACAGCAATTCCTGACATACATGTGATTATTATCTCTGCTTTGCAGAAGACAAAACTAAGATGCTATAGTCAACAAAACAGATATGATTTCTTCTGCCTGCATGGAGTTGGTAGGGAGACAACTAGTGAACTCACTTGATGTGGTGGTGACATTGCCATGAGGAAAGGAAACTGTGGGGCTCATTCCAAGGCCTGAGAGCCAGGATGGTCAGGGAGGACTCCCTGAGGAAGTGACTTTTAGCTGATGCAGATGGAGAAATAAAAGCAAACCTGGTACAGGGTGGAGGGGGGCGAGCAAGTGTCAGTGCAGAGAGAATCACAGGCTTGAGGCTCAGGAGTGGATGTGAGTGTAACTCAGGGGCAAACAGGAAGGCCAGCAGGACCAAGGCATAGACAGCAGAGCACAGGGCAAGGAGTCAAGCCAAATTAAGAGTTCTGAACTTTACCTTATGATCAGCAGGAAGTCACTGGAGCATGTTAAACAAGAGGGTTTCATTGTAGGAAACTTACTACACACCCATTCTTCTCTCTATTAACATCCCTGTTCCATGCAGCCCTCAAGGAAGAGACACATTGTCACAGAGGAGGGAGCACTCAGGCTAGGAGATAAGAGAGCAAGTGTCTTCAGCCCTCTTGAGCCTCAGTTTCCTCATGTGTAGAGCATCTGTCCATAGGGTTGTCACGAGGGCTTAATTAGTTTATGTCTTTGCCTGGAATTTAGTGGGCATTCAGTAAATGATTTCTCTCTTATTTCCATGCTGCTTGGGCTTATTACTCTTCCCTCTGAGCAGTCTCTCTCTGACCAGAAAAGTAACAGTTGTTAACTGGTATATATCCTTCTATCTTTTTCTGTGTTCATACAAATACATACAAGCATACATGAACATATGGAGACTTATTAAGTTATTTGTTCTACAATCCGCTTAATAATGCATTCTGTACATCTGTAGAAGTCAATATAGACAGAACTACATTATTCCTTAAGTAGATAGAATTTATTCCATAGTATGGACATGTGTAACTGATGTTACGCATCAAGCTCAGCGCGTGCCTGCTGTACACCCTCTGGGGCTTCCCCTTGCCAAATCCTCTGTGCTAGCATCCCCCTCACACTCAGCCAGGAGTGCTTTGTTTCTTATGCATCAGCCACTCCAGTTAAAGTGTAAGCACCTCTAAGGCAAAAGACTGCATTTTTGTATCTTCCTTAGTTACAAATACATTTTCATTTCACATCCAAAGCTTAAATAAAATCTCACCCTGGCTGTAATGTGTGAGATGGATTGCAGGATAAAGCCGAAGAATACATGAGGAGAAAAATCATTACGTTAAAATAGGATAGGCAAGAAATGATGTAGGCTTGGACCAGGTGGTGGGAGTGGGATGGAGAGAAGCAGGTGGATTCTGGGTATATTGATCCCGCAAGACCTGATGATTTCTTGGCTCTCCAAGGAGAGCTACCAGGGTAGCAGAGCTGACACTGGGGTGTGGGTACAAAGAGCATAGTGAATAGCACAGCCCTTTTCTGAAGCATGAAGGAGAAGTCTTGTAGATTGAAAAGAGAAAATCAAAAATTTGGACATGTTAAGTGTGTGAAAGTATAAGAGAGACAAGTGGAGACCCCAAGCAGCAATTGTGTAAAGGAGGAAGAACTCAGAGGACAGATTTGGACTAGAGTTACTACTCATTTGAAAACTGTTAGTAGTAGATGAAGCTCAATGCCATAAAAGTGTGGGATCATCTGAGAAGAGAGTACAAAGAATTGAGGAAGGCCAGAACCAAGCCCTGAGGATGTTCATTTTTAGAGGTCAGAGATTAGGGAAGGACTCAGCAATCTTTGGAATAGCCAGAAAAAGAGGGGGGAAAAAAAAAACAAGTGAACAAGGAGAGTGCAATTATATTGAAGTCAGGGGAAGAGAGAGTCTAACAAATCATTGTATGTTGAATAATATGAGGGACCAAGTAAGATAAAGGCTTAAATTTGTCCATTAATTTGCTAATAAAGCCTAAAGTCCTTAAGCTGATACTTAAAGTATCCTACAATCTGATACCTCTTATTCCTGAAAATTATGTACAAATATCTTATTAAACAAATATCTTATTATGTACAAATATCTTATTAAACAAACAATATCTTATTAAACACAATGCAATATTTCATTTATTTGTACCCATTTTGATCCCACTAGTTCAGCAACATAGAGCTCTTTCACGATATTAACAAAATTCTTACTTGAAACCTGCTGCCTTCAGTTTTGAAGTTCACATGATAGGGTCCTCCGTTCGTATTCACCAAAGACTCAACCTTGCGAAGGAGCTCCAGCACCTGGGTGATCTGCTCATCCTTACTATCGGTCTTGTGGTTGAAAATGCAGTATCGGCCCTCATAGTCTTGAACCAACTGCTTGAGAGGTTTGTTTTTTTCAATGAAATCTTGCAGCAAGTCATCCCCCAAATCATCCTTCCAAGTGAAGACAATAATGATGTGCCTCCTGGCTTCAGCTCCAAACACTTGTTGGATGCCCTTGGCTGTTTCCTCATCCTCCCTTGTGAAATGGCCGATGGCAATTACCAAGAGCAGAGCATGGAGGCTGGGGGCAGAGAGCTCCAAGCAGCGTTGGATGTTGCGTTGCTTGTCTTCAGCACAAGCTATTGAGGAGAAAAGGTCAGGGGTGTCGATTACCACAACCTTCTTTTCTCTCAGGACCCGACTCTCTCTGTGGCACATTTTGATCACTATCTGATCACTGAACTTGGACTTGAACACATGTTTGCCCAGAATGGCATTTCCTGTGGCACTTTTTCCTGAGCCGCATTTTCCCAGGAGGAGGAGCCGTAGTTCAGACATCTGGCAGCTCTGCTTTGACATGCTTTCCTGACACAGGCTCCCACTTGTTCTGTTGGGACAGAAAGCAACACATTAATGTTCAACTCCCACACAGAGTGGACAGGAAAACAGCAAGGAAAGACATTCTGTTTTTGACTCAAATTGCCACCGATGAATTTGAGCTACTGAAGTTCTAGACCCAGACTAGATTAGAACAAGAAACACTTTCCCAGGATCTTCCTGTTCCCTCATCTCTGAGACAAACCTAGAGATCTCTTTTAGTTCCTTAAATTTTTTTTTTTTTTTACCATTAGAAACCACAAGGAGTCAGATATGTTAGAAACCATACTAAATAAGCATGTTTCAAAGTTGAAGGAAATCTCATAATTAATAGTAATGGTCAGATGTTTAAAAAATACAGATTTCTGGGACCCAACCTAGACCTATTAAATCAGAATCTCAAAGGAAGGAGCCTAGAAATCTGTATTCATCAAATGTCACAGTAATTCTAATGAGTAGCCAAGTTTGGGAAGCATTGCCCTATAAAATGCAATGAAGTAGTAATGTCTAAGGCATACAAGCAAATATCATATATGGTATACATGATACTCTGAAAATAATATCACAGAAGACAAACTAGAAAACTTCATTTGTGGAACTCGTGATGCACCCAGTGCCAGGTGAAGTTAACAGAGAAGCATGACGTGGTGGGTATGACCATGGTCATGGACTCTGACCTGGTTCACCTTCTGCTCTGCACCCATTAGCTGAGATCTGTAGAGGCCACTTAACCATTCTGAGTCTCAGTGTCCTAATCCATAAGATAGAAATGGTATTACCTACTTCAAGGATATGTTTATAAAACTCAAATGAGATGACAAATGAGAAAGTACCTTGCGAGTTTCCACATATTACCTAAATGCAAAGTGGTACGATTTCAGTATACAGATAGTGCTGCTTGGATTTAATATTCTCCCTGCAAAGACTTCCATCTGCCAGGCAAGCCAAGCCCAAAACTCTTGAGCTAATGTGCCAAGCTCTTTGCAGTCTGTTTCCAGCCCACAGAGTCAGCTCTACTTGTAGCCACTCTCCTCAACACACTGTATGCTCCAGCCACGTGAACTACTCATCTGTATTTATTTATTCAGGCCCCACCTTGTTTGACATATGTTTTGAGCTGATTTGCCGTACTTGTTCAGTCATCCTGCCTTGTACAATTTCTTCTGGATTACCCAAGAGACCCTGATCTGAAATCAAGTGAGGCCTGGAAATTCATGACAAAACTGTCGCTGCGAGGAAAAAACTCCCCTCTACCATAATCACAGGATTTCCCTTTAGGGAACATCAGCAATTAGCTGTGATTCCCACACAGGGTTACACTGAGGATCCTGTGTTCCTCTCTTTAAAAACTTAGTTTCCAAGACTGCAAAGCTGGCCATGATGCCCTCACCTGTGAAAGTTTACCTATGCAGATCTACAAGAGAGTGGCTCTCCCTATGAAAGCTTCGTACAGCACCCTCTTGGATGGCCACCCCTCCATGGTCCATGGTGAAGTCAGAAAGTTATTCATGTTATTTCACACCCTTTCTGGTGTCTCTGCCCCTTGATGGGTTCCTTCCTGTTCCCACCAAGCCTGCCCCGGCATCCTTTTTGTCACTTGTATGAAAAGACTGAACAACAACAAATAAAAGGCAGAGATGCAGCAAGCAGATAAGAAGAATGTGACACACATGAGGACAATGTTGTGGGAGTCCAGGGAAGAGTCAGTCACTGGGGACAGATTGGTATCACTCCATCAAAACTGCTCCAGCAGAGGGCAAAGATCCCTTAGCTGCCAATTCACAATGTGCTTACACTCATTATCTGATCACTCTGTGCCATAACCTCTTCATTCTTTATATTTTTCTGATTATGAAGTTTAGTGTTTATTCTAAAGAATTTGGTATATTTAGAAATTTTTACAGAAAAAAATCTGGCTCCATCTATGGCTCCATCATACATAAGTAGCATATTTAACATAAATTGTTAAAATATGCATATAATTTCTTTTCTTTTTTTTTCTTTTTTAGAGACAAGGTCTCTCTCTGTTGCCCAGGTTGTTGTGCAGTGGTGGGATCACAGCTCACTACGTCCTCAACCTTCTGGGCTCAAGTCATCTCCTGCCTCAACCTCCAGATTATCTAGAACCACAGGCACACACCACCATGCCCAACTAATTTTTTAAAATCTTTTGTAGAGATGGGGTCTGTCTATGTTGCCCAGGTGGGTCTCAAACTCCTGGCCTCAAGCAATCTTCTGGCTTTGGCCTCACAAAGTGTTGGGATTACAAGCATGAGCCACCATGTTCAGCCCATAATTTCCTCATACACACATACATTTGCATCATCTGGCAATAACTTCTCTTGTGAAATATATTTTCATTAAATAAGAATAACACATTCCTTAAAATAAGTTGGAAAATACGCAAAATGATGATTGGAAAGTGATCTGCCATCTACAAAGAATCGTATCGATTTGTAGTGTTTTTATTACAGGTAAATGAGCATTTTAGGTTCTTTTCCTTTTTATCATACTTATGTGTCCATCTGAAGCTAATGTAAACTCTTATGAGGAAAGTTTACCCTAGAAATTACTCCAAATATTGAAAATAACAAGTTGTAGTAAAATAATTTACTTTACCCTGCCTATCACTGCTGCCACTGACACCCATACACACTGCCCAGGGGCCCAAGTTCCAGCCAGCCCAGCCCACTACTGCCACCACCAGCGCCCATGCATGCCGCTTGGGGGTCTAAGGGCTGGCCCACCACTGCTACTGGCACTGCCAATGCCACATACATCATCCAGGGGCCCAAAGACTGGCCCACCAAACCTGTTGCTGTGGCCAACACACACCACCTGGGAGCCCAAATACTGGCCTACTCAGGTCCTCCACTTGCCACTATCAGTGTTTGTATATGCCACCCAGAGGACTGAGTACTGACCCACATAGCCCATAGCCACCAATACTGGTCCTCATGTGCATCACCCAGGGCCCAAGGGTGAGCCCACTTGGTATCTCTATTCCCAGGAAAATGTTACCACAGCCTTCACTAACAACCACAGGCTAAACCACTGAGGAACTTGCAGACATCACTGACATTGATTACAGCCAAAGAAATAATATGAAGACTACACTACTGCACCTACCCAGAATCAAAGCCAAAGCACCCTACCCAATCAACACTAGAGATATGTGTACAGAAGAAAGTCTTTCCCTATGAAAGCCAATGCAGAAAATTGAAAGAAGCAACTGTTACACCAGATGCACATAGTGCAAAAACACAAGAAACATTAAAAAGCAAGGGAACATAATATCTCCAAAGGAATGCAATAATTCTCTAGTAACAGATCCCAAAGAAAAGAAAATCTTGGAATGCTTGAAGAGGAATTGAAAATAATGATCTTAAGGAACATCAACAATATAAAAGAGAACACAGATTGACAATACAAAGAAATCAGAAAAAACAATTCATGATCTGAATGAGAAATTCAATAAAGAGATAGATATTATAAAAAAAAAAAAAGAACCAAATGGAAATCCTGGACCTGAATAATTCAATGAGCAAAATAAAAAAATATAACCAAGAGCTTCAAAAATAGACTAGATCAAGCAGAAGAAAGAATTTCTTAACTTGAAGGCAGGTCTTTTAAAATAACTCAGTCTGGATAAAAAAAATTTTTTTAAGAATAAAGAAAGCCTATATGACATATGGGACACCATAAAGTTAACAAATACTTGAATTTTGAGAGTTCCAGAAAGATACAAGATGGGAAAAGTCACAGAAAATCTATGTAATAAATAATAGCTGAAAACTTCCAAAGTATTGTGAGAGATATAGACATTCAGACACAGGAAATTCAAGATTCAATCCAAAAACATCTTCTCTGAAGCATATTGTAGTCAAATTGTCAAAAGTCAAAGACAAAGAAAGAATTCTAAAAACAGCAAGAGAAAAGTCTCAAGTCACATATAAAGGAATCTCCATCAGACTAACACCATGTTTTATTAGCAGAAACCTTGCAGGTCAGGAGAGAATGGGATGATATATTCAAAGTACTGGAAAAAAAAAATTTTGGCCAAGAATACTATACCCAGCAACACTATCCTTCAGAAATGAGGGAGAAATAAAGCCTTTCCCATACAAACAAAAACTGAGGTAATCTATTACCACTGGACCAACCCTACAAGAAATGCTTAATGGACTCCTACCTGTGAAAGTGAAAGGACAGTATCTACCACCATGAAAATGCACAAAGTACAAAACTCATTGGTAGAGCAGATATACAAATGAGAATGAGAAAGGAATCAAATGTTATTACTATAGAAAACCACCGAATTTCAAGGATAAACAATAATAGTAAAATAAAGGAACAGTGTGTCAGGCCTCTGAACCCAAGCTAAGCTATCATATCCCCTGTGACCTGCACGTATACATCCAGATGGCCTGAAGTAACTGAAGATCCACAAAAGAAGTGAAAATAGCCTTAACTGATGACATTCCACCATTGTGATTTGTTTCTGCCCCCCACAACTATCAAGGTTCTTCATAATTTTAAGAAGGTTCTTTGTAATCTCCCCCCTCTTAAGAAGGTTCTTTGTAATTCTCCCCACCCTTGAGAATGTACTTTGTGAGATCCACCCCGTGCCCACAAAACATTGCTCCTAACTCCACCGCCTATCCCAAAACCTGTAACAACTAATGATAATCACACCACCCTTTGCTGACTCCTTTTTTGGACTCAGCCCGCCTGCACCCAGGTGAAATAAACAGCCTTGTTGCTCACACAAAGCCTGTTGGTGGACTCTGTTCACACGGATTCATGAGACATTTGGTGCCAAAGACCCGGGTCAGAGGGACTCCTTTGGGGGACCAGTCCCCTGTCCTCACCCTCACTGTGTGAAGAGATCCACCTATGACCTCAGGTCTTCCTACCAACCAGCCCAAGGAACATCTCACCAATTTCAAATTGGGTAAGCAGTCTTTTCACCCTCTTCTCTAGCCTCTCTCGCTACCCTTCAATCTCCCTGTCTTTCCAATTCCAGTTGTTTTTCATCTCTAGTAGAGACAAAGGAGACACATTTTATCTGTGGACCCAAAACTCTGGTGCCAGTCACAGACTCGGGAAGACAGTCTTCCCTTGGTGTTCAATCACAGCGGAGACACCTACCTGATTATTCACCCACACTCCACTGGTGTCTGATCACCACGGGGATGTCTGCCTTGGTCATTCACCCACATTCCCTTGTTGGCAACTCAATTGCAGGGATGCCTGCTTTGGCTGCTCACCCACATTGCAGCCCAGGGCTGCTCCCCACCCACTTCTCCATGTATCTACCTTTCTCTTTAAACTTACCTCCTTCACTATGGGCAGCCTTCCACCCTCCATTCCCCCTTCCTCTCCCTTAGCCTATGTTCTCAAGAACTCAAAACCTCTTCAACTCTCACCTGACCTAAAATCTAAGCATCTTATTTTCTTCTGCAACACCACTTGGCCCCAGTACAAACCCGACAATTGTTCTAAATGGCCGTAAAATGGCACTTTTGATTTCTCCATCCTACGAGACCTAGATAATTTTTGTCAAAAAATGGGCAAATGGTCTCAGGTGCCTGACGTCCAGGCATTCTTTTACACATCAGTCTCTCCCTAGTCTCTGGTCCCAATGCGATTCATCCCAAATCTTTCTTCTTTCTCTCCTGTCTGTTCCTTCAGTCTCCACCCCAAGTTCTGAGTCCTCTGAATCCTTCTTTTCTATGGACTCATCTGACCTCTCCCCTTCTCTCCAGGCTGCTCCTTGCTAGGCTAAGCCAGGTCCCAATTCTTCCTCAGCCTCTGCTCCCCCACCCTATAATCCTTCTATCACCTCCCCTCCTCACACCCAGTTTAGCTTACAGTTTTGTTACGCGACTAGCCCTCCCCAACCTACCCAACAATTTCCTCTTAAAGAGGTGGCTGCAGCTAAAGGCATAGTCAAGGTTAATTCTCCTTTTTTCTTTATCTGACCTCTCCCATATCAGTTAGAATTTAGGCTCTTTTTCATCAAATATAAAAACCCAGCCCAGTTCATGGCCCATTTGGCAACAACCCTTAGATGCTTTATTGTCCTAGACCCCAGAGGAGTGCCATCTATTCCCAACATGCATTTTATTACCCAATCCACTCCCAACATTAGGAAAGCTCCAAAAATTAGATTCCGGCCCTCAAACCCCACAACAAGACCTAATTAACCTTGCCTTCAAGGTGTACAATAATAGAGTAGAGGCAGCCAAGTAGCAACGTATTTCTGAGTTACAGCTACTTGCCTCCGCTGTAAGACAACCCACAACCACACCTCCAGCATACAAAAACTTCAAAACATCTAAGCCACAGCTCTCGGGGCCTGCTTCAAAACTTCCTCATGGACCTTGCTTCAAATGCCAAAAGTCTGGCCACTGGGCCTCAGAATGCCTGCAGACCAGGATTCCTCCTAAGCCATGCCCTGTCTGTGTGGGCCCCCACTGGAGGTCCAACTGTCCAACTCACATCGCCGCTGCTCCTAAAGCCCCTGGAGCCCAAATCCAATGTTCCTTGGCCGACTGCTTCCAGATCTCTTTGGCTTAGCAGTTGAAGACTGATGCTGCCCGATCGCCTTGGAAGCCCCCTGAACCATGGTGGACACCAAGCTTTGGGTAACTTACAGTGGAGGGTAAGTCCATCCCCTTCTTAATCAATATGGAGGCTACCCACTCCACATTACCTTCTTTTCAAGGGCCTGGTTCCCTTGCCTCCATAACTGTTGTGGGTATTGATGGCCAGGCTTCTAAACCTCTTAAAACACCCCAACTCTGGTGCCAACCTGGACAATACTCTCTTAAGCACTCCTTTTTAGTTATCCCCACCTGCCCAGTTCCCTTGTTAGGTTGAGGCATTTTAACTAAATTATCTGCTTCCCTGACTATTCCTAGGCTACAGCCACACCTCATTGCCACCCTTTTTCCCAGGTCAAAGCCTCCTTCACATCTTCCTTTCCTATCCCTTGACCTTAACCCACAAGTATAGGACACCTCTACTCCCTCCCTGGCAACTGATCACACACACATTACTATCCTATTAAAAGTTAATTATCCTTACCCCACTCAATGCCAATATCCCATCCCACAGCAGGCTTTAAAAGGATTAAAGCCTGTTATCACTCGCCTGTTACAGCATGGCCTTTTAAAGCCTATAAACTCTTACAATTCCCCCATTTTACCTGTCCAAAAACCAGACAAGTCTTACAAGTTAGTTCAGGATCTGCTCCTTATCAACCAAATTGTTTTGCCTATCCACCCCATGGTGCCAAACCTGTATACTCTCCTATCCTCAAAACCTCCCTCCACAACCCCTCCAAAACCCATTATTCTGTTCTGGATCTCAAACATGCTTTCTTTACTATTCCTTTGCACCTTCATCCCAGCCTCTCTTCACTTTCACTTGGACTGACCCTGACACCCATCAGGCTCAGCAACTTATCTAGGCTGTACTGCCACAAGGCTTTGCGGACGGCCCCCATTACTTCAGTCAAGCCCAAATTTCTTCCTCATCTGTTACCTATCTTGGCATAATTCTTCATGAAAACACATCTGCTCTCCCTGCTGATTGTGTCCAGCTAATCTCCCAAACCCCAACCCTTTCTATAAAATAACAACTCCTTTCCTTCCTAGGCATGGTTAGGTACTTCGGCCTTTGGATACCTAGTTTTACCATCCTGACTAAACCATTATGTAAACTCACAAAAGCAAATCTAGCTGACCCCAAAAATCCTAAATCCTTTCCCCACTCCCCTTTCCATTCCTTAAAAAACAGCCCTAAAACCTGCTCCCACACTAGCTCTCCCTAACTCATCCCAACTTTTTCATTACACACAGCCAAAGTGCAGGGCTGTGTGGTCAAAACTCTTACACAAGAGCTGGGACCATGCCCTGTAGCCTTTCTGTCCAAACAACTTGACCTTACTGTTTTAGGCTGGCCCCCACCCCCATAACTGTATCTCTCTAATCCACCTGGCATTCACTCAATTTTCCCATATTTCCTTCTTTCATGTTCCTCACCCTGATCATACTTGGTTTATTAATGACAGTTCCACCAGGCCTAATCGCCATTTACCAGCAAAGACAGGCTCTGCTATAGTATCTTCCACACCTATCATTGAGGCTACCATTCTGCCCCCCTCCACTACCTCTCAGCAAGCCAAACTCATTGGCTTAACTCAAGCCCGCACTCTTGCAAAAGGACTACACATCAATATTTATACTGACTCTAAATATGCCATCCATATCCTGTACCACCATGCTGTTATATGAGCAGAAAGAGGTTTCTTCACTACACAAGGGTCCTCCATCATTAATGGCTCTTTAATAAAAATTCTTCTCAATTTTGGAATAGGTGTGGTGTGGTGCTGAAAAAAATGTATATTCCATTGATTTGGGGTGGAGAGTTCTGTAGATGTCTATTAGGTCCCCTTGGTGCAGAGCTGAGTTCAATTCCTGGGTATCCTTGTTAACTTTCTGTCCCATTGATCTGTCTAATGTTGACAGTGGGGTGTTAAAGTCTCCCATTATTATTGTGTGGGAGTCTAAGTCCCTTTTTTTTTTTTTTTTTCTTTTATTATTATTATTATTATACTTTAGGTTTTATGGTACATGTGCACAATGTGCAGGTAAGTTACATATGTATACATGTGCCATGCTGGTGCGCTGCACCCACCAACTCGTCATCTAGCATTAGGTATATCTCCCAGTGCTATCCCTCCCCCCTCCCCCCACCCCACAACAGTCCCCAGAGTGTGATGTTACCCTTCCTGTGTCCATGTGTTCTCATTGTTTAATTCCCACCTATGAGTGAGAATATGCGGTGTTTGGTTTTTTGTTCTTGCGATAGTTTACTGAGAATGATGATTTCCAATTTCATCCATGTCCCTACAAAGGACGTGAACTCATCATTTTTTATGGCTGCATAGTATTCCATGGTGTATATGTGCCACATTTTCTTAATCCAGTCTATCGTTGTTGGACATTTGGGTTGGTTCCAAGTCTTTGCTATTGTGAATAATGCCGCAATAAACATACGTGTGCATGTGTCTTTATAGCAGCATGATTTATAGTCCTTTGGGTATATACCCAGTAATGGGATGGCTGGGTCGAATGGAATTTCTAGTTCTAGATCCCTGAGGAATCGCCACACTGACTTCCACAAGGGTTGAACTAGTTTACAGTCCCACCAACAGTGTAAAAGTGTTCCTATTTCTCCACATCCTCTCCAGCACCTGTTGTTTCCTGACTTTTTAATGATTGCCATTCTAACTGGTGTGAGATGGTATCTCATTGTGGTTTTGATTTGCATTTCTCTGATGGCCAGTGACGGTGAGCATTTTTTCATGTGTTTTTTGGCTGCATAAATGTCTTCTTTTGAGAAGTGTCTGTTCATGTCCTTCGCCCACTTTTTGATGGGGTTGTTTGTTTTTTTCTTGTAAATTTGTTGGAGTTCATTGTAGATTCTGGATATTAGCCCTTTGTCAGATGAGTAGGTTGCGAAAATTTTCTCCCATTTTGTAGGTTGCCTGTTCACTCTGATGGTAGTTTCTTTTGCTGTGCAGAAGCTCTTTAGTTTAATTAGACCCCATTTGTCAATTTTGGCTTTTGTTGCCATTGCTTTTGGTGTTTTAGACATGAAGTCCTTGCCCATGCCTATGTCCTGAATGGTAATGCCTAGGTTTTCTTCTAGGGTTTTTATGGTTTTAGGTCTAACATTTAAGTCTTTAATCCATCTTGAATTGATTTTTGTATAAGGTGTAAGGAAGGGATCCAGTTTCAGCTTTCTACATATGGCTAGCCAGTTTTCCCAGCACCATTTATTAAATAGGGAATCCTTTCCCCATTTCTTGTTTTTGTCAGGTTTGTCAAAGATCAGATACTTGTAGATATGTGGCATTATTTCTGATGGCTCTGTTCTGTTCCATTGATCTATATCTCTGTTTTGGTACCAGTACCATGCTGTTTTGGTTACTGTAGCCTTGTAGTATAGTTTGAAGTCAGGTAGTGTGATGCCTCCAGCTTTGTTCTTTTGGCTTAGGATTGACTTGGCGATGCGGGCTCTTTTTTGGTTCCATATGAACTTTAAAGTAGTTTTTTCCAATTCTGTGAAGAAAGTCATTGGTAGCTTGATGGGGATGGCATTGAATCTGTAAATTTCCTTGGGAAGGATGGCCATTTTCATGATATTGATTCTTCCTACCCACGAGCATGGAATGTTCTTCCATTTGTTTGTATCCTCTTTTATTTCCCTGAGCAGTGGTTTGTAGTTCTCCTTGAAGAGGTCTTTCACATCCCTTGTAAGTTGGATTCCTAGGTATTTGATTCTCTTTGAAGCAATTGTGAATGGGAGTTCACTTATGATTTGGCTCTCTGTTTGTCTGTTATTGATGTATAAGAATGCTTGTGATTTTTGCACATTGATTTTGTATCCTGAGACTTTGCTGAAGTTGTTTATCAGCTTAAGGAGATTTTGGGCTGAGACGATGGGGTTTTCTAGATATACTATCGTGTCATCTGCAAACAGGGACAATTTGACTTCCTCTTTTCCTAATTGAATACCCTTGATTTCCTTCTCCTGCCTAATTGCCCTGGCCAGAACTTCCAACACTATGTTGAATAGAAGTGGTGAGAGAGGGCATCCCTGTCTTGTGCCAGTTTTCAAAGGGAATGCTTCCAGTTTTTGCCCATTCAGTATGATATTGGCTGTGGGTTTGTCATAAATAGCTCTTATTATTTTGAGATATGTCCCATCAATTCCTAATTTATTGAGAGTTTTTAGCATGAAGGGTTGTTGAATTTTGTCAAAGGCCTTTTCTGCATCTATTGAGATAATCATGTGGTTTTTGTCTTTCGTTCTGTTTATATGCTGGATTACATTTATTGATTTGCGTATATTGAACCAGCCTTGCATCCCAGGGATGAAGCCCACTTGATCATGGTGGATAAGCTTTTTGATGTGCTGCTGGATTCTGTTTGCCAGTATTTTATTGAGGATTTTTGCATCAATCTTCATCAAGGATATTGGTCTAAAATTCTCTTTTTTTGTTGTGTCTCTGCCAGGCTTTGGTATCAGGATGATGCTGGCCTCATAAAATGAGTTAGGGAGGATTCCCTCTTTTTCTATTGATTGGAATAGTTTCAGAAGGAATGGTACCAGCTCCTCCTTGTACCTCTGGTAGAATTCGGCTGTGAATCCATCTGGTCCTGGACTTTTTTTGGTTGGTAAGCTATTGATTATTGCCACAATTTCAGCTCCTGTTATTGGTCTATTCAGAGATACAACTTCTTCCTGGTTTAGTCTTGGGAGGGTGTATGTGTTGAGGAATTTATCCATTTCTTCTAGATTTTCTAGTTTATTTGCATAGAGGTGTTTGTAATATTCTCTGATGGTAGTTTGTATTTCTGTGGGATCGGTGGTGATATCCCCTTTATCATTTTTTATTGCATCTATTTGATTCTTCTCTCTTTTTTTCTTTATTAATCTTGCTAGCGGTCTATCAATTTTGTTGATCCTTTCAAAAAACCAGCTCCTGGATTCATTTATTTTTTGAAGGGTTTTTTGTGTCTCTATTTCCTTCAGTTCTGCTCTGATTTTAGTTATTTCTTGCCTTCTGCTAGCTTTTGAATGTGTTTGCTCTTGCTTTTCTAGTTCTTTTAATTGTGATGTTAGGGTGTCAATTTTGGATCTTTCCTGCTTTCTCTTGTGGGCATTTAGTGCTATAAATTTCCCTCTACACACTGCTTTGAATGCATCCCAGAGATTCTGGTATGTTGTGTCTTGGTTCTCGTTGGTTTCAAAGAACATCTTTATTTCTGCCTTCATTTCGTTATGTACCCAGTAGTCATTCAGGAGCAGGTTGTTCAGTTTCCACGTAGTTGAGCGGTTTTGAGTGAGATTCTTAATCCTGAGTTCTAGCTTGATTGCACTGTGATCTGAGAGACAGTTTGTTACAATTTCTGTTCTTTTACATTTATTGAGGAGAGCTTTACTTCCAAGTATATGGTCAATTTTGGAATAGGTGTGGTGTGGTGCTGAAAAAAATGTATATTCTGTTGATTTGGGGTGGAGAGTTCTGTAGATGTCTATTAGGTCCGCTTGGTGCAGAGCTGAGTTCAATTCCTGGGTATCCTTGTTGACTTTCTGTCTCGATCTGTCTAATGTTGATAGTGGGGTGTTAAAGTCTCCCATTATTAATGTGTGGGAGTCTAAGTCTCTTTGTAGGTCACTCAGGACTTGCTTTATGAATCTGGGTGCTCCTGTATTGGGTGCATATATATTTAGGATAGTTAGCTCTTCTTGTTGAATTAATCCCTTTACCATTATGTAATGGCCTTCTTTGTCTCTTTTGATCTTTGTTGGTTTAAAGTCTGTTTTATCAGAGACTAGGATTGCAACCCCTGCCTTTTTTTGTTTTCCATTTGCTTGGTAGATCTTCCTCCATCCTTTTATTTTGAGCCTATGTGTGTCTCTGCATGTGAGATGGGTTTCCTGAATACAGCACACTGATGGGTCTTGAGTCTTTATCCAGTTTGCCAGTCTGTGTCTTTTAATTGGAGCATTTAGTCCATTTACATTTAAAGTTAATATTGTTATGTGTGAATTTGATCCTGTCATTATGATGTTAGCTGGATATTTTGCTCATTAGTTGATGCAGTCTCTTCCTAGTCTCGATGTTCTTTACATTTCGGTATGATTTTGCAGTGGCTGGTACCAGTTGTGCCTTTCCATGTTTAGCGCTTCCTTCAGGAGCTCTTTTAGGGCAGGCCTGGTGGTGACAAAACCTCTCAGCATTTGCTTGTCTGTAAAGTATTTTATTTCTCCTTCACTTATGAAGCTTAGTTTGGCAGGATATGAAATTCTGGGTTGAAAATTCTTTTCTTTAAGAATGTTGAATATTGGCCCCCACTCTCTTCTGGCTTGTAGGGTTTCTGCCGAGAGATCCGCTGTTAGTCTGATGGGCTTCCCTTTGATGATAACCTGACCTTTCTCTCTGGCTGCCCTTAACATTTTTTCCTTCATTTCAACTTTGGTGAATCTGACAATTATGTGTCTTGGAGTTGCTCTTCTCGAGGAGTATCTTTGTGGCGTTCTCTGTATTTCCTGAATCTGAATGTTGGCCTGCCTTGCTAGATTGGGGAAGTTCTCCTGGATAATATCCTGCAGAGTGTTTTCCAACTTGTTTCCATTCTCCCCGTCACTTTCAGGTACACCAATCAGACGTAGATTTGGTCTTTTCACATAGTCCCACATTTCTTGGAGGCTTTGCTCGTTTCTTTTTATTCTTTTTTCTCTAAACTTCCCTTCTCGCTTCATTTCATTCATTTCATCTTCCAGGGCTGATACCCTTTCTTCCATTTGATCGCATCGGCTCCTGAGGCTTCTGCATTCTTCATGTAGTTCTCGAGCCTTGGTTTTCAGCTCCATCAGCTCCTTTAAGCACTTCTCTGTATTGGTTATTCTAGTTATACATTCTTCTAAATTTTTTTCAAAGTTTTCAACTTCTTTGCCTTTGGTTTGAATATCCTCCCGTAGCTCGGAGTAATTTGATCGTCTGAAGCCTTCTTCTCTCAGCTCGTCAAAGTCATTCTCCGTCCAGCTTTGTTCCGTTGCTGGTGAGGAACTGCGTTCCTTTGGAGGAGGAGAGGTACTCTGGTTTTTAGAGTTTCCAGTTTTTCTGCTCTGTTTTTTCCCCATCTTTGTGGTTTTATCTACTTTTGGTCTTTGATGATGGTGATGTACAGATGGGTTTTTGGTGTGGATGTCCTTTCTGTTAGTTTTCCTTCTAACAGACAGAACCCTCAGCTGCAGGTCTGTTGGAGTACCTGGCCGGCCGTGTGAGGTGTCAGTCTGCCCCTGCTGGGGGGTGCCTCCCAGTTAGGCTGCTCGGGGGTCAGGGGTCAGGGACCCACTTGAGGAGGCAGTCAGCCCGTTCTCAGATCTCCAGCTGCATGCTGGGAGAACCACTGCTCTCCTCACAGCTGTCAGACAGGGACATTTAAGTCTGCAGAGGTTACTGCTGTCTTTTTGTTTGTCTGTGTCCTGCCCCCAGAGGTGGAGCCTACAGAGGCAGGCAGGCCTCCTTGAGCTGTGGTGGGCTCCACCCAGTTCAAGCTTCCAGGCTGCTTTGTTTACCTAAGCGAGCCTGGGCAATGGCGGGCGCCCCTCCCCCAGCCTCGCTGCTGACTTGCTGTTTGATCTCAGACTGCTGTGCTAGCAATCAGCGAGACTCCGTGGGCGTAGGACCCTCTGAGCCAGGTGCAGGCTATACTCTCCTGGGGCACCGTTTCCTAAGCCTGTCGGAAAAGCACAGTATTCGGGTGGGAGTGGCCCGATTTTCCAGGTGCCGTCTGTCACCCCTGGAAGGGGAACTCCCTGACTCCTTGCGCTTCCCGAGTGAGGCAATGCCTCGCCCCTGCTTCGGCTGGCGCACGGTGCGCTCACCCACTGACCTGCGCCCACTGTCTGGCACTCCCTAGTGAGATGAACACGGTACCTCAGATGGAAATGCAGAAATCACCCGTCTTCTGCATCGCTCGCGCTGGGAGCTGTAGACCGGAGCTGTTCCTATTCGGCCATCTTGGCTCCTCCCCCGTCTAAGTCTCTTTGTAGGTCACTAAGGACTTGCTTTATGAATTTGGGTGCTTCTGTATTAGGTGCATATATATTTAGGATAGTTAGCTCTTCTTTTTGAATTCATCCCTTTACCATTATGTAATGGCCTTGTCTTTTTTGAGTTTTGTTAGTTTAAAGTCTGTTTTATCAGAGACTAGGATTGCAACCCCTGCCTTTTTTTGTTTTCCATTTGCTTGGTAGATCTTCCTCCATCCCTTTATTTTGAGCCTATGTGTGTCTCTGCACATGAGATGGGTCTCCTGAATACAGCACACTGATGGGTCTTGACTCTTTATCCAATTTTCCAGTCCGTGTCTTTTAATTGGAGCATTTAGCCCATTTACATTTAAAATTAATATTGTTATGTGTGTATTTGGTCCTGTCATTATGATGTTAGCTGGTTATTTTGCTCATTAGTTGATGCAGTTTCTTCCTAGCCTTGATGATCTTTACATTTTGGCATGTTTTTGCAGTGGCTGGTACCGGTTGTGCCTTTCCATGTTTAGTGCTTCCTTCAGGAGCTCTTTTAGGGCAGGCCTGGTGGTGACAAAATCTCTCAGCATTTGCTTGTCTGTAAAGTATTCACCACACCTATTCCAAAATTGACAACATAGTTGGAAGTAAAGCACTCCTCAGCAGCACCTCTGCCTGGCCGCCCCGTCTGGGAGATGAGGAGCACCTCTGCCCGGCTGCCCCATCTGGGAGGTGAGGAGCACCTCTGCCTGGCTGCCAACCCATCTGGGAGGAAGTGAGGAGCGCCTCTGCCCGGCTGCCCCATCTGGGAAGTGAGGAGCGCTTCTGCTCTGCCGCCCCATCTGGGAGGAGAGGAGTGCCTCTGCCCGGCCGCCACCCCATCTGGGAATTGAGGAGCGCCTCTGCCTGGCCACCCCATCTGGGAGGTGAGGAGCACCTCTGCCCAGCCGCCCATCATCTGGGAAGTGAGGAGCGCCTCTGCCCGGCCGCCCCATCAGGGAAATGAGGAGCGCCTCTGCCCGGCCGCCCCATCTGGGAGGTGAGGAGTGCCTCTGCCTGGCTGCCACCCCATCTGGTAGGAAGTGAGGAGCGCCTCTGCCCTGCCGCCCTGTCTGGGAAGTGAGGAGCGCCTCTGCCTGGCCGCCACCCTGTCTGGGAGGAAGTGAGGAGCACCTCTGCCCGGCTGCCCCATCTGGGAAGTGAGGAGCGCCTCTGCCCGGCTGCCCCGTCTGGGAGGAGAGGAGTGCCTCTGTCCGGCCACCACCCCATCTGGGAAGTGAGGAGCGCCTCTGCCTGGCCACCCCGTCTGGGAGGTTAGGAGCGCCTCTGCCCGGCCGCCCCCTCTGGGAAGTGAGGAGTGCCTCTGCCCAGCCGCCCTGTCTGGGAGGTAAGGAGTGCCTCTGCCTGGCTGCCACCCCATCTGGGAGGAAGTGAGGAGCGCCTCTGCCCAGCCACCCCATTTGGGAGGTGAGGAGCGTCTCTGCCCGGCCGCCCCATCTGGGAAGTGAGGAGCGCATCTGCCCAGCTGCCCCGTCTGGGAAGTGAAGAGTGCCTCTGCCCGGCCGCCCCGTCTAGGAGGTGAGGAGCACCTCTGCCTGGCTGCCACCCCGTCTGGGAGGAAGTGAGGAGCGCCTCTGCCCAGCCGCCCCGTCTGGGAGGTGAGGAGCATCTCTGCCCGGCTGCCCCGTCTGGGAGGTGAGGTGTGCCTCTACCCGGCTGCCCATCGTCTGGGATGTGAGGAGTGCCTCTGCCCAGCCACCCCGTCTGGGACGTGAGGAGTGCCTCTGCCCGGCTGCCCCGTCTGGGAAGTGAGGAGCGCCTCTGCCCGGCCGCCCCGTCTGGGAAGTGAGGAGCGCCTCTGCCAGGCCGCCGTGTCTGGGAGGTGAGGAGTGCCTCTGCCCGGCCGCCCTGTCTGGGAGGTGTACCCAACAGCTCCAAAGAGACAGCGACCATTGGGAGCGGGCCATGAGGACGATGGCCGATGGCCGTTTTGTTGAAAAGAAGGGGGGGAAGTGTGGGGAAAGGAAGGAGAGATCAGATTGTTGCTGTGTCTGTGTAGAAAGAGGTGGGCATAGGAGACTCCATTTTGTTCTGACTAGGAGAAATTCTTCTGCCTTGGGATGCTGTTGATCTATGGCCTTTCCCCCAGCCCCGTGCTCTCTGAAACATGTGCTGTGTCAATTCAGGGTTAAATGGATTAAGGGCGGTGCAAGATGCGCTTTGTTAAACACATGCTTGAAGGCAGCATGCTCTTTAAGAGTCATCATCACTCCCTAATCTCAAGTACCCAGGGGCACAAACACTGCAGAAGGCCGCAGGGACCTCTGCCTAGGAAAACCAGAGACCTTTGTTCATGTATTTATCTCCTGACCTTCTCTCCACTATTATCCTATGACCCTCCCATATCCCCGTCTCCAAGAAACACCCAAGAATGATCAATAAATACTTAATAAAAAAATTTAAAAAAAGAAAATTTATAATCATCCCTATATATGTAAACATTTTCCCAATAGTTGAATGCCCAGACATTTTTTCATATAGAGCATAATAACACGAAAACCTACTTATATGAGTATTATTAAGTATTGAGATTTTTTCTTCATGAAATGTGCATTTTGTCCATTGTTTTCAAATAAGTTTACAGGTCAAAATAAAGCCTTCTATGGTGATGATGAATAAATGAAAAAAAAAAAAGCACTGCTCAGCAAATGTAAAAGAACAGAAATTATAACAAACTGTCTCTCAGACCACAGTGAAATCAAACTAGAACTCAAGACTAAGAAACTCACTCAAAACTGCTCAACTACCTGGAAACTGAACAGCCTGCTCCTGAATGACTACTGGGTACATAACGAAATGAAGGCAGAAATAAAGATGTTCTTTGAAACCAATGAGAACAAAGACAAAACATACCAGAATCTCTGGGATGCATTCAAAGCAGTGTGTAGAGGGAAATTTATAGCACTAAATGCCCACAAGAGAAAGCAGGAAAGATCCTAAACTGACACCCCAATGTCACAATTAAAAGAACTAGAAAAGCAAGAGCAAACACATTCAAAAGCTAGCAGAAGGCAAGAAAAACTAAAATCAGAGCAGAACTGAAGGAAATAGAGACACAAAAAACCCTTCAAAAAATTAATGAATCCAGGAGCTGGTTTTTTGAAAAGATCAACAAAATCGATAGACCACTAGCAAGATTAATAAAGAAGAAAAGAGAGACGAATCAAATAGATGCAATAAAAAATGATAAAGGGGATATCACCACCGATTCCACAGAAATACAAACTACCATCAGAGAATATTACAAACACCTCTATGCAAATAAACTAGAAAATCTAGAAGAAATGGATAAATTCCTCGGCACATACCCCCTCCCAAGACTAAACCAGGAAGAAGTTGAATCTCTGAATAGACCAATCACAGGCTCTGAAATTGTGGCAATAATCAGTTTACCAACCAAAAAAAGTCCAGGACCAGATGGATTCACAGCCGAATTCCACCAGAGGTACAAGGAGGAGCTGGTACCATTCCTTCTGAAACTATTCCAATCAATAGAAAAAGAGGGAATCCTCCCTAACTCATTTTATGAGGCCAGCATCATCCCAATACCAAAGCCTTGCAGAGACACAACCAAAAAAGAGAATTTTAGACCAATATCCTTGATGAACATTGATGCAAAAATCCTCAATAAAATACTGGCAAACCGAACCCAGCAGCACATCAAAAAGCTTATCCACCGTGATCAAGTGGGCTTCATCCCTGGGATGCAAGGCTGGTTCAATATATGCAAATCAATAAATGTAATCCAGCATATAAACAGAACTAAAGGCAAAAACCACATGATTATCTCAATAGATGCAGAAAAGGCCTTTGACAAAATTCAACAACCCTTCATGCTAAAAACTCTCAATAAATTAGGTATTTATGGGACATACCTCAAAATAATAAGAGCTATCTATGACAAACCCACAGCCAACATCATACTGAATGGGTGAAAACTGGAAGCATTCCCTTTGAAAACTGGCACAAGAGAGGGATGCCATCTCTCACCACTCCTATTCAACATAGTGTTAGAAGTTCTGGTCAGAGCAATCAGGCAGGAGAAGGAAATAAAGGGTATTCAATTAGGAAAAGAGGACACTAAATTGTCCCTGTTTGCAGATGACATGATTGTATATCTAGAAAACCCCATCGTCTCAGCCAAAAATCTCCTCAAGCTGATAAGCAACTTCAGCAAAGTCTCTGGATACAAAATCCATGTGCAAAAATCACAAGCATTCTTATACACCAATAACAGACAAACAGAGAGCCAAATCATGAGTGAACTCCCATTCACAATTGCTTCAAAGAGAATAAAACACCTAGGAATCCAACTTACAAAGGATGTGAAGGACCTCTTCAAGGAGAACTACAAACCACTGCTCAATGAAATAAAAGAGGATACAAACAAGTGGAAGAACATTCCATGCTCATGGGTAGGAAGAATCAATATCGTGAAAATGGCCATACTTCCCAAGGTAATTTACAGATTCAATGCCATCCCCATCAAGCTACCAATGACTTTCTTCACAGAATTGGAAAAAACTACTTTAAAGTTCATATGGCACCAAAAAAGAGCCCGCATCACCAAGTCAATCCTAAGCCAAAAGAACAAAACTGGAAGCATCACGCTACCTGACTTCAAACTATACTACAAGGCTACAGTAACCAAAACAGCATGGTACTGGTACCAAAACAGAGATATAGATCAATGCAACAGAACAGAGCCCTCAGAAATAATCCCGCGTATCTACAACCATCTGATCTTTGACAAACCTGAGAAAAACAAGCAATGGGGAAAGGATTCCCTATTTAATAAATGGTGCTGGGAAAACTGGCTAGCCATATGTAGAAAGCTGAAACTCGCTCCCTTCCTTACACCTTATACAAAAATCAATTCAAGATGGATTAAAGACTTACATGTTAGACCTAAAACCATAAAAACCATAGAAGAAAACCTAAGCAATACCATTCAGGACATAGGCATGGGCAAGGACTTCATGTCTAAAACACCAAAAGCAATGGCAACAAAAGCCAAAATTGACAAATGGGATCTCATTAAACTAAAAAACTTCTGCACAGCAAAAGAAACTACCATCAGAGTGAACAGGCAACCTACAGAATGGGAGAAAATTTTTGCAACCTACTCATCTGACAAAGGGCTAATATCCAGAATCTACAATGAACTCAAAACAAATTTACAAGAAAAAGACAAACAACCCCATCAACAAGTGGGCGAAGGATATGAACAGACACTTCTCAAAAGAAGACATTTATGCAGCCAAAAAACACATGAAAAAATGCTCATCGTCACTGGCCATCAGAGAAATGCAAATCAAAATCACAATGAGATATCATCTCACACCAGTTACAATGGCAATCATTAAAAAGTCAGGAAACAACAGGTACTGGAGAGGATGTGGAGAAATAGGAACACTTTTACACTGTTGGTGGGACTGTAAACTAGTTCAACCATTGTGGAATTCAGTGTGGCTATTCCTCAGGGATCTAGAACTAGAAATACCATTTGACCCAGCCATCCCATTACTGGGTATATACCCAAAGGATTATAAATCATGCTGTTATAAAGACACATGCACAAGTATGTTTATCGCAGCACTATTCACAATAGCAAAGACTTGGAAACAACCCAAATGTCCAACAATGATAGACTGGATTAAGAAAATGTGGCCCATATACACCATGGAATACTATGCAGCCATAAAAAATGATGAGTTCATGTCCTTTGCAGGAACATGGATGAAACTGGAAACCATCATTCTCAGCAAACTATCACAAGGACAAAAAACCAAACACCACATGTTCTCACTCATAGGTGGGAATTGAATGATGAGAACACATGGACACAGGAAGGGGAACATCACACTCCAGGGACTGTTGTGGGGTGGGGGAAGGGGGGAGGGATAGCATTAGGAGATATACCTAATGCTAAATGACGAGTTAATCGGTGCAGCACACCAACGTGGCACATGTATACATATGTAACAAACCTGCACATTGTGCACATGTACCCTAAAACTTAAAGTATAATAACAATAAAATAAAATAAAATATAAAAAATTCTTCTCAAGGCTGCTTTACTTCCAAAGGAAGCTGGAGTCATTCACTGCAAGGGCCATCAAAAGGCATCAGATCCCATCACTCAGGGCAATGCTTATGCTGATAAGGTAGCTAAAGAAGCAGCTAGCATTCCATCTTCTATCCCTCATGGCAGTTTTTCTCCTTCTCATCAGTCACTCCAACCTACTCCCCCACTGAAACTTCCACATATCAGTCTCTTCCCACAGAAGGCAAATGGTTCTTTGACCAAGGAAAATAATCTTCCAGCCTCACAGGTCCATTCTATTCTGTCATCATTTCATAGCCTCTTCCATGTAGATTACAAGCCAGTAGCCCACCTCTTAGAACTTCTCATTTCCTTTCCATAGTGGAAATCTATCCTCAAGGAAATCACTTCTCAGTGTTCCATCTGCTATTCTACTACTCCTCAGGGATTTTTCAGGCCCCCTCCCTTCCCTACACATCAAGCTCAGTGATTTGCCCCCACCCAGGACTGGCAAATTGACTTTACTCACATGCCTCTTGTCAGGAAACTAAAATACCTGTTGGTCTGGGTAGACACTTTCACTGGATGGGTAGAGGCCTTTCCCACAGGGTCTGAGAAGGCCACCACAGTCATTTCTTCCCTTCTGTCAGACATAATTCCTCAGTTTGGCCTTCCCACCTCTATACAGTCCGATAACGGACCAGCCTTTATTAGTCAAATCACCCAAGCAGTTTTTCAGGTTCTTGGCATTCAGTGGAACCTTCATATCCTTTACCATCCTCAGTCTTCAGGAAAGGTAGAATGGACTAATGGTCTTTTCAAAACACACCTCACCAAGCTCAGCATCCTACTTAAAAAGGAGGACTCTGTCAAGGATAGAGCCCAAAAACTCACCAACCAAGCAACTGATTGTGCTGAACCCTCTTGGGCACTCTGTAATTGGATGTCCTGGGTCCTCCCAGTTCTTAGTCCTTTAATACCTGTTTTTCTCCTTCTCTTATTTGGACTTTGTGTCTTCCATTTAGTTTCTCAGTTCATCCAAAACCATATCCAGGCCATCACCAATCATTCTATATGACAAATGTTTCTTCTAACAACCCCACAATATCACCCCTTACCACAAAATCTTCCTTCAGCTTAATCTCTCCCACTCTATGTTCCCACATCACCCCTAATCCTGCTTGAAGCAGCCCTAAGAAACATCACCCATTATCTCTCCATACCACCCCCAAAAATTTTCACTGACCCAACACTTCAATACTATTTTATGTTATTTTTCTTATTAATATAAGAAGGCAGGAATGTCAGGCCTCTGAGCCCAAGCTAAGCCATCATATCCCCTGTGACCTGCACGTATACATCCAGATGGACTGAAGTAACTGAAGATCCACAAAAGAAGTGAAAATAGCCTTAACTGATGACATTCCACCATTGTGATTTGTTTCTGCCCCACCCTAACTGATCAATGTACTTTGTAATCTCCCCCACCCTTAAGAAGGTTCTTTATAATCTCCCCTGCCCTTAAGAAGGTTCTTTGTAATTCTCCCCTCCCTTGAGAATGTACTTTGTGAGATCCACCCCCTGCCCACAAAACATTGCTCTGAACTCCACCGCCTATCCCAAAACCTATAAGAACTAATGATAATCCCACCACCCTTTGCTGACTCCTTTTTCAGACTCAGCCCACCTGCACCCAGGTGAAATAAACAGCCTTGTTGCTCACACAAAGCCTGTTGGTGGACTCTCTTCACACGGACATGTGAGACAAAATGGATATACAAAACAATCCAAAAACAACACAATGACAGGAGTAAGTTCATCTATCAGTAACAACCTTAAATGTAAATGGATTAAATTCACCAATTTAAAGATATAGACTGGCTGAATGGAATAGAAAACAAGACCTAACTATATGCTGCTTACAAGAAATTCACTTCCTCTGTAAAGCATGTAGAATGAGAGTGAAGGGATAAAAAAAAGGTATCCCACACAAACAGAAAACAAAAACATGCAGAAGTAGCTATACTTACATCAGACAAAATAGACTTTAAATAAAAAACATAAAGACACAAAGAAGGTTATTATATAATGATAGATCAATTGAGCAAGAGAGCATAATAACTATAAATGTATGTGCACCTAATACAGACATGTAAAGCAAATATTATTAGGGCTAAAGAGATAGACCCCAATACAATAATAGGTGAAGACTTTAATACCCCAGTTTCAACATTGGACACATAATCTAGATAGGAAATTAATGAAGAAACATAGGACTTAATCTACACCACAGATCATGTGGACTTAACAGATGTTTGCAGAACATTTCCTCCAACAGCTACACAATGCACTTTCTTCTTATCAGCACATAGAGAATTCTCCAGGCTAGACCATCTGTTATGTCAGCATTATCCTGATATGGTTTGAGCATATAATTTATTAGCTCCAATGGTGCTTAAGGTATCAGTAGCCAATATGGGATATTGTGTGGAGCCTTTGGCAGGCCCTTATAGATAACTCACAGTACAAACCCTAAAGATTTTGGAGCAAAGCCCTGTTATTGTCTATGAATAACTAGTCACGTTTTGAGAAACAGCTTTTGGCCTGCCACTGGGCCTTAGTAGACACTGAACACTTAGCCATGGGCCACCAAGTTGACATGCAACCTGAGTATACAGTAAACCCAGGTGTGCACAGAAGGACTCCATCATCCAATGGAAGTGGTATATATGAGATTGGGCCTAAGTAGGCCCTAAATGCACAAGTTACATGAAAAAGTAGCTCAAATGCCCATGATACCTACTGCTGCTATACTGCCTTCTCTCTCCCAATCTACACTCATGACTTCATAGGGGAGTTTCCTACAATGAATTGACAAAGAAGAGAAAACTCAGAGCTGGTTTACAGATAGTTCTGCACAGTATGCAGGCACTACCCAAAGTGGACAGCTTCATCACTATAGCACCAGTCTGGGACATTTCTGAAGGACAGTAGTCAAGGAAAATCCTCCCAATGGGCAGAACTTTAAGTAGTGTACCTGGTTGTTCATTCTGTTTGAAAGGAGATATGGCAAGATATAATTATATACCAATTCATGGGCTGTGGCCAATGGTTTGGCTGGATGGTCAAGGACCTAGAAGAAACATGATTAGAAAATTGGTAACAAGGAAGTCTGGGGAAGAAGTATGTGGGTAGACTTCTCAGAATAGGTGAAAAACATGAAGAAAACATGAAGACAATTAGTCCCATATGAATGCTTACCAAAGGGTGACTTCAGCAGAGGAAGAATTTATTAAAATAATCATCAAATGGATAAAATGACCCATTCTGTGGATCCCAGTCAGCCTCTTCCCCCAGCCACCCCTGACATCATCCAATATGCTCATGAACAAAGTGGTCATGATGGCAGAGGTGGAGATTACATATGGGCCCAGCAACATGGTCTTCCATTCACTAAGGCCAATCTGGCTATGGCCACCACTGAGTGCCCAGTCTACTAGCAGCAGAGGCCAATACCAAGTCCCTGATATGGCACCATTCCCCAGGGTTATCAGCAAGCTACCTATGGCAGATTGATTTCACTGGACCACTTCAGTCATGAAAGAGGGAGTGTTTTGCTCTTATCAAAATAGACACTTACTCTGAATATGGATTTGCCTTCCTTGCACACAATGCTTTTGCCAAAACTACAATCCTTGGGCTTACATAATGCCTTACCTATTGCCATGGTTTTCCATACAGGCTTACTTCACGGGAACTCACTCCAAGGAACTCACTTCACAGCAAATAAAGTGAGGCAATGGGCCCATGTTCATGGAATTCACTGGTCTTACCATGTTCCCTGCCATCCTGAAGGAGCTGAATTGATAGAAAAGTGGAATAGCCTTCTGAAGATTCAGTTATAGCACCAGCTACATGACAATACCACCTTGTAGGACTGGGGCAAAGTTCTCCAGGAGGCTCTATATGCTCTGAATCAGCATCCAATATATGATGCTGTTTCTCCCATAGCCAAGATTCATGGATCCAGCAATCAAGGGGTAGAAACAGGAGTGGTACCACTCACAATTACTCCTAGTGACCCACTAGCAACATTTTTGCTTCCCATCCTCAAGGCCTTATGCTGGCCTAGAGGTCTTAGTTCCAAAAAAAGAAATGCTTCCACTTGGAGATACAACAATGACTCCATGGAACTAGAAGTTAAAAATGCCACCTGGCCACTTTGGGCTCCTCATGCCTCTCAATCAACAGATAAAGAAGGGAGTTTTGGTATTGGGTGGGGTGATTGATCCTTACTACTGGACTACTACTCTACAATGGAGGTAAGAAAGAATATGGAATACAGGAAATCCCTTAGGGCATCTGTTAGCATAGCCACGTCCTGTGATTAAAGTCAATGGAAAATTACAACAACCCAATCCAGGCAGGGCTACTAATAACTCAGATTTTTAAGGAATAAAGGTCTGGGTCACCCTCCACCTCCCCAGATAAAGAACCACAACCAGCTGAGCTCATTGATGATGGTAAAGGGAAAACAGCATGGGTGGTAAAAGGAGGTAGTTATCAATACCAGTTATGACCACACGACTAGTTACGAGAATGAGGATTATAATTGTTATGAGTATTTCCTCCTTACTTTGTAATGAATGTATGTGTGTAAAATATCTCTGTTTTCTTCCCTCTCTTATTCCTCTAACATGTAACATAAGACGTATTGATTTTATATTATAATATTTAAGTATGGTTAACTTTACATAATAGTACTTAAGTTATAGTACATCAAAGAGAAGGATAAAAGGACTTTATTTCTTTTTCTGGAGAAGGAATTAGTGCATATCAGTTGTATGCAGGACAGTTGTATCATGTTAGATGGATTTATGACCTTGTTATTGTCTTTAATTGGGAGATTAAGTGTAGTTTAAGGAGAAGTGTATGGATTCCAGATGGATAAGGTGAGGACATGTGCTGGTTAATTTTATGAGTCAATTTGTCTGGGTCATGGAGCCTAGATAGTTACGCAAACATTATTCCAAATGTTTCTATGAGGGTGTTTTGGGATAACATTTACATTAAAATCAGTGGACTCTGAGTAAAGCAGATTGCCCTCTCGAGTGAGGGTGGGCCTCATCCAATCAGTTGAAGACCTCATTAGAATAAAAGGCTTACCTGCCCCAAGCAAGAAGGAATCATTTGGCAGATGGCCTTTGGACTTCATCTGCCACATTGGCTCTTCCTGGTTCTACAGCACGTTGCCTTTGGACCTAAACTGCAATTCTTTCCTGAATCTCCAGCCTGCTAGCCTCCCCCATCAGATTTTGGTCTCACCAAGCCTCCACAATCATGTAGGCCAATTCCTCAAATAAGTATCTTACACACACACACACGCACACACACACCATTCATTCTGTTTCTCTAGAGAACCCTGGCTAACACACATAGGAAAGGTGCTAAAGTGCTCAGTGCCTTACATCTGAGCAAGACAGAAGTGGTGAAGAGGTGAAGGAGCCAGGCATATGGCTCTCTGAGGAAAGAGTGTTGCAGGCAGAGGGAGCAGCAAGTTCAAAGGCCAGGGCCTGTTGGGGAAGGAGCAGGGAAGGCAGTGCAGCTGGAGTGGAGAGTGGCCGAGTGCAGCTCAAAGAACTGCCCATGAGCAAGGTGGAGCCTGTGGGGCTTGCTGGGGCTTTGGCCCTCATGATGTCTGCATCTCTTCAGACCTTAATCTCATCAGACCTTCAAGATCTTGCCAATCTGATAGGGGTAAAACAGTATTTCATGAATGTTTTCAGCTGCCAGAGTTTACATTTTACATTTTTTCATGTGCTTGTTGGTTATTTGGACTGGCCCTTCTGTGAATTTTTACTTAATATTCTTTTCCCAGTTGTCCCTATGGATATTTAGTATAATTTACTGATTTGTAGAAATGACATATATGTTCTGGTTACTAAACCTTTGTTGATTCTACACATTTCATAGATCTTTTCACAGTCTGTGGCCTATTTTTAGGTTTCTAAATATGTCTTTTGTCATACACACAAAAACACTAAATTTTAATCCACTCTTATCAACCCTTTCTTTCATAATTTAAGCATTGTTGCTGGGAACAGGTCCCAAGCCTGTCCATAAACAGGCCATGAGAAACTGGCCATAAACAAGATCTCTGCAGCACTGCGGCATGCTCATGATGGTTATGACACACACGCTGCAGGTTGCTGGTTTACCTGAATGAAGGCAAGGAACACCTGGCCCACCCAGGGCGGAAAATCGCTCAAAGTGTTCCTAAACCACAAACAATGGCATGAGCAATCTGTGCCTTAAGGACATGTTCCTGCTGCAGATGACAAACCAGAGCCTGTCCCTTTGTTCTCCATAAGGAATACTTTCAGTTAATCTATAAACTGCAGAAAAGATATTTGTCATGGGATTACTGTCAATAAATAGGTGGGTGAAACTCTGTTCGAGGCTCTCAGCTGTGAAGGCCATCAGCCCCCGATCCCACTCTGCACTCTGTTTCTGTGTCTGTGTCTTCATTCCTCTAGCACCACTGAGTTGGGGTCTTCACGACCGAGCTGGTCTTGGCACATTGTGCATTTTTTAATTTAAAAATTCTGTTTTTATCATGATATCAAAGAGATATTCTTTATTTTCTTCTAAATATTTCTTACACAATTTAGAACTTTAATCTCTCTGGAATTTGCTTTTGTGTATAGTATGAAGTAGGCAACTAATTTTATCATTTTTCCATATTGAAAAAAATGACACTGTTGATTGGCTAAACAAACTAATCCCCTTCTCTTTTACACATCACCCACTATAAATGCTGGAGAGGGGGATCTAAGTACTTTCTGTTGTAGACAGAATGGTTGCCCTAGGTGTCCATGTGCTAATCCCCAGAATCCCCAGTGGCTGTGTTACTTTACGTGGTAAAAGGGGCCTTGCCAATATTATTAAGAATTTTGAGACAGATAATCTTGGATCATCCAGGTGGGCTCAGTGGTCTATACGAGTGTCCTTATAACAGGGATGCAGGAAAGTCAGAGTGAGAAGGAGATGTGAGGACAGAGGCAGAGGTCACAGAGACAGAGGGACTTGAAGATGCCACATTGAAAGACAGAGGAAGGAGCAGGAGCCAGGAGTCGAGGGGATGCAGGTGGCTTCTAGAAGCTGGAGAAGGTGAGGAAATGGATTATTCCATAGAACCTGCAGAAGGACCACATTCCTGCCCAGAAAACCTTGATTTCAGGACTTTTGACCTCCAGAGCTGTAAAATAAATTGGTGGGGTTTTAGCCACTAAGTTTGTGGCAATTTGTTACAGCAGCAATAGGAAACTAATACACTCTCTCTCCCACCTTCCCTTCTAACTAGGGTTGTCTATGTGACCCAGCTCTACCAGATGACAGTTACATGAAAGTCTGCTTGGAACTTCTGGGAATATTAGTACTACTGCCTTGGTGATAGAGACAGACTCAAGTAGACAGCTCCTGTTGTCATCTCCTTCCCCTTCTTGCATGGGATTGAAGTGTGATATCTGGAATTGTGGCAGATAGTATGGGGCAATAAGGTCACAAATATTAAAACAAAAAGTCAACCTGTGCCACCAAGCAGAAAGATAAAAGGCACCTGGATTTCTGCTGCTGTCACTGAGCTCCCAGAACATCCCAGAGACCAACTCTTTGTTAAATGAGCACTTAATATTCTGATGATTTAAGAGCTTGTTAATCAAAGTGCAATTCACAGAGTAGCAACATCGCCAAGATCTGGGATCTCATTAGAACTGCAGAATCAGACCCTGCCCCAGATGTACTGAATCAGAATCTACAATTTAACAAGACCCAGGTTATTCTCGTGAGCATTCAAATTTAACAAGCTCTGGTTTAACCCACCTTTAGTTAAAAATGAGCATTCCTAAATGATCCCACATGAAGAGCCAAGCTTCCCAGCACCACTTACTGAGTAGTCCATGCTTTCTCCAATGATTCTATCAGACGCCAAGTGCCCGTAGGTCCACAGTTCTATCCCTAGGTTCTCTGCTTTGTCCATTGGACTCTTAGTGTATTCCTGAACCAGAACATCTTCATTTCTAAACGCCAATATTACTTAATTAGTGTAACTTTAGTATAACTTTAAAATAAGTCTTAGTTAACTGATTGAGCAACTCCCAACACCTTGCTATTATTCCAAACTGTCTTGGCTCCTCTCAGCTCTTTAATCTGGTATAGGACTTTTAAAATCAGCTGTCAATTTCTTTAAGTCCTGTTGAAATGCTGAATGCCATTGCATTGCATTTATAGCTTTGTTGTTGTCTTTCCCTCCATTTTTTGTTGTCTTTTCCTCCATTCTTTTTTGTTGACCAGTTTTTTGTGGTTTTTTTTGTTTTTTTTTTTTTGAGATGGAATTTCGCTCTTGTTGCCCAGGCTGGAGTGCAATGGCATGATCTCGGCCCACTGCAACCTCCATCTCCTGGGTTCAAGCGATTCTCCTGCCTCAGCCTCCCGAGTAGCTGGGATTACAGGTATGCGCCACCACACCTGGCTAATTTTGTATTTTTAATGGAGATGGGGTTTCTCCATGTTGGTCAGGCTGGTCTTGAACTCCCAACCTCAGGTGATCCACCCACCTCGGCCTCCCAAAGTGCTGGGATTACAGGCGTGAGCCACTGCGCCCGACCTGTTGACCAGTTTTAAATATGTTCTAATTTCAATTATGATTTCTTTTTGACCCAAAGGTAAGAGAAGTGCTTACTAAATTTAAAAATGTATTGAGACATCTACTACCTTTTTATTTCAAATGCTGCATTGTGGCCAGAGAACAATGTCTGTATAAACTATTTGTCATTGGTTGAGATTTACTTTTTGGCTCAGTGAAATTTTTCTAAGTGTTCCTGTAGGCTCAAAAAGAATGTGCAGCCTGTTACCGTGGTACCTTCCACAATCAAGGCCCCATCTCTCCACTGACACCTTAGCTACAGCTTCCCAGATGGTCCAGCACAACTTTGCCTGCACCCCATCCTCCTGTCTGCCTGGAACGTTCCTACTCATTCTCCATCACTTAGCCCAAGGACTCTGAGGCTCCATGTCAAGCCTTTCCTGACTTTTCCAGATTGAACTGGTCATCAGCTCTTCTTTGGACTTCTGCAGTAATATTAACACTGCTCCCCTGTTTCCACCCTTCTCCAGCTGTCTATTGTACATCAATAGCCACAGTTCTCCTCTCCTGTTAAAACAAGAGACAGGTAATGTCATGCTTCATTCTAAACCGCCCCCCCCCCCAGTGACTCTCCACCCATTCAAAGTAAAAGACAAAGCCTTGGTCACGAGACCCTACCTTGCGCCCAGCTGCTCTCTGACCTCATCTCCCACTCCCTTCCCCTCCCATTGTGTGCTGCAGTCACATCAGCCTGCGCTATACTTCAAACATGTTTGCTGTTCATCTGAACTGGGGCACTGTCCCTTGCAGACATGTGCAAGACATGTGCCTGAGCATTTCCCTTAGGTCTCTATCACACTGTCCCCTTGGTACAGGAGGCCCTCTCCAGCCTCCATCCGCTATTAAAGAGCTGCCCATGCTTCTGTGCCCCACTGACACCCCCGCCCGACACCCAGCACCCGCCACTGCCACCCTAAGAGTCGTGACTCCTCTGTGCCTCACTGGCACCCCCACCCCGTATCCAATACCCACTACTGCCACCCTTCACATCTGCATTTACTTGCTTAGTGCTTTTTAGTCTCCCACCACTAGAGGTGAGTTCCATGAGAATAAGGACTTGCTCTGTTTTTCTCACCACTGTAGCTACAACATAAAGGAAGTATCTGATAAAACCTGTTTCCGAGTTGATGGTTACTGACTTGAAGAACAAGCAAAATGCAGCAGATACGCCAAAGAAAGTGAAGAGTGGGAAAGCCCTTTTTCTGTGCAGAGATTTGGTGGTCCATACCTTTTCAAAAAATGGGGTCTGTGGCACTCAGGGGAGAGGCTGCACTGCAGGGAATGACCCAGGGAGGTAGTAAAGGCAGTGGCAGGGTGCACTTTTGAAAAGGGCAAGGCGAAGCCCACAAGGGCCTTGACAGAGGCCTCTCTCTGGAATCATCTGGATGGCTGCATGGCACGGGGCAGAGCCCACTGCAGCCTCAAACACCTCAGAACCTCAGAACCAGTCCACCAGGGGAAAAGTACTTCTGGTGGGTTCAAACCTAATCAGCATCGGGGGTCTTCTAAGAGCATCTTTCACCCAGATACACCCTATGGAGAGAAGCTCTCACACTAATGTCCTATCTCCTCTCTCCTCAATTTTCTTCATAACATTGATTCTATCTGATATTATTTATATTTTATAATTATTTATTAATTTTATTTTTAAATGTCTAAATGTTCTCTGTACTACTCTTGGTACAAAGCTCCATAACAGCATGTGCTAAAACTCCAAACATGCCTGTTTTGTTGTGTGTCCCCAGGTCCTAACATTGTGCCTGGCCTGTAGTCTATGCCCAATACGTGGAGGTCAGTGAATGAATGATCACAGGAGAGACGGAAATGTGAAGGAAAGAAGAAAAACGGTTTTTAGAACTGAGAGGGAGGCTGGGCGCAGTGGCTCACGCCTGTAACCCCAACACTTTCAGAGGCCAAGGCAGGTAGATCCCTCGAGATCAGCAGTTTGAGACCAGCCTGGTCAACATGATGAAATGCCCATCCTTATTAAAAGTACAAAAATTAGCTGGGCATGGTGGTGGGTGCCTGTAGTTCCACTCGCATATATATATATATACACACACACATATATATGCAAGTGAAGTGAGATGTCTCTGCAAATTAATTTAAGAAAAAAAGACACTAGTGAGTAAACAGCAAGCTGAAGGAAGCAGAGGCCTCCCACAGGTCTGAAGAAGAAAGAAATTTCTTTCCCAATTAAGCGACACAGCCTTGCATGGTTCCCCAGCAGAGTATGACCAAACCGATGAGTCTTGGCTGGACTCCTGCCTGCAGCTCCACATGATGTCGGGACCTACACACACACACCCACACGCACACACACATGCATACACACGAACACACACACACGCACACACACATGGACACTCCTACCACACATACAGCTTCCCAGCCAGTAGCACTTCACCCCAGCATGTAGAAAGTGCACTTAAGGACAAAAAGGAACCCAAACTCACCCTCACTCACGCTCTGCCAGCCCACATTTCCCTCTGCTCAATCTCCCAGGCCACTCTGGTGACCCCAGCAGAACAACTGAGAGAAAAAGAGAGTGTTCTTCCTATAATTCACTGAAGACTGTAAAGGCAGCCTCCGCCTCCTTCTCAGGAAACAGCCCAAGGCAAACGTGGACTCAGGCATCTGAGCACAGCGTCCAGCCATGTGGGGATTCATCCCACATCTAATCGCAGTTCCTACTTACAGAGCAGGGTGGTGGGAGATGCCTCCAGAGCCCAGCATGGGGAAGACCTTAGGCCCAGTCCAGCAGGGCAACCATCAAGAGGAAGGGAAGAGGTTAACTGCTGAGGCCCAGGTTGGCTGAAATGTAGGTGAAATCGGAAATATTGCTTTTGGTAAGGTCTTGACCCCTCCAATGCCCAGTTCACAGAATCCTAACTGTGCAAGGGGCAGGAAAGATCAGAAAAGCAGACGTGGAAAAATCAGCATCCCCCACCCCCCCCTTTGCGGGAGGAGCTCCGCTGGCTTCCTCCTGGGGGCTGCTCTGCAGCACCATCTAGCTTCATGGGGCTTCTGACAGGCTCCTTCCACCTGCTTCTTCCTCCCTTCTGCCAGTCTCAGCCCTCCTCCTCTTCAGGGCTCACACCCACTCCCCGACACGCCTTCTCTTAGGACAGCCACTCTCATAGATGTCTGGGGATGTGCCTCTGTGCCCATCCTGCCGAATCTACTCCCCAGCAGGCTGGGGAGACACGCTTTGGACCAGGAGGAAAGCTTCCCAGGGTCCCTGCGATTCAACCCACAGGCAGCCTCCTCTCCCACGGCTGAGCGGGCTGCCTTCCCGGTGCCAAGCCCGTCCTCCCCCACAGCTATGCACCAGTGCACACACATCTACACACGTGTGCACGTGTCACACATGCACTGCGGTCCTGTCCCATGGCGTCCCACAGTCTCCGAGGCTCCGCAATCCACCTGGCTCCATCCCTCCATCTCTCACCTGGGTGGAAGCAGCTGCTGGTCCCCCAGGGCACAGGATGTGAGGAAGGCGAGGAGGGTGAGGGGAGAACGGCCAGAAAGTGACCCTCTTCCCAGGCCCTGGTCCTCCTGGCAGGAGGGTTTCGGGTGTTTCTGCAAAGGAAAAGATTTCTAGAAATAGCCTTCACATCCACAGAGGCATAAATGCAGTTGGAGAGGAAGTTCTGTGTGTAGGCCACAGGCTCAGAACCTCAAGAGCCGTCGGGGCTCAGGGAGGAGCCAGCATCGGGGACACACGCGCCTTCCCTGGGTGCTGAGCGCCTTGTGGGGTCACAACACAGCAGAAACTGAGGAGCCCGGCCCGTCCTGCAGCTGCAGACTGAGAGGAGGGAGGAGAAATGACAGCAGAGGCTTGGCCAGGGGCTGGGGCGCCGGGGCCGGTGCGAGGCTGAGCTTCAGAAGGGCTGCAAGAACAGGGGCTTGGATAGGGCAGGAAAAGGACGTCAAGCCGGTTCCTGTTCCTGAGAGGACAGAGATTGTGGCGCCGCTACAGGCTCTGAGCAAAGCGAGCTCCGGGCTTCTGTGTGCCCTGAAGTGGCCTTTAGGACTTCCTCTAACAAGTCCTTCCTCGCTTCCCTTCCCTTCCCTAAAACCCACAACCCGGGGAACTCCGAGCCTGACAGACCAACGCTGCTTCTCAAGGAATGAATGCTTTTCCCCAGCTTGCAAAAGGTGAAATGCTAGACTTCGATGCTTTCAAATATTTCACAAAATGAAATCCCTTTTGTGAAAGAACATAGTGTCCAAACTCCCTGGTCTCTACTTCCTAAGGAAGTCAAACACGGAGGAAGACTTCTTAAAAAATGTTTACTGGGGTAAAAATGATGTAACATTAAATGTACCATCTTAACCATTTCTAAGTGTATAGCCCACAGTAGAAAGTACATTCACATGGTTGTGTGCCAGATCTGCAGGACTTTTCATCCTGCAGCACCCAAACTCTCCCCATTACACCCCAACTCTCCTCTCCGAATCCCAGCCCGGATAACCACCATTCTACTTTCCGTTTCTATGATTTTTTTTTTTTTTTTTTTTTTTTTTGAGACAGAGTCTTGCTCTGTCGCCCAGGCTGGAGTGCAATGGTGTGATCTTGGCTCACTACAACCTCCACCTTCCGAGTTCAAGCGATTCTCCTGCCTCAGCCTCCCGAGTAGCTGGGATTACAGGTTCCTGCCACCACACACGGCTAATATTTGTATTTTTAGTAGAAACGGGGTTTCACCATGTTGGCCAGGCTGGTCTTGAACTCCTGACCTCAAGTGATCCACCTGCCTCAGCCTCCCAAAGTGCTGGGATTACAGGTGTGAGTCACCACGCCTGGCCAGTTTCTATGATTTTTGGCAACGTCAGATACTCATGTGAGTGGAGTCCCACGGTGTCTGCCCTTCTGAAACTGAGCAGAATGCCCTAGAGGTTCATCCAAGTGAATGCGGGACCCTCTGCGCTCTGCACAGCAGGGCCCTCCTCACCGGATGCAGAGGCTGGGGCCTCGAGGGACTGGAGCTCACATCAGTTTTCCAAATGTCTGAGGTGGTGCTAAGCTTTCCAAAGGGACCCCGCAGAAGGAGGAGCAGTGGGGGTGGCTGAAGTAGAGGGACATGCTTCAGATATGAAGTCTCTACAGTAGTCAAAACCACAGGCTTTGTGGAGCTGCTGTCAGCCTATCACATCCCGAGGGATCCACCCTCCCCATGGACTGGTCTTCATGCGCCAGCCTTGAGGGCTGCTCTACCTTGTTATGAACCTGAGGGAAATCCTGGTTATGCTGGGATGGCTCAAGAAGAGGTTTGGGGACACACAGGACACATCTTGATGGGGAAAGCTGACAAAGCCCTTCCCATGTCCCACTCCACCTGCCTCCTCATTAAAAGAGGATCTATTTTGGAAGAACCCCCACCCTTCCTTTGCAGTAGGTCAACGCACATACAACCAACTCATTAAAATGAAAAGACAAAATCCCTAAGCCAGGTACTGCAGTTCATCCCCGCTGGGGTACTAACAGAGGCGGAGGCTCAGCAAGAAACTGTTTCCCCAAAATAGAGAAGAAAAGGCTCACTCATTCTTAAATGAAATATTAAGCATCCAGGGATTGCTGTAAGTAAAACTGAAGCTGCAAATAACTCCTCAAAGATTCAGCAAGTCGATTATTTGTTGAGTTGACCATTTTGCAAAATAATCTTTCAGCAAATCAGCTCTTAGAGAATTGATTTCCGTGCAGAAGGCAGGCTGCCGGGTTCTGGTTTGGCACCGATCTGAGGAAGGATGGGGGCTCCCTGCCCCCTAGTGGCTTTGTGGCTAATGACAAGTGCAGCAAAATGCTCCCCAGCGGGCTGAGAGCCCTGACTCAGCAGGCAGGTGAAACACTGGAGAGAAGTTCTGGACTTCCAGAAATCGAATAAGCCAGGAAGACACATGTCATGCAAGCAAGGAGAAATCTACCAGGACCAAGCACCTTATTAGACACAGAGGGCACAAAGATTAGCAAGGCAAATCCCTGACTCAAGGGGCCCTAACTCAGTCTGAGGATGGGGAAGAGACTACGCTGTGGTCACGAAACGAGGTAATGTGCTGTGATACAGATGCGTCCAGGCTGCCACGCAAGTGAAGAGGAGACGATGTAAACCCCGCAAGATGGAAAAACAACCAATTAGGGAAATAAACTTATAAACAAATCCGTAAACCTGCCATTTCCTGTGGCAGGTACTGACGGAGTGGTAGAGACGGAGTTTCTATGTCCTGCCGTGGAGATTGCAAGGCACAGTGAAGGGAAGGCCGCGCGGGAAAGGTAATGCCTAAGTCTTGAAGGGCTGTAACATTTGCCTGTCAGATGACGGACGGAGGGAGGACGCCTCAGGCAGACGGAGAATGGCAAACGCCACCGGCATCGGGGCCCTAAGACAGCCCCGCAGGTGCTGGAAAACGCAGTCAGGCTGGAGACGGAAGGACCAGTCGGAGGCTGCTGCAGCACCCAAGGTAGAAATGAGGAGAACTAACTCAGAGACAGCAGCAAGGGGAACAGATTTATTACAAATAGAAACAATAAGGCCAGGCCTGGTGGCTCATGCCTGTAATCCCAGCACTTCCTTGGGAGGCCGAGGCCGGCGGATCAACTGAGGTCAGGAATTCGAGACCACCCTGACCAACATGGTCAAACCCCGTCTCTACTAAAAACACAAAAAAATTAGCTGGGTGTGGTGGCACGTGCCTGTAATCCCAGTTACTCGGGAGGCTGAGGCATGAGAATTGCTTGAACCCGGGAGGCGGAGGCTGCAGTGAGCCAAGATCGCGCCACTGCACTCCAGCCGGGGCAACACGAGTGAGACTGTCTCGGAAAAGAAAAGAAACAATAAAGAATTTCTTAAACAGATGAATTCACAGTTGTTAACACGATTGGCCCAGTTGCCACATCAAAGGGAGTGCTATTCACTGCAGACACATCTTTGTTATTTTGGAAAACATTATACGTTATTTCATTCCAAAGATGGAAAATATGTGTGTTTACTACAGCTTTGGTAGATGGTAGTAAAGTGTCTTGTGACTAAATTTGTATATTTTGACAATTTTTTGATGGAATTAAGTATCTTGTTCAAATGGAGTCCATGTCTGTTATAGTAATTCAAAAATAATATACTTATTTTAAAACTTTTAGCTTCTCCTGTAATCCCAGCTCTTTGAGAGGCCGAGTCAGGTGGATCATTTGAGGTCAGGAGTTCAAGAGCAGCCTGGCCAACATAGTGAAACTCCATCTCTACTAAAAATACAAAAATTAGCCGGGCATGGTGGCGTGCACCTGTAATTCCAACTACTCGGGAGACACCTTTTTCTGATTATCATAAAGGGCAGTGGTCACCCAGGCTGCCTGGATGTGGAGCAGCCTGGCATCACAGTACTTTCCAGTGGCCTTTATGGAGAGAGGGCTGAGAGGCTGGTGTTTTGCTAGAGATGAGCACATCGGCATGGGGATGCTGGGCTTGAGGCTTCTAGAGACAGAGCAGGCAGGGGCTTCCAAAGGTCTTGATTGATTCCTGTGTCCCAAGGATTCTTCATGCCAATCCTCTCACTGAAAACAACTAAAAATAAAGAGGATAAAAATATTTCTAAATCTTCTCGACTCCATCTGAGGGCCAATGAGATGATAAAGAATGACTTTCTTCCAGCCTGCACTCTTGCTGGAGCACAGGCACCCTGTGCCCAGCTGCAGCCCTCAACCCTACTCTGTACCTACATTCAACACAGCTCCCCTGGGCTTTGCTTACAGGTTTCCTTTTTCTTTTCTTGTTTGTTTTGGGTTTGGTGGGGGTGGGGATGCTGCTATTGCTGCTGCTGCCGGTGGTGGTTTATTGCCAAGTAAGACAAAGTGCCCTCTTTTTATTGCAACGGTGACTTTTCTTCACCTTCTCAGCTGGCAGCAAAGGCCTAAAAGAGTCAAGTTGCTTCTGGAAGATTCTAGAGAGATATAGGCAGGCACAAGAGGCCCACAGACAATAATCAGGAGTGGAAATAGAAAGTTCTTAAACTCTGGGTGATTGATAGTGGTAGCAAACAGCTTTGTGAAGGTAAAAACTATGAGTCAATGGTAGTTAAAAGCTGGCAAGAGACCTGATTTTGAAATGAAAAAATCCACCAAAAGAGAAGGATCACCCAAACAGAGAGGGAGGGGGCAATTCCTGTAAAATTCCACGGCAATTCATATGATCCCAGGGTTTTCCCAGCACCTCACTACTGGTTCTTCTTCCTGGGATTTTCCCAAATTCTCCATATTTTTTCATCTATAAAAAGTGAGGGTTGGGTGCGGTGGCTCACCCCTGTAATCCCAGCACTTTGGGAAGCCAAGGCAGGTGGATCACTTGATGTCAGTAGTTCAAGACCAGCCTGGTCAACATGGTGAAACCCCGTCTCTACTAAAAATAGAAAATTAGCTGGGCTTAATGGGGCCCTCCTGTAGTCCCAGGTACTCGGGTAGCTGAGGCAGGAGAATCACTTGAACCCAGGAGGTGGAGGTTGCAGTGAGCCAAGATCATACCACTGTACTCCAGCCTGGGCAACAGAGTGAGACTCTGTCTCAAAAAAAAAAAAAAAAAAAAAAAAAAAAGCATTTTTTTAAGTGAGGACAGCTGGATGTGTTGGCTCACACCTGTAATCCCAACACTTTTGGAGGCCAAGAAGGGAAGATCCTCTGAGGCCAGGATTTCAAGACCAGCCTGGGAAACATAGAGAGACTCCATCTTTACAAAAAAAGTTTTAAAATTAGCTGAGCTTGGTGATATGCACCTGTAGTCCCAGCTACCTGGGAGGCTGAGGTGGGAGGATCACTTGAACCCAGGAGGTATAGGCTGTAGTGAGCTATGATTGCACCACTGCACTCCAGCCTGGGTAACAGAGCAAGACCTTGTCTCAAAAAATATATACAATAATACAAAATAAAATAAAATTTTTAAAAAGTGAGAGTTTCTGAAATGACTTGAGCTCCACTCCAAATTGTTCCTCTGTAATATTCAAGATGCATTTCCACACCATTGCACCAAACAAAACCTTTCTGAAGGTGGGGACTATGTCTGTCTTGCTTATGACTCTATTCCAGCACCAAAACGGGGCCTGGCACACCAGGGATGGAAGAATGAGTGAGTGAGGAATTAAAAAACCACCACTCCTTTATTCCAGGGAGTGGATGGAGCAGGTGTGGCCATTGCCCTCACCCTCCCCCCTCCCCACCCACTCGGGTCTGGAGGGAAGCCTCAATCCTCATGGTTTAAGCCCCTCTTCTGATGTGGACATTCACCCAGTCCTGAGCCAGCTCCTGACACTGGGGACACAGCGACCAGAAGCAAAGTCCCCCAGTCTCTGACTCTGCCTTCCCCCGGGCCTGGCACTAGACCAGCCTGCAGGAGCTCCAGGCCCAGGCTGGCCCCACCCCGGAGCTGCATTCAGACATCCCGGGGGAACAAACCCTCCCCCAGAGCCACAGGTTCCTGGGCTGTGGCTCCATGTCCACAGCTGCCCCCATGTGGCCCTCCTGCAGCTGTGACGAGGCCCCTGACACCTTGCTGTGGCCGCTGGGCTCCCTGGGGACTCATTCTGCAGGCAGAGAAATGGACACCTGGCTTTCCACTTCAACGTCCCGAGCTTTCTATTTCTCCTCGTAGGTCTTCTGGTCAGCCTGGTTCCCTGGTCCTATAGTGGGAAACGACACAAGGCCTATGAGGCTGCAGCTGACTGTGGTGGAGATTGTCACACAGGGGCTTCCAGGAGCATTCCAGGTGAAGGTCAGAGACCCCGGCCAGCATGTCCTGACTGCAGGGAGCAGCACCTGTGCCCAGAAGGACTTGGTGGCCCAGGTAAAGTTCTCGTTCAGCATGCAGCCCTGGCCTCCTGCAGGTCCTCGGGCATCTGGCCCCTAACCCAATAGAATGGAGACTTCAGCCAGAACTTGGGACAGAGGAAACTGTCACCTATAGTCCCCATTCGTGCAGGGTAATTAATTGGCTGGCTGCAGCCAACAGAGACATTCAAGAGAGTTCCGTAACCTCGAAAGGAGCATCAGGGCCAAGAAGTCTGGGGAGCAGCAGAGCCTGAGATAAGGCAGTGTCCTACCTGCATCTGAATCCCAGCCCCATCAATCATGCCCTGTGTGAACTTGCACAAGCTCCTGAACCGTGCTGCCTCCCAGTTTTGTCATCTGTGTGATGGGGATAAAACTGTTAGCTCGTTGCACTGGAGGGGGACCGGAGGACCC